>NW_018127979.1:1214469-1251488 GCF_001952655.1 Monopterus albus | reverse complement strand
TTTGGGATCACCATCCCATTTGGAGCTCTTCTGTTGACCTTGTACCTCATGGGACGCAGGCCTGGCTGTGATAGGAAAGAGAAATATTGCAGATGTCCATTGTTTGTGATCAGACCATAGCCCGCACAGAAATGACATTCCCATTTCGTAACTGCCTTTTGCTATTTACATTTAGATTGTCTTTACAGGCCCCGTTCTCTCATGTAACTGTTTGATAACAATTACAGGTGTTTCAGTTTATTGAAGAGAGGATGATTGCCATATCTGAAAATAATGACCTCATCAGAAGATGAAGTGCCTACTCAACACTGCCCAGCTCTGAGTAGTTTCATGTAATTATTTGAGGTCATTAAGTTATGCAAGTTTTACAGCTGAGGTGCTTTCCTTTTCAGTTTATTTACTGTATTTAGTGATAACATGCACAAGTTATGGCTACTTTGAAACACACTTGCAATTTATTCATTGCTTATAGGTTTAGGGGAAAAAACTACTTGTAAATATTGTGTACTTTTTTCATTAATGCAATATAACAGTACGTTTTAGTTGTGTTAACAGTGTGGACCCAGGGGTGGCAATGCTAGTTTTTGGTCAGTCCATCACTTTGGTCCAAACTCAAATATCTAAAATTAAATATGAGCATTAATGACCCACAGACAGGATAATTCCCTGACTTTACCTCTATTGCCAAATCAAGGTTGACATTTGAGGGAAATGTCTTCTCAACTTTTGGGCTGATCATGTGCAATCATTTTTGTCATCTCTTAACGTTTTAGCTACTGTAGTGCCGTAACCTGACCGAATACCTGCTAAACCAATTACATTCCCATTAGTCTCAGCTGTACTTGTGTTTAATGCTACTTATGACGTGGTAGCTCGTTAACACATTAACATCAACAGTGAACATGATAAGTGTTAGCATCATTATTGTGAGCTCCTAGCATGGCTGTAGATGTTTTAAGTCCCTTTCAGAGATGGGTTACGTAACATTGCTGGCTTCATCAGTTTGTCACTTAAAGCTCTTCACAACACTCACACACCGTGATGGCAAGAGCCATAGCTGACATGCAATATTTGATTAATACACTAAGATATGTGCATACATCTCTACACAACGTTCTTTGCATCAGGTGCAAAGGCCAAGGAGTAATACTAGTAGAGAAAAAAAAGATTATAGCTCACACATTGATTTGATGCTCCAACAAAATTGTTTTATTCAAGCCAAGCTGCCATGCCAACAACATTTTGACGCACGCAGTATTTGCCATATGTGTGAGACTGTCATATTCATATGCGTGCCTATCCTTTAATGCGACTGCATGCAGTTCAGACTTGTGCTGTGTTGAGAGTTATAATAAATAATAATAAAATGTATTTGTAAAGGACTTTCCAACTCGAAAGCACAAAGTGCTACATCGATAATATAACAGTTCAAAACAGTCAAGGCTAAAAGAGAAACATAAGACAAACACAAGCACTCATATAGCACAATTTCTACCCAGCCTACTATCACAAAAAGGGACTCAAAGATAGTGGTTATACAGGACCAATAAACAAGCTAAACATTAAAAGCTTGTTTGAAAAGATATGTTTTTAGAGCTGACTTGAAGGCTACCGGCTCAGTTATAGAGCATATATCTAAGGGTAAGGAGTTCCACAATCTAGGGCCATGCACGGCAAAAGCGCAACCTCCCCATTTCTTATAGTGTGCAGGAGGAACAACGAGGGCGAGGTGACCTGACGACCGTAAAGTTCTGCGAGGGACATATCCGGACAGGAGGTCAGATAAGTACAAAGGGGCAAGGCTGTGTATGGCTTTAAAAACATAGAGCAAGATCTTGAACTCCACTCTCCATTTTACGGGCAGCCAATGGAGAGACAACAAAACTGGAGTGATGTGGGCATGCCCACGAGTGTTTGCAAGCAAACGGGCGGCCGCGTTTTGGACCAGTTGAAGCCTAGACAAAGATTACTGGGACAAACCGGCATAGAGGGCATTACAATAGTCAAGCCGGGAGGTCACAAAGGCATGGATGGCTTTCTCTAAGTCTTAACTGGTAGAAGCTAGTTTTTACCACCGACAAATATTACTCCCAAATTTTTTTACAGCGTTAGAGAATGAGGGGGCACACGTGCCGAAGTCTAATACACCTACAGCTGGATGGGGACGAATAACAATGTATTCAGTTTTATCTTTGTTTAAATAAAGGAGATTCTGGGTTAACCAAATTTTAACATCACACAGACAGTTCTGAAATGCAACAAGTGAACCTGATTCCGGTTGTACCAGCGGCATGTAAATTTGAATATCGTCAGCATAAAAATGAAAAGGAACATTGTGACTGGATATAATGGCAGCAAGCGGTGACAGATACAAAGAAAAAAGCAGAGGGGCCAAAATGGAGCCTTCCGGGATGCCTGAGGTAAGGGAAGCTGTACTGGAGGAATGGCCACCGATCATGACCTAATAGGTTCTATTGGTAAGATACGACTCAAACCAACTTAGCACCTAACCTCCCAGGCCGAAGAGGTGCTCAAGCTTCAAAAGAAAAATCGAATCGTCTACTGTGTCAAAGGCGGCCAATAAGTCCAACAAAGCTAGAATGACTGGGCGTCCAGCATCAAGGGCTAATGCAATATCGTTATGTACCTTAAGTAAAGCAGGCTCAGTGCTGTGTCGAGCCCTGAACCCTGACTGAAATTTGTCAACAAAATCTAGACGATCCAGGTGAGCACCAGCTTCTCAATAACTTTAGAAAGAAAAGGGAGAAGGGATATTGGATGAAAATTTCCTAATACAGCTGAATCAAGGTTGGGCTTTTTAAGTAATGGTCTAATTACCGCATGCTTAAGGGTCGATGGAACTGAGCCAGAGTTACATAAATGTAACTAGGTATGATCTAGTCAGACTGCCATTGTGACTTTTATGAAAAAGTGACCAGGGTAATCATCCAGATGCCTATACTGTAGATGTTTATGTTCTTTATATTGTTTTCAGCTGCTTCTTGGTGATTTTGAACTAAATGAAACAAATGTAGTGACAGCCATGTCTATCTTCTGGTTTTACTCATCCTAAAAATAAATAGCATTGCCTGACTGTACAATCTAGTGTGTATAAAACTTCCAACATGCAGCATTAGAACAGGAGAAAACTGTGTCAGTGGGAACATACAGTAGCACTGCTGTTCCAGCACTTTATCAGAAATATGTCTCAGGATCACCTCCTCAGCATCTTTGGTGTGCGAAAAATTAGATCTTCTAAGTCAGGTGCCATTTTGGCTGGAGTGAATGGCTGCTAGTTCTGTGGAAAAAGAGACGTAAATCAAGTGGAATGCAGGAGATGCTTGTATCAAAAATGGGACAGCTCACTCCACTCAGACTTGGCCTGGCTCCCAGGAATGCAGTTAGCTAGCACACAATCACTGCCTATTCACGGTGGCACAGCTGCTGTGGACATATGTTCCCCACCAAAGGAGGAGGACATCAACCAGGCACACCTTGAACAGGTTAGCAGATGAATGCATTCAGTCCTTTGAAAGCCATCCCTCGTCTAGTTGTATTTTCCCTTGCTCAACAAATAAGTTCCTCTCCAGTGTGGCCTAAACTTTTCCCATTCATTCATCCATAACAAACTAAGGGCATAAAACACAAGAGTAACAATACTCTTTTTAAATTTTATGTTGGATAATGCAAATTGACGACAACTTTTGTAAATAAATCTCTGAAATGAGTGACATTGCTCAGTCATTTAGAGTGTTTCAGAAGGACAATGGCTCCCAAGGAACAGTAATAAGGAATATTAATAGTGAAAGCCTGTACAAAGACTTTTCCTAGCTCTCAGCAAATGACCAAATGTGAGAGAAAAGATTACATTTATTCATAGCTGTCTTTCATCAAGAAGCTTAAAACCCAAACTTCGAATGTAACCCCAAATTATATGCATATTGAGCTGACCTTATTCACCCTTTTCTTAAAGCCATAGAGGAGGTGTGATATGCAAAAACCCACAGATCCTACATCATTTAGACGATTTCAGCACTTTTGGTTTTCCCGCCGTCCAAGCGAGAGCACGTTAGTCACTAACAGATAAAGAAGAGGGTCCTCCATTTGCATAGAGGTCATATGTGTAATGTAAAAATTCTCATACCTTGCTGAAGTAAAATAAAAATGTAAAAAAAATAATGTGACTTATTCTTGAAATTTACTTGATGCAATATCAAATGCTTTAAATCACTAGACAGAGAACGCAGTAGATAACTACAATCTATTCCTACATTATCCATTGTTAACACATACATTTGTCACCCATCTCTGCAGCTATGACCTATTAGCTTTAGTGAAGTGCTCTGAGACCACGGAGCCATGAGAAGGTTGTTCACCCATCCACCAGGACCATTTACAAGAGAGAGACTCCAGAGCTGAGGCGCAGCAGCTCTCTAATGACTCTATCAGCTACACTGATGGGAGCAAATGGCACCCAGAGATTTCAACACATTCCCGGAGCATGCATTATATTTGCTGTCCGTAGTTTTGTATTGTGTTGTAATGGTAAGGTTTAAGTATTCATGTAAGGACATTTCAAAACACCTGACATCACACCATACTAATATGTTTTTATTTTAATTCAGTACCTTCATACACACACACACACACACATACTCCCGTATTCCTCTATTAAATACAGTATCGAATGACAACACTGCTTTCTTAAGTTGCAGACACTTTTTCAAAGTATCTGTTAGCACTTTAACCTAAATACAACCTTGGTATAATTATTGTGATTTCCGAGAGAAGCGGGGTTGATCTTGCAATTCAATCCAACAATTACAGGAAACTATGTGTAAGATAAAAACAGAATATGTGCTTCCCTTTGTGAGAGATGGTGCGAAGTCACAGGAGTATTCATTAAGGCCTTTATGTCCTGTTTGAAATAGTGCTGTTAAAGGCTTTAGCTGCGGGCATCTCTCTGGAAGAGATATAATGATCCTCCAATTAGAGTCAGAATCATGAGACCTGTTTATTAGTCCTAATTCATCTCCTCATTGTGCTGAGCATATCAAATACCACAGAGGAAAAAAAAATCAACAATTTGCCCACCATAATTACAGATCTATTAATAGTTTCACAACAATGACAAGCAAGGCTATTCACATCATTTTCTTCTGTCAAGAACAATACTGCAACACTGTCACTGTATCCATTAAATCCTACATTTATACCAGCTCAGTGACATCTTGCATTTCAAAGATGACTCTGAGCCTCTTCAGACAAATTACACTTTTTCATTAACAAGAATGGTTTTGGTATTATTAATTCTAAATGGATTTTCAGACACCCCTCTGCATTTGCAGCTTATCATACAATAGCAGGCTTTTGTGGCTGCAAAGGTATTTTCCATTAATATAAAAAATGCTGTTGCGGTTTCTCTTTCAGAAGTCTAATGGTAAAAAAATGATACAACATGGCAACCCAACAAATGGAAAGCCATATAACTTGAAATACACAAGCTACTATTCACATCTCACTAAACTAAAGAGATAAATACTGTAGGAACTTTGATGAAGATTTCTGTCTCGCCTGCTAAAAGAACTCTGATCCTTGTATGAAACTGTCCATTATGTACCATATACAAGAATGATGGCATTAAGAATAATTTTAAAAAGTAAAGATAGTAATGGTCCTTTATAAGGACAAAGGAATGACAAACTGAACATAAAATTAAACAAAAATAAGTGTGTGCACATGCAGTGCAATTCCATTGCATTGGTCACTGAATAAATGGTACATGGTGGCTTTGGGTTTAAATAAGTACCTTGACTTTCATCGGCGCCATCTATCTAACCGCCATCACGTACGTAATACACGATGCAAGCGCCCTCACGGAAGTACGTAACAGTTTGTTTGCGTGCGTGGTAAGAAAACCGTAGCTAATTAAAGTAATTTCTTCACATTTTAGGGGTCAATAAATATTAACTTTAAAGTCTCAGCTTGTGTTAACTTAAAACTGTTTACTCAGAAAACAGCATAAGGCTGCTTTGCGGCGGTGCTGTTTTAGCCGACCTTACTATGTTGAAGTTGTATTTTTTGGGGGATAAACACAACTTAATCTGTACTTTAATACGTTGACAAAGGTATGGACATATAATTAAGTTGTCAAATTTGAGTAATACAAGGCACTGATTGTTGTAAACCTAAAATTGTGTTTTTAAGATCTTGGTCTAACGTGAGGCCTATACGAGTTCAAAATGCTGGAATACTCGAAATAAAATAGTCTCTGAAGACTGCAGCACCCAGAATACAAGATTCCCACTGCAAAATGCTTAAGGAAGACCTGCCATCGCACAACTGCTGACAATTATGGTATGTAGCATATATACAGTACTTGTTGTTTTTACTGTTTAGTTTTTTCTTGTTCATTACACATCATAACAGACATCACACTAGTGATACAGACAGCTGGTTTTGCTTGATGCGGATGATATGATGTATAGATAATGTGATAAAATACTGGACACATTCAGACAGTCCAAATATTTTACAGTCAGTGAGGAGAAAAATATATAATGCCAGACAGCCATAAATCTTAACTTGGTGAATCTTAAAATATTATATTTTTGTTGAGGGTATGCCAGAAAGGTGTTGATTCACCTTAATGGCACTTGATAATTTATTGGGTGATTATATTTTCACTGCATGAGGCTCCTTCACCAGAGGCTCCTTGACAGTATCACAGATACTCTTGCTGTGGGGAAGTAACTGGTTTCAGGATTTAGACATAATTTGTCAGCATTAAAGTTATTGAAAGTGACTGTAAACCTGATTAGCAACCAGCTAATGGCAATTTGGTTATTACTGATGGTTAAGTGATACGGATATATTCCAGCACAGATAACTATGATGGTACACCATGTCACTGAAAAAATGTATTGTGGCACGCTACCATCATGGTAGTTAACAAATTACCATGCCAGTTTTTATCACCACAGTACTTTTTACAGCTTAGGTTAGACTAGAATTTACATCTCAATTTTCATACTGTTTTATTAAGTAATATGTTTAATATTGAATAAAATGACAAATGAGGTTAAGCTCAAATGATTCCTTCTGCAACCAAATGGCCACAAGGGGTCTGCATGAAAAAAATTCTGTCATCTACCTATGTGCTCATTTTCAACCCCCACTGAATTCAGGTGTAGGCAAATTATTTAGAAAGAGGATTCTATAATATTTTATTAGCTTGTCTGTAGTTGTCTTTCTAAGGCAGTTTGCTGTATACCCACCTGAAAAAGGAGAAATTATAACATGTCAAATAGTACTGCCTTTATAGTGACTTCTGATTAGTCAGAAACTGAAAAACAATATGCTCATGGGTACGCTGTGCTACTATGGGTAACTGAAGAACATTCATTAATTTACCGACAGATGGCAATTTTTTTTTACATAAATATATTTTCTCCCATGTGTCTAACAGTCCCCTAATGATACATGGATTCTGTTGAAGCTCTGTTTACATTTTGTGAACTTCTTTTGGTGAATAGTTTAAATGCTCAGATGAGTACAGTGTCCTCTAGAAAGGTGAATGAAAATAGTGCTAAAATTATATGTGTGTGAAATGGGTAATATGAACAACTTAACAGGACAACATGCTTTGAATTTTCAGTGTTTGGGATTTTCTAAGCAAAGCATCTGGTACGCCTTCTCAGTGCAGTACATGTGCTCTTCCTGGTTTGAGATTGTTGGCAAGCTGCTGCAATCCCCAAAATGGTTTGCAAAGTTGACCTCAAGTCAAAGTAACACTCGTTGTCAGATAAGATAAGTTTATAGTTATTAACTTCACAAAACAAGAGTATAACTGAGAACAGCTATGTAATCAGAAATCTGTCATACACATCTTCTGAAGAAGAATCTTTACTACCTATCTGACAAATTGTGTTCTTCATGACAGTGGAAGCAGAGGCTGCTGCTGGCTTTTAGGGAAGAACCTGTGTGGATTACACCAACACATCAGTTTCACGTAGTGCTGACTTATTCCTCAATTCCATACTATTACCAGCTAGAACAACAGCTACTGTGTTGGCACAGCTGAGAAAATACAAGGTCGTTTTATTAGTAAGGATGAACCTAACCCAGCGCTTGCCAGAACTCAGTGTAACCTGAATGAGGTAAATCAAAATTTTGACTTTGTGACCAAGCTGGAAAATTTAATCTCCTGTAATAGAAACCACTTTGCAGTGTTTCGACATCTAATAAGCCTTCAATCACAATGATGAACTTTATTACTCAAATCAGGCTTACTGGATTGTGTTTCCTGTCCACTTGCATTTTTTTTAAGACGGCGCCATTTATGGTCTACTGTAGATGCCAGTGTGATCTGAAACTTCCAGGAAAGTTCTAGAAACAATTACCCTTCATATTTGTAAAAGGTTTGACATTTTATATTAGTTTATACAAAACCATTTTCTTTACAGAAAAGCCAAAACCCTGACCCGGTAGAATTCCTGGGTCTTGGTCATTTGTTAAAGTTGATTATGTTGTGTGTCAGATTTTATTAGATAGTTTGCAACATGTCTTTGTTATAATCCCACAGAGATCAGGGTTTTGATGGCGTTTCACTGTGGTGCATATATTCATCTACTTTAATACAGGAGGTGTGTAACATATGTAAAATATCCAGCAAACAACTTTAAGTATCTTTAAGTAACTTTACGAAGTACCTTAACTTGAATTTAGTTTTGTAGTGGGATTTTTATATATAGCATAGTTTGATAATAAAAGTTATAATTGTCTCACAGTGTGCCCACAATATATTTGTTAGGATAAATAAGAACAAACAAATGCTGATGGAGAGAAATCACGTCCTCATCAGGCATTTAAGTGAGATAGACTGCTGTCTCTTGGGACAGGGCAGCTTTACTTTGGACAAATTAATCTCCAGTAAAGATGACTTAGATCAACTTTGAAAAACACTAAGATGAAAACCCATAAAATGATTACGAACGGCAGTCAGAATGACAAGTATTATCAACAAAAATTAATCAGGTGCATCTTTTCATGAACTCAATTAATAATGTGCAACAACGGGGTCTTTTTTCCCTGGAATGAAAATTAATTAGCAGGGGAAGGTCACTCGGAGATGCTGACATCACTCATCAGGCCGCTGTGGCAGTTCTAATTATTTGTCTTCCAGGCTTGGCTGATCAAAAATTATTGCCATACCTGAGCAACATTTAGAAAAAAGCTTTGTTTAAAGCGCTTTTAATTAGACCTGCTATTTGATTAATGCCGTGTAAGCGCTCAGGATCGGCCCTCTTATCAGCATTTCTGACAAGTTGCTGGGTATTGTTGTGTGAAAGACGTTTTACTGACGCTAACCGACTGTTTAGTATCTAATTCGTTCACTTTAGTTGCAATTAAAAAGCTATTTAATCGGATCACACTTGTTGATATAATATAGATGTTGTAAACTTTGACAAAGCATACTCTGTATCAATACTTCAGGTAATAATACATAACTTGCACTATATGAAGTGGCTCTAATAAAGAGTGTAGTTAATAACAACCTGTAATATCACACACAAACATGGTGGTGGTGTGCAGTGATCCCGCTAAGTTGCTCTCTGCACATTCTTAAAGTGGGCAAGTGTGTCTTTAAGGTCCAAACATTTATTGTGTTTTTGTCAGCCATAATTAATAACAAAAGACAAAGGTCACACTAAGCAAACATGATTACCTAACCCCTGCCTGATAACGTATCGTGTCTCTACCGGCCCCTCGGACACAAAGAGAAGACTTGTCAGAAAGCAGTGTTATCCGGAGTTATTGTGTTGACTCGTTGCCTGAACTGTCTTCAACCCTTACTACATCAATTCACATTACCTGCAAATTAGCAAAGTTCTACTTTCAAGCTCACAGTACATTTGATCCAAATAGACTCTAAATGCCATTTCTGTTCCTATTAACCTACGGATCGGTGTGGCAGATATTTTCATGAGGTTGCTGGGGAAAAAACACGAGGCTAATGGCTTGGTTGTGACAGCGCTATTCATGATGATTTATGATTCTGTGTTTAAGTTGATTACTCCACTGCTGACTCGGAATACTATTTCAATTAGTGCACTGAAGGTCACTCCACGAAATCCCTCCATAATCTATTCCTATTAACACTAATGCGCCGAGTATCCATATCTGTTCACCCTTGTTGATTCAAATCATCCCCACTCCTAACGGCCAGCTTGTTTACCAGTTTACTGGTTCGGACGTATCCTAGATGGTAATTTTCTCTCCTCCGTGTATCATTAATGTCTTCAGTCTTGACACATGGCTAGGAGGGACATCTCAATAGAGCTTGGCGCATTTTTATGGCTTTTATTATTTCTAATATGTTTCACAGATCAAGTGATATTTATGCTGAATGAAATTGATCCTGAAAGCCCTATAGGCAAACATGGTAATATTGTGAGGTTAGAAAGCAACAACCTCCTATTACTTGTCATCATGAGAACCAAAATAGCCTCAGTGTGATCTAAATTTTAGAGGTCTAAATTAATTTTACATCACTTTCATTCATACTCCCACTCACACATGCAGAGGAGGAAATTAGCTACCTGTATTTAATCTAATATGTTCCCGCTGTAGTCGCTGGTGGACATGATAGACTTAATCAGTTCACAGTGAATCAAAAGCTCAACAGACAATGGTGAGCAAGGAACAGTGTAATAAGTATCAAAAACAGGATCTCTGAACTTACCTTCAAAGGAGGCCTACTTTATTTTACAGTATACATTGTCACAGTACAAATACTATAGGACTAACCAGAGCCCTTAAGACAGAAGAGCTTCAGCATTGAGGGGTCAAAAAAAGGCAGAGGATCATGTGATTCATGTAGATTCAATTCAGATTCATTGTTTTCTTTAGGGAACAGCAGGATTTATCAGGAAATTGATACATTTAAAGACCTGAGCAGCCTTGCCAACCAATTTTGTCCTGTAGTTGTGGATATTTCAGCTTGTTAGCCATCTGTTATAGTGACACAGTATTTGAGAGAGACCATCAGAAGGTTGTAAAATGTGTTTTGACACATGTTGCTAACTTAAAATGTCAAGTATATTTAATGCTGTTGATTCTAATGTCTTACTTTAGAAGATAGAAGTCAAGTCAGTGTAACTCTGTGGTGCTGCTCCTAATATTTGGAACTATTCAACGTTCCCATGATCCACCCATTACTGTAAAAAAAAAGGTCCTTATACTCAACTAAAGTGTTTATTGTCATGTGCGCAGTAAGGAAATGTGTTTCCCTGTACAATGAAATTCTTACTTTGCTGTCCACAATGAATGCCAAACAATACAAAGTGAAATATAAAGTAGATAAATAGTACACAAAATGTAAAGGCACTTAAAAACAGCAAGTGGAAACAAATATAATAAAAAAGTATAGTGGAGATGTTGCCACTTTCCTTTTTAATCCGCTCTGGGCCTAAATGTCTGATTTAGTTGTTTTGATTGCAGCTAAGGCAAGATGTAAATTTGAAATTGACAAGTAATTTGCTACTAAGAGTATATTGCAAGCTAAACTTTATAAGTTGTTTGGATTAGCTTCCAAACACTTTTATTGCATGTTAATCAAGCAGACAAAACTCCATAATAAAAAAGGTCAAAACTTGAACAGCTCTTATCAACCACAACAGGTCTCTAGGCTGAGGACAGGAATCATCCTTTTTTGAGAGAAGGGTAAAAGTGCTGACATTGTCACCAGTTGATGGGACTCTATCCAAGGGATAGGTGAAAACACTTGGGCACAGTGACATCAATTTTCAAGATGATTTAACTCCATGCTCCTGTGTTGGAGGAAAGAAACTTCAGACCCCTGATTTACCTCTGATGACAGCCACGCGGTCCCCGAAACAATGTTTCCAAGGCTACTAGCGAATGACGAGTGGTCACGTCTGTACAGCTGTCCCCATTGGTTTGATTTATGTGACCGGGATCCAATAAAAATGGCAATCAAATCAACCCAGCCACTTTACAGGTAGAGGGCTGTCTGATTGAGTTGTCGAAGGCATGGCTGAGGCTCAGAATGATTATGCTACAAAACAGAGAGGGGTCCATCTCTCCGCACCCAACAAGGACACCATACATCTCCCCATGCAGCTTTCCTACTCCACTGTGAAATGTATCCAAAATAACTGCGCACCTACTGCTTGCCTGCCTCCCCTTTCTGAAGGTTATTTGTCGTCTGAAGGACTCTCCCTGTCAGAGCATGATGAATACCATGTACACAGACAAGAGCAGCGTCAGGTCCAGGATTAGCCGGAAAACTCACTGATCTGTGAATAACCTAAAAAGAGGAGCTGAAGATTAGCAATGATGCTTTTAGGAATGATCCATCAAACTCAACTACCTCAGTCACTCAAATGAATCATCTCACTTGATTCTTTAACCCAGGCGAAGAACGAGGGACTGCCGCTCTACCCGCAGGTCACAGAGATCATTTTGAGGATGTTTATTAAATCAGTGCTATCAATTTTGTTACTGATCATCTTTTATCTGTCCTGTCCTTGGGGATGAGTCAAGCACACAGTGATGTTAAAGGTTGTGGTGTTCAACTTATGGCTTTCCCATTCAACCTCAGGAGCATCGCTGGCATTATTGAATTACAGCCATTGCTGTGACGTATAAATTGATACCTGAAATTTGCCCCTTATTGAGAGGGCCTGTCACTTAAGTTAACTCACTTCTGTTAACAGAGCTACTGTACAAAGCAGAACAAAAAATGAGCAAACAATAATCATGTGAACTATTTGCCTTGGCTTTAAACTAATGACAGTTCAGGCAGGCCTGTTTACTGTGCATGAGGAAGCACACATTCAGGAAGTAAATTGGATCAAAGTACAAGCAGCTGCTTAAGCACTTACTCGCTTCGATAAGCAGAGTGAAATCACCATCATTGTTGCAATAGAGTGACTTGATTCAGTCACCGCCAGGAAAGCAGACAGGAAGAGGAGAGGGGAGCTGATAGTGGACCAGTTCCATGTGTCATGAAGGAGCCACTGGCTAACAGCCAGCCTGAAAGAAAACAATTGAACATCACTGTTAAGTTGTTTAGTGCTGGAAACACAATCACCTTGTTGGAGAATACAATGCATTGTACAGCAGGTACAAACACATCCTCTGGAATATTAGTCAGGCATGTTGAGCTTAACCAAATCACTCCACACATTAAAAGACATACATTTTTGAGTAAGGTTTTGTTATGTTTCCCTTGGCTGTTGCAGTATTATTTAATAGAGAGACTGCTAAGCTCGTCAGCTAAAATAACCAAACAAGCAAATGTTAGCATAGATATTGACCCAAGGCCCTTTCAATATTTTCTTTGTAGAGTCAAAGCAGAGAATGGAACAAAAAATTCTCTGATCCAAAGAATTTGAAATGACATCATCTTAAGTTTCCACTGAACTCTGGAGACCTTTCCTCTCCAGCAATGAGGACACAAGGAAAGTTCAAGGATTGAGCAAGTCAGTTGGACTAACATGCCATGGAACAGGAAATAGCCATTCATTGATTTTGTGTGTGTCCAGAAAGATCAATTTTATTCTTCCTTTGTTTTCAGACTACAATGCACTAAAGCTCCTGCAGCAGCAGGATGTGTTTCGTACAAGTGCGGTCCAAATGAAGCTATAAATCAAGTGTTGGAGCAGAAACACATAATGTCATCCCCCATAGGCCGCGTATTGTACAGTACCGCACCTCAAACTCCTCCATTCTGGTTTAATTCTGTCAGTACAAACAGTCTGACAGTGTCCGACAGTTTAATTAATATGACTGTCAAAATATCAACACAAGGGCTATTGAAAACTGCTCAGAAAAGGTGGCACGTTGAATTTGATTTTGGATATTATCCATGCTCTTATTCTGAAGTCTTAACGAAGAAGTTAGTCTTGTGTAGATTATATGGTAGTGCATTTTCTCCTTTACGAGTTGCTGGCCATTATCTGGTTCAACATCATTTTGTTGTTATGCAGTTTGCTGATTAAGTGTGCGTGTGCACGCGCATATATGCGTGTGTGCATAAACTGACACTTCTTTAATTGTATTGCACTTGTGTTATCTGGTGCTGGAGTTAACTCATAAAAGTGAAGTCTCAAGCAGATTCCCAGCGTCTGCCTATTTAAGATTCATAGAAAAGACCATCCACCCCAATCAATATCTACTTGAGATTTAAGTTGCATTATGTGTCCCCTTCACAGGCATGATTTAAAACATCAGCACAAAGTATTCTTAATTTTATTGCCTGCCGTAAATTAAAATTAATGATGCTGACATCCACAATTAACAATGAAAAATGCAGATTCTTATAATTACTTTAGCAGTAATATTGTTTTCAGCCCAGGCTCAAGGTGCTCCTCATATGCTCCTCAACATTCAGTAAAACACAAAAAGACAGCTTCATTACATTTTATTTGCTATAGGAAACAAAAAAAGGGTCTAACAAAAATCCACAGCTCATTTGGGAATATCTCGCCATGCATAATTAAGCAAATTTGATTGGAATTAAGCATGACTTCTTTTGGTTGGGTTTTAATGAATGCAAATCAGGCATCTACATCCCTAAGATTAATTTCAGCCAATTAAAAAACAAAGCTTGTTGGAAAGTGTAAAAGTGTTCAAAGCAGGGCAGCAAAGCAGTTTCTCTCTCTCCCTCTCCCATTCGCTCTCTCTCTTCATCTCATCTTCATAACTTGCACTCAGGAGAATCCCCCCCTCAACTTTGATCATTAGCATGAAGTTACAGGCAAACAGTATGAATTCAAATATGGCAGATATGCACTGCCAAGATCCTAATGCCTTTTTAATCTCAAAGTTGCACCCCTTAATAGTTTCCTAAAACAATTATTGTTTAAGTACTTCTGTTTTAACATTGGCAGGACAATTAAAATATGCATTTATTAGCAAGTGTACTTAAATATAAATTTAAATGTACTCGCATATTGATCCAGTTTCTCTGGGATGCAAAGGCAAACTTGAAGCATTAAATGTGTCATTGTTCTGCATTTTGACAGGACAAAATGTGCCAATAATTCTGCATTAGTTAGCCCAAAATAATGTTGGCACGACCTGAAATCAGCCTTTATCAGTGTTCAAGACCATTCAATCCATCTGACTTAAGCACTCACAAGATCTCATCGTGGTATTTTCCATGTGAAGGCACCATTGCACACCAGACTGGTGACAAATAACACACATCACACAAATAACAAATGCCCCTGTCAAGGAGTGTCTATGGCTTATGTAGGTGTAAGTCTCATTATGACAATCTTACATTACCCTCGGCCTTAAATGTTAAGCTGTTTTTGCACCTATCAATGTGACACACAGCAGCACTGATTATTTAGAGAGGCAGACGTACACGCTAATGATTGAAGGCAGCTAATGCCAAACTGCCTGCATGTTGCTGGGAGAACGTTGCATACATTGATTTGATCCCTCACATCAAAAGACAAACAGTGGTGCAAGTCAGCACTTGCCCAGTCAATGTCATTCCTTGAAGTGGTACCCCACACGTGCATCTTCATGGGCCTGGGGAGGGGGGAGGGGGATAGAAAATCAGATCTATTGGCATTTCTTTAATAGAGATTCATGGAGGGAGGAAAGGAGAAAAGTGTTTCCTCATTCACCTGCTAGCCGGAGCCGGTTCTGTGAGGCTTGCTGTGTTTAGATTGCATTAATCTCTCTGTCTCTACCTGTTACACAGATTTCATTAATGTTGTCTTTTAACATCAAGTCTCTTGCAGAGTGGGGAATAAGTTGAGAGTGCTCAGAACTCTGCAGAAAGTTCAAAGCACCACAAGAAACCCTTTATGTGTTCCCTAATCATTCAAAAGCCCGTCCTAGTATGCCACTTGTGTAGCTCCTCCATATGACGAGAAGAATTAATATTTGGCCTCTGATGCATTCTTTTTGAAAGAATAAAGGAATGTGAAGGAAAAGCATTATCTATTCAAGGAGCGCAGGGAATACTCTGAATGTGTCTCAGTTCTGTTGTAGCTACTGCGTCTCATTTTGTCTGTCGCAGATCACAGGGCTACAGACTGCTATGTTTCTGAGGGAGAATGGAGAGTGAGAAAATGTAGTTTTATTAGAACCCTGTGGGAGAGTTTTGTAGAGGCAAGCCTGTCATTGAGCCTATTTGCATCATGCTAGCAGAGAATAGATATGATAATATTGTGATACTTTGGAATCATTCTCACAAAGTGGTTTGTGTCATGATTTTTCTGTGGTGAGAGCCTCTGGCAGAACCCCTCATGCCATCAGAGAGATATTTATTTATTTATTTTTACCTTAAACCTTTTTACCTTAAAGGGGTAGTTGGTGTTCTTGGGGAAAAACACAAAATGAAGCTTGATTTTGAAATGAGCCAGCGGAAGAATTCCCACCCTTTCTTTCTGACTTCTTCCCTAAGCCACTCCTTCAAACACAACACACACTGCTACACACATTGCCTGTTACTTACTGATTTGAGGAAAATGACAGCCAAACAAAACAAAACCGATAATTACCTGTCCAGGAGAAATACGGCTGCCATGGTGTCACTTTTTAGCCCATTTTGTTCTCTCAGTTGTTGCCATTGTTCAAAAGCCACACCGGTGTTAATTCCAGCTTTACGTCTTGCAGCATTCAACTTCTTTTTAGTAGTAACATTCTCTAATCCGGTCTCCGTTTGTGACTGAAAGCTGCTGTGGGTACCTTCTCTGCCACAGCTTGCTAGCTTTAGCTATAAAAACAAAACGGTAACACGTCTGTCTGCCAGGCCTTGTGGGAGACTCTTGGCTCACGCTGTGAGTGTGAGGGCAGAGTGCGCGTTAGTATGAAGTCAGGTTGACAGGCATGTAGGCCATCCAGTGGTTTTGCTTGGCCCAGCTAAAATTATTAGTAAGACTTTTTTCAGAGCTGCTGCTGCCACAGATGATTTTTTTTTTATGTTGTCAGTGCATTTAATGTATTCACTGCCACTAGGATGAAAAGAGAATTTCAAGAAATGTAACAAAAAAAGCTTGTGAAATGAATCACCAACACTACCTTTAAACCTTTACATTTAGACTGTAGCTCATGATCACAGTGCCAGTGAAAAACACTTAAAATATAAACCAGAATAATCATTTACTCCGTGTCACTGCTTAGTATTTTTGTCTGCTAGTCTTCCTCTGTGTTGATGTATTAACTCAGATGCCTCAGGCTTTTCATTTCATTGGGTATAACCTCACTGCTATAGATTTGGCTTACTTTATGCACCAAGGACCACTCATTCAAGTTCACTAGAGCAGACCTACACGCCTTTTGAAGCATTTGGGCCCCATTATTATGAAAGTATAGTGTTCGTACATTTGTAACTGCAATTTCAACTCAGCCATCAGTGTAAAATCTGCTATTCTAAGTTTCCTGAATGCATTGAGACAGAGAGGGGGAGAGAGAAAATGTGTGTACCCTTTTATTTTCACACATAATAACAACAGAGATTACTATTCAAGGGTCAATATGAGTGAAAGGCTATTCAGTGCACTTGTTTCAGACTGTCCTAGTGAAAAACTGAGAACAGGAATAATTTGCACACATTTAAAGATTCTCTGCATTTGGTGGTGGCTTTTTAAAAGGATTTTAATTATTTATCATTAAATTGCAGTGAACTGTTTAAAAAGAGGGTACTGTTGAAAAAGTCTGCTACAGGTGTAGGACTAAATTGTGTGGAGTGAAGAGATGTTACGGAGAGATGGGAAGCCCAAGGGATAAGCAGGAGGGCAGTGCCGTCTCTTGGGAGAATTTTATGCTGCTGAAGTGAATTTGAATACATAAAGGAGAACTCCGGTAAAAAGGAAAGGGGAGTACAACATAGCCTGTGTTCTCCTGGTCCCTTGTGTGGGAAAAGAGGCAGATTACCCTGCGTCTTTTTCTACTCTGGCCCTATTCTCAATGACTAATTTTGCATTTTAAGGTCTGCAATTGTGCTGTGAGCACATTCACTCAACTACTGCATATTTTACCCCCACACATCACACTTTGAGTGTCAAATGCGTTGCTCTTCAATGGTAGTTCGTTTATATCTAATGAAAGCATCCATTACCACCGCACAAATCCGTTACAGATGCATTCCATCGCAGTAAAAGTGTTTAAGCACAGATTTATTGCTTCCACTAAAGAAGTTAAATGTTTCCTCCTAGTTAGTTTGTCTTTCTGCCTTTCTGTCAGCTAGATATTTCAAAACCTCCACAGATTTGCACAAAATTTGTTGGACAGATGGGCTTTGGGCCAAGGAGCCATGGACTACACTCTGGTAGAACTGTGGATGTGATTTCCTAAGGATGCCTTATGTTAGCTGTAAAACTATCAGTGACCTGATGTCATATAATTTAAGAACTATGTTTGCACTGTCTGTATGCCTCATAGTTCTGCTCTGTGTGTTGAAGCTGAACTGGAATTCTTTCTGTGATTATTTAATTGATAAAAAACACATTACACAACAAATAACAAAAAGGAATGCAACATATTGGTATCAGCACATTTTCCTGCTCAAGCAGGCAACGCCCTGCACATTCTCCCTTCTTAGTTTTCCTGTTTGGTCTGCCCTCTTTACTTTGTCCCTTATCTGAGTGTCATTCATTCCTCCTCCGTGATCCTGCACTTGGCTATGGTCTGCATGGCTGGGCACCCTCCCATTCCTGCACTACACCAAAGACACTGCTCTGCACTGTTCTTTGTAATCAACTGAAAGCAGAGGGGTTGGGGTGTGTGAGGGCATTACTTTTGGTATGCAGCAGTCTCACCTGTTTGCATTATACCTTGCCATAAGTCTGTCTTTACCTTTATCTGATACTATATGCAGCTAGTGAAAAATTATGACATCAATAATATACTTTTTTTTCCCTCAATGGAGTATCCAGTGTGAAGATTTGCAATGGGACCTAATTGGTCCTTGAGCCAGATCCAAAGTAAAAGTAGTAAATAAGAAATAACTACTCCATACACTGCCCAATACCGAGTCTAGGTATTTGCAAGAACAACTTGAACAGTTAAATTTTGTGATAATTAAATAAAATAAAAAACATCCAAGACATGCAGAGGCATGTTAACAGTACAGTATGCTGATGTGTTCTGTGTTCCTGTAGAGGTCACTGTTGTGTGGTGCCTCTGTGAGATTGGCACACTGTCAGCAGCCATAATGCCTCCTTTGATGAACTCTGCAGCAAATAACTGTCATTGAAAAATGACTAAAAGAATGTGGGAACGAGGCAGATTACAAAGTTAATTTTGTTTGCCAAACCATGATGTCTAGTACAAACAACATTGTTTTAAAAAGGAAAAGTTTGTTGGTGCTTAATCGCTACAGTGATAACCAGTAATTATTTTTTTATGCCTGTATTAATCTTCCCGCACCAGTAGGAAGTCGAGTTGGACCAAATAAATGTATGTACATATGTCAAGTCATTGCAGGATTATTTTCTCCCTGGAAGAAACACATTTAGTTAATCACAAAATCCCTATATTTGTGAGACGATTGTAGTGAGCAATTATAAGCGAGCTTTATTACCAAGAACACAAATTAGACACTATGAATGAGTTCATCCCAAGCATTTGTATGTGCCATTTAATTCTGAAATCCTTGTTTATTAAACTCCAGTTGCACATATGAATCAACTCTTTGGCATTAATCATGAAGTACAAGGGACCAGATGGTACAATCTTAGCCAAGCTTGAATTAATATGAAAGGTTGAATCACTGCTGCATCGAGATCCTCTCAAGGACCTTTGAAGAATGACATGAATAATCATTGTTGTTGGATGCATAGTTTATTAAGTCAGCAGAGCATAGTGACCTATACCGCAAACTGAGAGATATTATAACACATGGTGCTGCCCTGCCAAGGCTTTTTGATGTATTACAGCATTGATACTAAAATGAAGAATGACTTCTTGTACACACTCATAATATAAAATTTTAGTATCATATCATGCACCATAATTTCAGTATCATAATGTGATCATGATAAATACGGACATGACCAATGTGACCCACTAACAATGACTACACATCACTAACTCCTTTCAGTTTTACAGCCTGTTGATGCCTAACAGTTGTGTAATTTGAAGTTTGTCTGTCTGTGTTCGTGTTAATGATTCAATGATCTGATATACTGGATTGGTATCAGTGCTGATTTTGACTGTATTTTGATATTGTTCTAAAATAAGCGATCCATATAAAAGTGCTCGTGACTAGCTGGTGAACACCGTGCAGGATTTGGCTTCTACAGTAAAGAGACAACTCCCACAGGAGTTGATGGAGACCAAAGTCGTATCAGATTTAAAGGTGATGACATGTCAGTGTTGTGTTCTTTTTTTTCCACAGCCTCATGTTATATTACACACAGATGAATTATTTTCGTTAAACATGTTCAACACAGTAAGAAATGCAGTTTTTAAAATAAAAAAAATGTTGGATCAATACTGTTTGTTGGCCAGCACCTTAATCAGAATCAGTATCAGGAGGCAAAAACTAGACTGATCATTAGTTTAAATAGTCCAGGATTTTTCACAGATTCATATATTGTGAAGTGCAGATATTTAGTGTATTGTAGCCTTTTTTAAAATGTCTAATGCAGTGTTGGAAGAAGTTCTGAGATTGTTTAAGTAAAACTATCAGTACTAAAATGTAAAAATACTCTGTTACAAGTGAAAATGATAGATTCAAAATGTTACTTAAAAGTACAGACGTATTCTCTCCAAAATACAAATAAAGTACCAAAAGTAAAAGTAGTCATTATGCAGAATGGCACATTTTACATTGATGTATATCATATTATTGGATTGTAATTATCGACACATTATTGTTTTCATCACCTTAATGTTGCAGCTGGTAAAATTATATACTTTTGTGAATTACTGCTGGGTAGCCTGTGAATTTATTACTAGGGATCAATTAACTATTATGATTATACTGTATTTTGTGTAGTTAATTTGATTCTGAAAAGTGACTCGTAGCTAAAGTTCTTCAATAAATGTACAGTAGTAGAGAAAGAGTACAGCCTCCAAAATGTAGTGAAGTCAAAGTATGAAGTAGCAGAATATAAAATACAGTACAGATACCTCAAAGTTGCATTTAAGTATAGTAGCTGATTAAATGTACTTAGTTCCTTTCCACCTCTGGTCTCATGTGTATCGTTACCATGACCAATTCCAAGTATCATATATTAGTACAATTCAACAAGAACAATAGTAAGAAGAATATGAGGAGGAGAACTACATAACAGACTAACAAACCAAAGGGTTCAAATGAAAAATCTGGTGTTTTTACTGTTTTTAAATTACATTTAGCCTGAGCATGTAGAACTGTAGCACATTGCCAAGGTTACAGTTTATTACATGAACATATAACCTGTCACTGTTGTTTGTAACACACTATATAATCTTGTTTCTTTTGATCTGTACCAAAGCAGTACTCCTCCACTTTGCTTTGACCTCACACTTAATGTATTCAAGCTTAGCTGATTTCCTGATTCCAAAGGACATTACATTTTCTTTCTTGTCACTTGTCACTAAATTCCTAAAGGAACAATTAGCATTTTGTTTGACGAAATGTTGAAAGGTTCATAGATTGATATTTGCAAAAATGTAGCAGGGTGTTTTTTTTTTATCCAAATGCAAATTTTGACATTTATTAACTTTTACACATCCTCTGTTTATGGATTGTAAAACTCTACATAGATTTAATGGGAATAAAGTAAAATTACAATCTTTAAACACAATCAGAGTGGCAAACCAGCAAGTGTGTAATTTAGTCTTGTGTGGCAATGAAATGGTTTACGGGCCTTGATTTATGTCCTGTGCATGGGATTTCTAATGAGAGAGACCAACATTGCAGTGTGCCTGGGTTCCAGGAAACTACATTTGCAGCAGATCTTTTTTCTCCAGAGTGTTTTTCCCCTGTGAAATAATGTCAGCACTTTCCCACCTTCAAAGTCCTTTTGTTTCCAGATCTATTAACAATTCTAATTGTACAGGAACACTTGTTAAGTAAGGCTGGTAAATAAAGCAGGAAACGCATTATTTCCTTTTAGTGCAGATTAAAGGTACAGCTATGCTGGGCTGAAACACATTAATGAGGTTTTAAATAAAAATGCTGGCAGGGAATTTACACCGCTGACTGGTTTAACTGCAGTGAGCAGTTGATTTTACTTGATGTTAAAGGGGAACATTATTTCACCTACTAATGAAAAATACATCTTTCCACCCTCCTATCTGTTAATTAACATGTTTGTGTTAAGGGACTTTCAAAAAAGGGATACAATCGCTTTTAATCAGATTAAAGTAAGTGATACATAATAGGGAGGTTGTTTTCCTTCAGTCCTTTTGTTAATTGAATAGCTTTGTATGACTTGGAATGTTTTTCCTAGTCACAACAGTTTGCCTGACCGAGCTGCTCGGGATGCCCCTATCTTAATTACGGATCGTTTTCCAAATGTGGTTCAGTTTCCTCAGCAGGACAGTTTCTGTTAACTGCTATTTTTAAGGCCAATAACAATGACAAAGCTAGGGATGATTAACGCAATTAAAGTTTCCCTTTGTTTTCTAAGTGCAGCGAGATAGGACTGCCTGTTTGTACAGCATTTATTAAACATTTACTAAATGGAATTGAATCTGTCATCGACGAAGTTTTCCAAGACAATTACCTTTTAGCATGGCAAACACTGTTTGAGTCAGCTAACGTCGCACAGCTTATGGCTGTGATTAGCCATTTGATTTCATCAAGCCAAACTAAAATCCTTTAGCAGAGAGAGTCTGAGCGAGTGAGTGAGAGAGAGAGAGAGAGAGAGAGAGAGAGAGAGAAGGGTTTAAATATAATTTTACCATCGGAATTTCTCAATTAGCATACCACATTTTCTCCATTAGA
The DNA here is from genome assembly GCF_001952655.1 of Monopterus albus. Lineage (NCBI taxonomy): Eukaryota > Metazoa > Chordata > Actinopteri > Synbranchiformes > Synbranchidae > Monopterus > Monopterus albus. The sequence goes on along the minus strand of NW_018127979.1, from coordinate 1,228,558 downwards.
TAAACTGCCTTTAGAGAGCTGGCTGGTTTAATCTGTATAATGTCTGTGTAAACTATAATCTCCTGATTCTAAAAAGAAATCCCTTAAGGACATCATTCACATTCACTCTTCATAAGACAGTTTTTGAAAGACATGATCGAGTGCAGCTTTTAAAGCGAGACTGAACGGTGATGGGTTGTTATGCCTATCATGCTTTTCTTTTCTGTGGCACATGGATTCTGCAAGTTGTGGTTTCACTTGCTTGAGTTTAGCTAATCATTAGTAATTATATTTTTACAAGCTTGTCCTTGCTTGACTGTCACTAGAGCATACAGTACAGCTGCATTTTAGATTGTTCCACTAATATATAGGTTTATTTGGCTACTCAGTAATTCAGCCAGTGTCATGGTAACAGTCTGACTCTGAAGTCATATATTACATTAAGTCACTGGCAGTTGCTGTTCTCTGGCACATAATTTGGAAGCAGTATTAACATGTGACATAATACATGAATAAAGGTTTGATCACTTATTGAATCAGAAGTGTATCCGGCTGTGTGCATATGTACTTCTCTACCAATCATAGCAGCACTGGGCTGTTAGTCTGTATGGATATAGAAATCAAGATCTGTTACCCTGTTGAATGATGACCAGGGAGAAATCAGTTTGTTTACATGCATATCATTGCCCTCCATCATACACTTCAGGCTGTATGAATTAGAGCCTGCAAACACAGCCTCATTCTCCTTGCATCACACCAAGAGTCACTCCATTGATTACTCTTCCCCGCTCCCAGGAAATGGCTCATGCATCTCGTGTACATTATAACAAATGTTCTCTTTGCATTACAATTGAATTGTGATTGTTATGTTCAATCAATGGGGAAAGGTCACAGGATCGCTCCTGCCAGCGCTTTAATGGAGAAGTCGATGAGGATTCATTTTAATCACTGCGGCTGTGGCAGAATGAGCACAACACTGAGAGACTGTCAATGGCCCGGTAATTACCACTGTTTATACAGGTTTCTGCTTTAGCAATTTAGATATCCACAAATCTCTCTGTTTCTTGCACCCCGGTTATATTGGAAGCTGTGTGGCATCAAATGAAGTACTGAAGGATGTGGGCCGTGACTGCTCTAATTGTGGGCCGACTGGTGAGGCTGGCTCTTTGAAAATGAAGTGAGCTCCATTTGCTCTTCTTTTGAGCAGTTACATTACCAGAAAGCTGTTATTTTACATGCTTTGTGTGAAGGGCATTCTATTAGCTCAGCACAATCCCAGTCCCTGCCTTCTGCAGTTGTATCAAGTGGTGGAAGATTGTGCATGTGTGTTACCATTACTTACAGTGGAGGACAGTCTAGGTTAACTTTACTGTAAATGTACAAATAACCATTTGCTCCAAATTATCTCATATCTCTCTCTCCAGTTATCTAGTAGAAATTGTAATTGTACATAATGATGAGTTCCTCAAAGATACAGCTGACATAGACTACATTTCCCAGAGTTCTTGCTAAATGTGTCATTCTGTGTTCCTTTTTTGACTTGTCCAACTTTTTTTTTCTCTGTATCTTTGGCCACTGTGGTTAAATATGCTTTATATATATATATATGACCACATTTCTCCCATAGGCCAACTTGAATCTCTCCACTGGCTTCCAGAATTCATTCTAAACCTATGTTTGCTTTTAAGGCACTACATAGGTTAACTATACCTCTCAGAACCTCCACACTCCTTGCAGGGCTCTCAGGTCCTCTGACCAGATACATCTGGTTATCCCAAGGTTTAGACTTAAGTTTAGAGGAGATGATGCCTTTGCTGTGATGGGTCCCAAGCTGTGGAGCAGCTTACTATTAGCAGCAATTACGTTGGAAATGTTTGTCTCACCTAAAAATGAGTTTTTTTCTTTGGCTTTTAAACCTGGCTAGATACTTGCTTGTTGTATTTATTTGTCTTTTATTTGCATTTTTTTATCTAGTTGTTAGATACTTGGTTTTTATATTTATGATGTTTGCTTGTTTTGTATTTGTCATTTTCACTGACTGATGTACAGTGCCTTGATCAACTCCTGTTGTTGTAAATGTGCCTATAAATAAATTTGACTTTACATATAAGGGGTCTTGACTTTCGCTTTATACAGTACATGAAGTTTGGTCACAACAGTAGGCAAATATGACAGCTGTGAAACTGTTTTATGTAGACGGGGACTACGCCAAATCTGTCATTTGTTTTCTCAGGTAAATGAGTTGGTCTTTAAACTGTCAGAAAAGGATCAAAAACATCCAACAGCATTTTCCAGATTCCAGGGTGGCTTTTCCGATGCCTTGTTTTTTCCAACCAACAATCCAAAATCCAAATTCCATTTACAGTGATGGAAAGCAGAAAAAATAATGAATCATCAGATTAAAGGCTGGAATCAGAGAATGTTTTGGGGGCTTTGCATAGAAAAAGATTTCCAAACTAACTGTTGTAGCTGTAACAAAGTGAACAATGACACGTGATCACACTTTGCTCTGTGAATGAAAGGTTAATGGTTCTAATCAAAAGATTATGCAAAATATCACTAAAGACCCAGTAAGTTAACATAAGAGGATGCCTGTACTTCTGTTTGTAACTGGAAGAAAATTGATGTGGCCAGTGCAGAATACTGTCACATGCCCACCAGCATCAGTGTGCTCTCTGACATCTCCCCTTCACCCCATGTGGCATGTTTGTGTTGGCTGGTGTCCGTGGACAGATGGGGTCAAGGCAGTATAACCTTGGAGAAGCAAATATTCATGATCAATAAGTGCTTTATTCCAAGCATCTAAATGATTCTTATGTCTGAAGCTGCTTCCCTCCCCTCGTACTTTCCCAGAAAAGCAGTTTGAAGATTTATGCAGACTAGGTAAAAGGACATTTTAAAAGACTATACAGTATCCCAGCTTTCAAATGTCATGTAATCATAGGTTAGGGGAGAGTGCTGGGCACAGAGAGCTAAGTGATGTTACAGATAATGAATTGCCTCAGAAATATAATACATCGTGAGTATTATTCTTTGTTCCAAGCTGTGTACACCAACACTGTACAATTAAAGTTATTTATCTCACTCGTTTTTTAAGTTCATCAATTATATTGTGATACACTTAATGTCCATATGAGGATGATGTATGATTGGTCTAATTATTTCTTATTCACCATGCCTTCTAAAGCATATTAATTTTGTTAATACCATGTAATTAAAACACGTCAGTGCGCTACAAGTTGCTGGCTGTATTAATGACTATGAAAATTATTTTAATTAAATAGCCAATTATAGAAAAATCCAAACCATGAGAATTGACATTTAAATGAATTCAATTTAAATTGCTTTTCAACATTGTTTTATCAAAGCTTTATGGGGTGAATAAATTATTACATCAAACAATATACTCTGTCATTGATCATACACAAGTCTCAGGCCATATCTATACATTTTCAAACACTTTCCTGATGTCATATATCATATTGGGTGATTACATTTTGACGTAGTCATTTGTTTACCGCAATCTCATCCACGTGGTGCACTTCTGTGTACTTTTAGAGAAAACTCTTAATTGCTTATAGTGAGTTAACCAACTATTCAGTCATGCTGAAAACTTCCTTCATGGTGCTAATTTTCAAATATACATTTTTTGCAGGTGTAGTATTAAAGTGCCGCTGTACCACTGTAGCCCTCTACAAACTTGCGCTTTGTTTTCATCAACTGGGGTCAAACACGTGTAGCCTACCCAATCTTTTGAAGGGTCTTTGTATTTAAAATATCATGCATATCTTGTCGTGCCTTTTAATATCTATTAGGTCACTCAGGCTGATATATTTTCCTTTTTTTTTTGTATAATGTTAATGAAAATCATTTTTCAAACATTACAAGCTCAATGATTTGCAGTTAACCCATGCAAACAAGAGAGATGGTGGGCAAGCTGTTGTGACATTCATTGTATATAATGAAATCTTAATATGGTGCATATTTAAGTGAAAGGTTAGCAACATAAAGGGCAAATGGATTGCCTTGCAATGAATTTTAAGCAGCTATTGATTTTACACTACAAGCTACCTCTTTCCATGAATGATAATTTAGAAACGGCACGCTGCTTATCTTAAAGCTGATCTGACACAACAGGACAACAGCAATACACAACATTTTGAGATGAACGCAGACTGCGATAAGCAGCACTGGTGAGCACCACACTCATTCCACCTAATGAGAACACATGATATGTACTGATGCGTTCTACATCCAACACAAACACAAAATGACAAGTGTGGGAAAAAAAACTGTGGAAACAAAAGCAAATATGGCAAAACTGACGTACACTTTCACATTTGTCTCCAGATCCACTGGTTAATTAGAAATCTATGGAAATGAGTGGTGCCAAGTTGTGGAACAGAAAAAAAAGCCTTACCCTGGAGCTGAATAAGTCCACTTGTGGTTTTCAGGCATAGTGTGAATATCACATAAAAGCTGAGTATCATTTCTGGTCCTATCCAACATATCTGCATTCTAATTTTAATAGGGTGGAATCACTGAATATATTGTCTGTTTTAGGATAACTTTCCGGCATGTTACTGATGTGTTACACCAGTTTATTGATTTGTTAGAAAAATGCACTGTACTTCATGATGCACCACAGCAATACATGTATAAACTGTTTGAGCCACTCTTACTGTACATGGAGTCAACCCTACCCAGTGATACTGTGCTGCAAGTCCTCTGTCTCTGCCCTTATCCTTCTTTCCTGCACTGTGTTATATTGAAATTGATGGAAAGTTTGAGAATCCTTGTTTCCAGAAGATTGAGCTCTCAGTGTCACAAAATAGCACAACCCTTAAATAAGCTGGTGTTCAGACCTGGAGGTTGTGCAATGTATGTACCATGTCTAAAGTTGAAAATGCTTCTCTGTGCAAGACACCTAAAAAGTAAAAGGTGACCTTGAATATGGCCAACATTTACAGGGTTTACATCGATTTGGCATGTCAGAGATGGAGAGCATTAGGAGCATCCAAAGGACTAGAATTTGATGTAGATGTGGCTTTCTTCCTTCTCGATGCATAAGTACTGTAGTTGGCAAAGTGTATATGTTGGTATCACTAGCAAGCTAACGTTAGCATTTCGATTTTGTACCTTTGTATTGAATTATTATTGAAGTAATTTTGCTAATTTTTCCTTGGTTTTGGTCCAGTTTATGTCGGACATAACGCTGCAGTCCATGTAGCATTTCAGTGAGGAGTTGTTAAAATTTACACCATCAATACAACTAGAAAAGTGGGGAGTTTGTTCAACTTCAACACTTCGACTGCCCAGCGACCTAGGCACGGGTCCTCTTTGTGGACATTCAACACCATCAGACATCCTCCACTCCAAACTGACCCAGCTCACTGTGCCTGCCCGCACCTGTCAGTGGATCACCAGCTTTCTGACAGAAAGCAGCAGGTGAGGCTGGGGAAAATCACATCCAGCCCTCGGACAATCAGCCAAGGCACCCCCTGGGGATGTGTGCACTTACCCCGGTGCTGTTGTCCCTCTACACCAATTGACTGCACTTCAGGAGACCCCTCTGTAAGGATCCTGAAGTTCAAAGATGACACAGTGGTCATCGGCCTCATCCAAGATGGTGATGAGTCAGCCTACAGACAGAAAGTTGAACAGCTGACCCTGTGGTGTGGTCGCAGCAGCCTCGAGTTGAATATGCTGAAAACTGTGGAAATGACAGCGGTCCTCCCCCACCCTGTCTCCCCTCACCATACTTAGCAGCACTGTATCAGCAGTAAAGTCCTTCAAGTTCCTGGGCTTCACTGTCTCCCAGGACCTGAAGTGGACGTCCAACATCAGGACCCTCATCAAGAAGGCACAGCAGAGGATGTACTTCCTGCCCCAGCTCAGGAAGTTCAACCTGCCCCAGGAGCCGCTGATACTCAGCAACTAGGAATCATCGAATCATCATGTGCACCTCCATCACTGCCTGGTTTGGCTCAGCAACCAAACAGGACAGGGACAGACTCCAGCAAACAGCCAGGACTGCAGAAAAGGTCATTGGTGCCAGTCTGCCCTCCATGGAGGACCTGTACACCTTATGGGTCAAAAGGAGGGCAGAGAGGATCACTGCAGACCCCTCACACCCTGGACACGGACTGTTTGAACTCTTCTCCTCTGGACAGAAGCCATGGTACGCCAAAACAACCAGACACAAGTTTCTTCCTCTGGGCCATCACACTGACGAACAGTTAATCCATGTTTATATGCACCTGTACAACAAGACACAGCAAACACCACAGTGTAATAACCTATAGATGTAATCATTGTACATAAAACAGCTCATTTTGACTTGTATATATGTACATATTTTGAAATAGAGGCTTGTTTTTTGTTTTGTTTTGTTTTTAAAGTGTTGTTCTGTTTGTTTTTTTTTTTTTTTTTTGGGTGCCCTTTGGGGGCCGGGCCAATGAGCTGGAGTCACATTCCTTGTATTTTAACAATGCCACCAAAAACCACGGGCTCTATATTCTGTATACATTAGTTCTGGAGCTGGTTATTACTGTTATGCTACCTGACTGCCACAAGTAGCTCAGGCTGATGTGACCACATATGACCTACAGTAGTTTCACAGACAGGTCAGGAGGGGCAGAAGGGAGTGGACAGAGAAGAGGAGGGGATACTGCTTGAGTTTGTTTTGACTCTCACTTTGCTCTTAGTGGTCAGAAATGAGAGAGAGATGTTAGTTAATGCAGCTTTAAATGAAACAATTTTCCTTTTTTACAGATGGGGTGTCCCTTGAACAATGAGTCGTGCTGACATACTCAGAAAAAACACAAATGTGACATCAGGATTAAAGTTTTTTAAAAAGCACTGCAGTATTAACGTCTGAATTAAAGTACATTTAAAAGTTTGCAGAAAGCATGTCATAGAGATCTGTTCTCAACTTAGGATCACGGTGGTGCAGTGGCTTTGGATACTGTTGGATAGCAGGTGTAACCAGAACCAGAAATAACTGAACTTGAATTTCACATATACCTAGTGTGTGCATGGTTCTGGCCATAGGGGGGGGAACATTCAAGAAAATGTTTCCACAGTTACAGTATGACCGGATATCGCTTTGTGGGATAAACAATGCAACATTTGAACAGACCTGAAACATTTCAGTGGCAGCCAGAGCCCAGTTATCTGTTCTTCAAAGGCTTCCACTGTCCCCTAGCTCCTCCCTCTCTGTACCGTGTGACAACAACAACTCATCCACAGAGCGGAGCTGCACTTTTCAGCTCATTTTCCTCCTGTCATTCCTCCTCCTATCTTTGATCATTGTCCTGCCGCTCAGCCCCCCAAAACCCTCACTCAGCACGCCTTTTTTCCAGCAGCTCTTTTTATTTCCCAACTTATCTGAGGAGCTAAAGTCTCGTGGATTCTTTCATTTAGGGGTGTCTCGGCAGGCTGGGTTTTATACTTTGAACTTCGGCTACTCTCTTCCCCTTCTGTAGGTGACCATGGCCGTGCCGGCTGCTCTGATCCCACCAACTCCTCTGGTCCCACCGCCTCCGATTTCGAATCCTTCCGCGACGACGTCCCCGCCGTCGACAACTTCATCACCATCTCCATCCCTGGCTCCTCCATCCGGACCCGGACAGAACCTGTTCAGATCAGAGCTCCTCGCCACCAGCAGCCCGGGCATCCCGACCCCGACCGCGGCTCTACCCCCCAGCAAACCCGTGTACTCGACCCCGTCGCCTGTTGAAAACATACCGCAAAACAATGAGTGCAAGATGGTCGAGTTGCGCGGTGCCAAAGTGGCCTCTTTCACCGTGGAAGGCTGCGAGCTCATCTGCCTTCCTCAGGCTTTCGACCTGTTCCTGAAGCACCTGGTCGGCGGACTGCACACGGTCTACACCAAGCTGAAGCGGCTGGAGATCACGCCGGTAGTGTGCAATGTGGAGCAAGTCCGCATCCTCAGAGGGCTCGGCGCCATCCAACCGGGGGTGAACCGCTGTAAACTTATTTCCAGAAAAGACTTCGAGACTCTCTACAACGACTGCACCAATGCGAGGTTAGTGGAGGTTTGTGTATGACATTGTGGTTTAATTGTCTTTCGGAAAGCCGTGCGTAAAGGCGCCGGAGCAAGAAAGGGGGAGACATTTATCCTTTATAAAACAAGTAGTTCGAGCGATATGGTTAACTTGTCAGCCAAATTTAATAATCGATTGTTGTAGAGTGTGTGTGTGTGCGTGTGTGTGTGTGTGTGTGTACATGCGTGAGCGTGTATGTCAAACTTGATCCAAGCATCCATGCTCGCGGTTGTCTGTTGGACGGGAAGAGGCCAGCGCGCAACATCAGTGGAAAAGTTCAGAGAAAGTTGTTTAACACGTGCAGGGCAACGCTGTGCCATGATGGATAGCCTGTCTGCCTCAGAACAAATGAATCGATAATGTAGGCTACACCTCCGCTGAGTTTCTCAATGCTGTAGGATAAACTTGTGGTGTACAACTGCCACTGCAAAGAGTTTCAGAAACAGGAACCCTTGTTCTTTTATTAACCATGCTGTTCTGTAATTTTTCTTTAACTTTAGGCTAAGAACTGATTTAACTCTATTTTTAAACGACTGAGATAAGACTAGGTTCTGCCTTATCACACGTTCCAGCTACAGGGGCCATATCATTTCAGTTCAGATCATTTTGGTTTCTAGAAAGTAAATACGACAAAGACAGATTTAAATGACAAGGAATACTTTTTGTATTGTATTATTTTGTATTAGTATTCTTAGTGCTGATAGCCAGTACATTTATTAAGGAGGTCACATTACTCTCATGGCTCCTGTTGAAGCCAGTTATTTTTCACACTAGGGTTAATTGTCACACACATTTACAGTATATGAGAATGTGTCCCTATCAGACAAGGAGATTACTGTAGAGTGAGTGAAGTAAATGACTACGTGACAATTAATGGATAAGTTCATATTACCAAATCAAATATTTTGAGCTTTCTATGTTTTATTATGGAGTGATTTAAGTGGGGATCAATATTTGATTAAAAGCCATTTTTACTGTCCTTTCGCTCCCAGCTTTGATGTATCACTCCGTCTCTCAGGATGGTTCAGCCTGGTCAAATTTACCATCTTACCTGTCACTATGATTGATTCCATATTGATCTCATACCCAGAAATGAGCTGGAAATGCAAATATGATGGAAAGGCTAACATCAGTGGGGAATAGCAATAAACACTGAGTCACTTGGTTGTTTCAGCGTTACTCATGCTGCATTTTGGAAAATTAGAAAATGACAGTGTGGGATTAAGCTTAACTTTGACTTTAAGATACATGCTGAGTATTATACATGTGAAAAGCCACAGAAAAATGTGCACACAGCTACAGAGGTTGTTGTGCAAACAAATGATTTTTATGTGCTATTTGTGCCATTAAGATCCATTTGCATTTTGATCCTCAAAGCTTTGCTGTTTCTGCAAAGTGCACTTTTAGGCCTGGTCAGAAAAATAGGCAAAATCAAGTAACTCACACAAAATTTTGAGGTAGACTTTGAGAGGGATATTATTACAGTTAAACATTTTTAACTCAAGATTTTTCAGATTTTTAGTAACCTACAGTTTTACCTATAAATAAACAATTCCCATTCTCTTTATGATTATTTAACATCACATATACACAGCATATAGGAATATGCTGCAGTGCCATAGTTTCATTCCAGCAGCAGTTGTCTCAACAACTCACCTGTGCACTTTGGTGCTTAAGCATCATTTACATAAAGCACCAAGGGAGCAGTACACCCCCTCCCCTTCCCCTCCACAGAGCGAAACATACCGTGCGGTGATCAAGCCTGGCGTGGGGCTTCAGGTGACAAAGTATGTGGTTGAACTCCCTGGGTTGTCAATGGGGGATGGCCAGCGATGGGGTTAAAGGATAATGCAGTGCCTCGCGTCGCTTTAATGACGCTAAAGTGCTGGGCTATTACGGGCACATGGACAGGACTGTAATTGTCTTTGAAAGCAGCCAGGTTCTCCCGGTGCTGGGCTGAAATCAATCACTCAGACCCGTTTGCCTGCCCCATTTGGAGAATTACATCATGGAACAGTAAGGCATCCGCTGGATAAAAGGCTTCTGTTACTTAGAAAGAGTTGATTTTATTTGCTGGGATGTGTGCTTTCCTCTCTCTTGTCACTGAATTGCTGCTGACAAAATGATCAGTAAACAGGACACAGGTTCGCCCTGTAGGTGAAAACAAGTTCCCTCTGCAGAGCTGACGTTCCGTTTTGCACCGAGATAAAAAAGTAACTGAGTGCACCAGTTAACTGCTCAGGTTACACAACAGCAGCCTGCTGCCTGAGAGAGTTTAGTTTTTTATCTCCCTATTACAACAGTGTCACTACTCTTTTTATACAGTGGCAGAGTGGTAACAGTGAAGTGAATAATACGCCTGTACAATGGGTCTTACTATTTCACATGCTGTTTTTCCCCTCCCATGGTCTATTGTGTTAAAACAACTAGTCTCATTTTGCACACAGTATGAATATGAATAGCATCACAGAGCACCCGCTGCTTTAGTTTTGATGTGGACACAAACAAGCTTCTACCAAACTGTTCCCTACTATGCTTACTTTAGCATAACACCTTTGAACACGTTAAATGTTTTTGAGAATTGTAGTGTGGCAGATTATTATTTTTTTTATATTTTATTGATGGATTCAGGATTAGAATTTTTAATGAAATATTTATTTAAAATATTTTTTACCATGAGTGTTTGAGCTTTGTCTAATGAGCGACACAGTATTTTAGTAATTATTGTTAATCTTTAATACTAGTAATATAGTCATTGTCGACCCCTTCATTTTCTTGAGGACTCTTGTGCCAGATTAGCAGTGTACGCTCTTGTTCCCATACTGATCCAAGTTCGGTAATCTCCCCTACATTATGACTCAGGCCCTCCACGAGCCCTCCAGGAGCCCTCTGTTCCAGCTACTTGTTTTCCTTTTCATTTTCCCTGTGGTGGAATGGAAAAGGTTCTTATTGCTGTGTGACACTTGAACTCTCTCAAAGGTTATTATAACACAGGGGGCGGTGCAGAGATATCACGTATCTCTCATTGGTCCGCTTTGTGGAGGCAAGGCTGTCCGATGCTGGGGCGCAGAAATGCAGCACTTAATTGACAATCATTGTCTACCCCTGAAGGTTAACCACACGCCCCAGACAATGTCTCACCACTGGGACCGGGACGGCTTTTCACTTACATGCCCTTCTTAAGTAGATTTTACTCGGCTCACTTCAGTCAAACTGGTCTGGCTGCGGTGTTATGAGTGACATGTTCTTTTTCTTTAACAAACATATCTAATTGATACTGATATGGCAGCAAGTGTTATGAGAGCTATCACCCCTCTTGTTCCTATTTCAATAGTGTTTATGCCTAAACACACATATTTGCAAATGATGGTAATTGTTTTGTTTAGCGCTCAGTGTGAGCTGCCACTGAGGGTGCCAGCTTGCCTCTCTCCCTCCTCTCCTCTGCTGAGCTCTCTTATAATATATTTGTTTTCTACAACGCACGGATGTGTTTACAGGTACTCAGGGGAGATTTCTGGATTCCATTCAAATCATTCCCAGTCAGAGTGGGTGCTAAGATACCCGTCACCCAGCAACCACATCCAAGAGGGAGCCTGGGCGATAATAACTTCAAAAACAGAGTGACAGATGCCTGATTAGAGAGAGGGGGGGAGAGAGAGAGAGATAATGGCTTACAAAACTGTTTAAAACCCAGATCTATTCAAGTACTTTCTTGAAAGTAAAATTGGCCCTCATATTGTGTGTTGTTTCTTTTCATTTAAGTAAAAACAAGTATTTAAAGTTTCAATTCTTCAGAGGGGGGCTCTGCAAAATTTCATTAGGTACAGTACATGTGCTCAAGTCGACTGTGCAGTTGGCAGATGGCGGCAAGGTGGGTTTTTTTTTTTTTTTCCAAATAGTCTCCTTGAAAATCAGATTTGTGTTATTTACTTGACATTCAGCTGGAGCAAGTGCAAATACAAAACATTTTTTTAGACTAGTTAAGTTAAATAACATTAATTTTCTTCATTTCTTTTAAGATCACACTTTTGTAGCTGACACAGAACCTGAGCCAAGACTGTAGAAAACCACAGATTTCTCTTGTTAAAGAGACTTTGTTTGACACTGTCTAATGTCATTTGTGGATTTAGAAGCTATTTGCATGGCAAAGAGGCCTGTATTGTTAATTTGCCTGTCGGACGCATTAGTTGTCCAGGCTCCTATCTTATTTGCATGCCTTTACTGGATCGGCAACAGCAGTTGGATTACCAATTAAATCTTCTACAAAATGAAATGCTGTAACGTCACACATCAACACGAGGGCTTTCACATTGCTCGGTACGTTAAAATGACCTGTTTTTACACCAACCATAAAGGGGTATTAGCTTAGATTTTTTTAAATAGACATCAGACTTAATCTGTTTCACATATATCTGTCAATATCACTTATCAACTGTATTTAACTAGAATTGTTAACAGTGATGATTTTACATCTGACACTAATTTCCTGACAGACCAGCAAAAGATTTTGGGTCACTCTGACTTCTGTTCTCCTCTTTCTCCAGTTAGAGCTCCCTAGCTTCTCTTTACTCACGGGCTCTTTCACATTACAGCACATTTAGGGAGCGTAGCGAAAGTCAGTGACGCTCATACCAGGATGTTAAATGCTACTGACAGAAGTTAGAGGGAGCAGATGAGATTTCCTGATTGGAGAAGGAATGCAGGCCCTTGCCGGGCTCTCTCTAATATGGTCACATAGAGAAATTGATTTTCTTCAGAAATTAATTAATTTTTCATATAGCCCAAAGCTGAAGTTTAAAAAAGAGTGCACACTTGCTGGTTTCCTATTTTCTCCTTTTTTAAAGAATTATTGCCTAATCATATTAATACTTTTGCCCTAAGGATGAAAAGATAATTGTACAAATGCATTTGGAAATATGTATCACTGAGTATTTATGATTAAATTATGCAAATAGCTCCGCTCCCATCCTTCGTGGGCCCAGATTGTCTAATTAGGATTGATATGGCAAATAGATGTTGGGGAATCTGAATACAAGCATGTCCAAAGAGCAGAAAATTGAAAATGACAAGGCTGGAATCCTTAAAAAGTGAGTAGGTTTCCTCCCCCCTCTGTCTAATTCAGCGTAGCTGTATCAGGAGTTAATTTTCCCTGGCTTCATTTCTCGTCTGAGCTGACAGGAAAAGGAATTCATCAGGGAAGCAATCTCAGATGGGATTCCACAAATTTCCTCCACTTGTTTTTTTTCTCCCCCTCTTCGTTTTCGTGGAGGCTATCAGGGATAAATCTTCTCCTGAGTAAACATGCTGATGTTATTTCTCCAGTGACGGTGTTTTTAGAGCTCTCTACTCATTACAAAGGACTCCTCCTTAATAATTGAAGTATATTAAGAAAGGAATGTCATCCAACAAAAAGCATTTGTCCTTTTGAAATTTTAGTGGAACAAAGCACATCTTGTAATACAGCTTTATTTTTTTTTTATTTTATTTTACAGAGAGTTAGAAAACATTCTGTTCCTTTATATAAAGAGATTTTCTTGCTATCCAAATGTCATATTGTGTCAGTTTTAACATGGCAATGTTAGGAGGTTCGGCTATGTTTTTATGGTAGGGAGACTGGACAGTAGATGCATTCAGAGACTCGATTTTGTTAAAATTAAACATTTGGTGCAAAATAACTACATTGATTTCAAAAAGCCTTCTACATATTGCAGTAGATTATATAAAGTCTACACTAGAGATGTGCCACATCAACCTGCCCAAACACAGACAGCTATATTCCACATTAACACTAGTTTGAGGCAGCAGTTACATGTAATTTAACAACAGCTTTGTTGCTCGCTGGGCTCAGTGGTACATCACAGAAGAGACCAGGGAGGAAATGACATCGCTTTCCACTCTCTCTTCTTCTGTTAGCTTTGGATGGGCGGCACAGCACAGGAACGACTCCAGTGCCTCCAACAGTATCTATTAAAGGGTTGATTGTTATCTAATCTTTACCTGGCGCTAGCTGCAAATGCCCTGAAGCTAATGACACTTGAGAC
>NW_018127979.1:1208881-1214413 GCF_001952655.1 Monopterus albus | reverse complement strand
AGGGAACGTCCCCACAGCTATTCATGTGAAGTCTGAATTCTCTTAGACACCAGAAACACTTTATGCATTTAGGTTGTTGCACTGAATTATAACTAACAATGTGCATAAAAGGAGCTCCTGTTGAGACAGCAGGCTGGACATTTAACTGCTCTCTTGTGTCTGCTTTTTGAGTTTTATAGATTCTGCTGCTTAATTCAGGAAACTCATCATCTGCAGAAAGAGATTAACTGACTAAACAAAACAAAATGAAGTTACACTAATCCAACATTAGTGAATAATTATGATGACAATGCTGATGCCAAAGTGACTTCCTCTCTTTTTTTGTGAAACATTCTTTTAATCTTCAGCAAATCAATGTATCATAAGTCAAATGTGCAGTAAATGTCGAATTATGAAGTGATATGATTCTATGATACATTTATTTGTGGGTCATTTCTAGTTCTAACAGAGTTGGACATGGAGCATTAGATTGTTACAGGACAATTCAAATTTCATTCATCAATCATGAGGCTGTTTTCATCAATATGCTTCTCCCATTTTTAAATCAGGAAACAGGTGGTTATAGTGGTTCCACAGTCGAATAAATATTTTAGCTTTTTTAAATAACCTAATTATTTATTCTTGTTCCTAAACATTCAAGTTAACAGAAAAACACTTTAAAAAGTGTTCAAATCCAAACGATCACTGTGCATTAGTTGCACACTATAGCTCCATTTTCAATACAGAAGCATTTCATGTGTCAGCAGTTTAAAGCGCACGAGGCAACTCGTTCAGCGTCCTGAAGAACGATAAGGTTTGTGATTTTGGCTTTTATCCATAGAGATGGCCACACCCAGAGCTGCTTCCTGATGGCGCTGCACACCTGTAGAGGTTATGAGTGGGGTATCAATATCACCAGGTCAACACATTTTCATCTAACACTGACATCTCTTTCTGCCTTTCACCCTCTCTCTCTCTCTCTCTCTTTCTCTCTCCCCTTCTGTCTCCTGCCTTTGAGCCTAGTGAGAATATTGGTGGGAGTCTTTATTGGCTGCAGTGCTTGGGTTTCTCTCCTCATAGACTCAAATGTCACCGTCTCCCTGATGTTTCTTTAAAATCGCCTGTGCCACCACTTGCTGTGGCGCCCGGCTATTATTACCCTGCTCTTAAAGAGTGACAGTCGAGTCCTCTGAGACGTGACAGAAACCTGGGTGGATGGAGCTGTAGTGCTGTGTCAAGCCAATGCTCTCAGCCAATCAGATAGCAGGAAACAGGCCACTGTACACCTGGTATGCTCTGAGGTTAGCAGAAGAGTGAGGCAACAGTGCAGTTCAGTTTCATACTTTAAAAATATGACCTTAAAGACAAAAAAAATCTAAATTATAGACTGTTGTCAGATGTTAAAACAACACAACAGAAAAATATAGTTTGTGTGGTTGGGTTAGTCAGTTTAGCTGCAATCTTAAGTTGTCGAATTCTGTGCATGTGCTGATTCCTTCAAAGCAATGTGTTGTAACAGTTACTCGTGTATGTTCGTAGTGATTCCATGCTAGTGCAGAAAATACAGTGAGACATGTTCTTTATGGAAATAAACATGGTTATGATAATAAAGCAGCTCTTGGCTGAAATGGTCTGTCCACATGCATTAACCCCGTGGAACTTTCACATTAGGTGGGTGTGAGTGTGTCTGCCTGTGTGCAAGTGTCTGTGAGAGAGAGAGAGAGTGACTGTGTGTGTGTGTGTGTGTGTGTGTGAGAGAGAGAGAGAGAGAGAGAGAGAGAAAGAGAGACACCCTCGCACAACTTCACATATGAATGGTCTTGTGTGAAAAGGAGGATGAATTGAGTCAAGCTGACATAGCATGCCAATAAGCTTTGTCTCATTTCCAATGCTGTATTCATTTGTGCCACAGAGAGATTTATTGCATGATTGACAATTATGAGAGGGCGACCTAGTTCTTTGTGATGGAACAAAAATGGTTTTCATCATTTGCCTTTGCTGTGTTTTGCATTGCGTGTGTGTGTGTGTGAGACGCTCCCTGGTAAAGAATAGTGATAACCTCTGTGCAATGAGATACTTTTTGCGCCCCCCCCCCTCCAACTATTGAAACTGGTGCATTTTTCAAGTAATGGCTTCATATATTTTGCATAGAATCACATCATCCACTATGTCTGTTCCACAGCAGAAAAAAATGAATTTCCTACCCCATTAAGCAATGTGAGCTGTCCAAATGGATCACGTTAAAGTGACATTTTTACGAATGCGCTTCAATCTCTAACTTTGGTGTGGGAATAAAAAGAAAAGGAAGTCATTTTGCTGTCTGTGAATATATATATGTATATATTTTCAGCACATACTAAGCCATTTTCTGCTACCACTTAAAATCTTACTGTAATGTATTATCAGCTGTATTGTTGTTGCCTGTTCACCCAAGTCACAGATTTACTGCCGTGACTGTCAGTAAAGGGCTTCACTTACACCATACATTTCCTGACGCCTTTATTCCTTTATGGTTCATTCTACCTGTCTGTTAGCCGTGTGTTTGTCTGTGTGCGGTTGTGCGAGTGTGCACGCCCAGTCAAGCTTAGATTACTACGACTGTGAGGAGGAAGTCTCTGCTCCTCCTGGGACTCCTGCTTGACTGGCCCCACAAATGATACAAGCCAGGGTTTAGTTGGGAGTTAATATCCTGCAAAATTGTCCTGCACAGCCTCGGCAGAATGTGGATGATTAAATGACACAAGCATATCAAAAACATTTTTCTCAGACTAGTGGCTGTTAAGTGTCGCGCCAGTGCAGCCCGTCTCCCAAGGTTACCATTAAAAAGAAAGGAATATTCAGTGGGAAGTGGGTGTCATTGAGCTTTGATTGTATGTGTGTGTGTGTGTCTCTTTGCATGCGTACACCTGTCTGAGTGTGTGGGTGCATGCTTTAGATGTTTTGTTAATGCGTAGTTTAAGTGGTAATAATATCTCAATAGGATTTCAGGGTCTTTTGGAGAGCTTTGGTAGAAGGTTGAGAGGACATATGCTAATTGTGCCTGGGAAGACTTGTCTCTCAGAGAACCATATCCCTCTAGACCTTTCCCTGTACACTGGATGCCAGACTTCCCCAGTGACAAAAAAAAAAAGGCTTGAGGCTCCAAAGCGATCCATTTTATCCTTTCTTTTTCAAAAGATGCAGTGCTTTGTTTTAACCTCCGCAGGAAAGGAGATGAAAGGCAGCGTAATAAAGCCAAAAGGTCTTTCTGTAGTTATCAAATGGCCTTTCACTCCTGACCTTTAAGATGCCACAGTAGGAACTGGAGACAATGCTAGAAATACAGATCGGATTTCGGAGATCAAACGCCTCTTTGTGTACTTTACTTGCACGCAGCACATCAATTGAACATAGGAGAAATAAAACCAAAAAATGTATGGCAAAGAATGAATTGCCCTGTCAGCGCTTGTACACATCAAACACAGAAAGTTAAAGTAATGCAGCAATCGGATATGTTTGGGGTCTGAGGTGTTTCTTTATTCCTTGATTTATATGATATGCTCTTGCCACAGCTATAGTGTTAGGGCATTCATAATCACCGGGGATGAGACTCCTTGGTGTCTGTGGGTTTGTGTGCATGTAAACATGCATTTACATGCATTGCTATTTATATTATACTGTATATTAATGACATATAACAAAAACCTTTTACGTAGCTGTGCCACTTGCTTTTCTTCTTCAAACAGCCCTTCACAGTGCATAATTACAGACCCTGGCGACAGACATAAATAGTCTCATACTAAAGTTGTTCAACATGTTGCAAGCGCTAGAGTTTTGATCTCTTTGGTTTTTTTGTTTTATCTGTGCACCCTAGCAGTGGATGAAGTTGTATCAGAAATGTTTGCTTTACAATGTGTAATTAGAAAGTCCAAACTGAAGGGTGTCAGAGCTTTAGGTGAAATGAATGTGTGGCTGTAAGATCTCCACTGCACTTCTATTAATAGCATTTAGTTAATGTTAGATTCCAGAGCTGTACTTACTGCACTCTCAAGTCTTAAAGCCTCAATTTACACATATAATAATTTTGCATTAATACAGCTGCTGTAATACGATTTATAGTTGATGGTTATGTGTGTGTGATGTGGGAGGTTCAGGATCAGGTTGTTCGAAATGACAAGCTGCTCCCTGGTAATGACAGGCCTACAATACCCAGCAGCCCATTTTTTAAACCTCATCCATAGACGGATTGACTGTAGAGAGTGCTAATCATGCTCTTAGATGTACATTGTTCTCAGGATGCGTGATGGCACCCAGCATTCCTGTCGTTCTTGACGTTCTACAGAGTAGAGCTCCTGGTGTGGAGTGTAGGTGCCTGTGGAACTTGAAGGGCCCTATGTGAGAGGCCCAGCCGGGGCCCTGCTGGGCCAGGCCCATTGACAGTTCCTTGGCACTGTGGATCAGCCGGAAGACATAAGTTGGAGCAACAGAGAGAGGGTGTGGATGAAGGCCGTCTGGACAGCAGAGAATGGAGTTGGAGAAGATTAGACTTCACCCATGGGTCATTGTGTTCCCAGAGCAGGCCCGAGCCCGTCTGCCTCAGTATTGTTAAAGCGAAAGGTCAGGTCCGACGACCAGGCTAAGCCTATTAAACAATCGGCACCGCTTCTTCCTGGAAACCTGACTGTGCTTTCTCTTAACTACCGGGTAGGGGAAAACTCAGCTTTGAACAGCTGAGGTCGGCCATATCCTGATGTGAATTGGAGACCACAGCTAATTGAAAAGACTATTACCGTATACTCATACGAAAGCCTTGCAATCAGGCTTCTTTATAACACCAGGCAGCAATTTCATATTGCATGTTTCATTTTTTAAAGTACCGCTAATTGTTTTGCAGAGCTCTCCAGTTGGTATGCTGTACAGTATGTGCGCTGGGCTGCAGGAGGTTTGCTCTGACAGATCCTACCAGTGTTCGACAAATCCTCACATTTATATCCTCTCAGTACTAAATGCTTAGGTACTGCATTCATAAGGTAGTCTGAGCCCCAACACACTCCCATAAGTCTCCTTTAGCTGTAGTGATGGCTGATGTCAGGAATGTCTGCTGAATGAAAGGAAACACAGGCAGATAGCGTTTGATCCGTGATGGAGATGAGTCCACATAGGAGTAGAGCTAGTGATTAATAATGGTGCATCTGGGTAAAAAGGATGTCATCCCCTGGACGTCTAATGAAAGCTCTTGAACATATCTGGGAGAGGCGATATGTTGACAGTGGATGATGCAAATGAGGCTAAATGTGAGAGGAAACCTGAAATGAATCACCCTGCTGTCTCTGTAGCATTTGTGTGTGTATGCACACGCGTGTGTGTATGTGCCCCGACTAGCAGCCAGCCGTTTACGCTGTACAAAGCTCGGTGTGACACTCTCCCTCCTTTGTCTCAAACTGCTAACTGTATTTAATTTCACATCTTATCTGGCCGGGCTTTGTCTGTCTGTGAGTCTCTGCACAGTGGAGGCGACCCCCGGAGATAAACTCTGTCAGGCTCTGGGGTGATTTATTAAATTCTGATTTCTGT
>NW_018127979.1:1187315-1208808 GCF_001952655.1 Monopterus albus | reverse complement strand
AATATGTCGCAGGTGTCTCTGCCAGCTCTGGGCACTATTCTCTCTCCATTACCAGCATTGTTAGGTATAGAGAGGCAAGAGAAAAGAGAGAAGTAGGAATCTATGCTGAATTTCCTGTCTTTGTTGTGGCAGTGGACTTGTTTTTTCCCTCTGTTCCAGGCCAGAACAGCGGTATCAAATCTCACTTGTTTGGACTGGAGATAACAAATGGATTCTGGAACATGGGTCAGTTTCATCATGGGCTCGACCCAGCTCCAGTTTAACAGTTATATTTGCATGCTAATCTTCCTCATGACACCTGAATGGAGCTCTAGCCCTTTATCCAAATCTATTAGGTAAATCCTTTGGGAACCCCCCGATATGTGAATAAAGCCTGATGTTGAGACTTGTGTGACATGTTTTTTTTGAAGAGTGCAGCAGATTTTATGAGCATATTTTTTTTTACAGCCTATCTGGACCTGGGTGCTTCAAATTAAAATATTTACCTGATAAGCACACTTCACAGGTCAATTGTGACTGTGCCGAAGCTCGACGTGTTAATTTTAATATCGTTTTTTTCATCTCAAATGCATCAGCTCCTCCTCCTTGGAAGCTATTTTACATTTCTCTTTCATATCACCTTAATCTAAATTGATGTGTTATCATACATGGATCTCAGAGGAGAGGATCAAATAATGACTGTCAGTGGTGCATCTTAAACTGTGTCTCTGAACATAATTTGGCTTGGTGCATTATGAATGATACTTTAAAGCTAAGTCACAAGGTGGTTTTCATATGACCCTTCTCTTTGTGAGAGTTTTTTTATTTTTTTAAACTGAGAGCTGTAAAAATGATGTGCCGCTTCCTCTGATTTCAGTGAAATAGTTTAAACAGAAGGTAATATTGGCCAGGGGTCGCTGCTTGTCGTCAACACGCTACTTCCCAAAGGGCTCCTTTCTCTGTGACACCTCGATTCTGTAAAGCGATGAGTGGTTGATAAAGAGTTGTGGATTTCATATATTTATTTATCGCCCATATTGAAGAAGTTAATAGAAGACTGTGGGCTGTGATGCGTGAAGGGCTGTATGGGACAACACTTCTTGTCTTAGATGCAGAACTATAGAAAGCCAGGTTGAACACATACATCAAACCGTAGCTATTAAATCAAACCTAGAGGATTTGCAAAGACAGAAACTCAGTCCTACTTGCACTGGCACAAAACAAAAAAAGCTCACCAAGATCAGTTTAAATACATATTCTGTCTTGTAGAAACAAAGTTTTTTTGACCTAGTATGCAAAGCCTGGTAGCAGGTTTTATTGAATGGGGTCGGGGATCCTAGGGCCGGCTCCTCTGATACCTACGTCTCCCTGTCTCTATTGTTCTCTGCGAGTCAGCATCTTTTGTCTTTGCCACTGATTTGTCTTTTGATCTGTGCGAGTGATTTATCTGCATGGAATCGTTTTTCTCTCTGTTCCCCCTCAGGAAATTTGGAATGAGGCTGGCCTAACCTTGCCAGGGCCAAACAAAGCCCGAGAGCTGATCTCATGTATTTTGATGCTGTTTGTGAAAACGACACACACACACACACAGCTCAGACTTTGAGAGGGATGGAAAAGAGAGAGAGAGAGAAAGAGAAAAGCACTCTGATGGTTGTCTGTTGTTCTGTGTTTCTCTCCAATAGATGTAAGTACCTCCAGCACAATTTCCATTTGGAAGTGACATGTTTTTCAAACTCGGAATTATTAAATGGTAGTAAGTGGATTTAAGTGGATACTTCTTATGCAGTCTAGTAGACTGCTCCACACTGAGACCCTCTGGGAGCTTAAACTGTGCTTGCTGCAGCTCAGATCACCAGGTAGGGTCGATGGAATGGTGACCCTGATGTCTTCTGATTGCAACAGTTTCCCCTCTGTTTGCCTGGTTAAAAAAACGCCAGAGGTTGGGAGGATTGGAGTTGACAACCCTGAGGGGATTGGAGCTGTTTGCGTTGTGCGTTTTTTTTTTTTCCTCTTCTCTACCCGCCCTCTTGTGCAGCTGTTATAGCCTCCTCCTTCCTCCTACCAGCTGCCAGAGAGTGAGACAGACACACAGAGAAAGACATGGAGGGAAAGGGAAACACTCAACACCTGCTGCCCGGTGAAGAGAAAAGGTGTCTGCGGGAGGGAAGGGGGGGGGATAGGTAGTTAGGGAGAGGCGACATGAGTACAAAAGCCTGAGAATGTGTTAATGTGGGAGTGATGATTGTGAAAAAACAAAGATTAGAGGAGAGACAGGTGGTGGATATGCAGGTAGGCTACTGTATCCCTCTCTAAACCTTTGGTATTCTAAGTGTTCCCTCATGCACAAAGTCTGGTTATCTTTAGTGGAATCTTGGAAAAGTATAAATAGATGCCTTGCCTCCAAAGGCAAGAGTCTCCTTGCTGCAGATGCTTACATGCTTTGATCAGCATTGTTTTGGGGTTGAGGCCCGACGTGTTTGTCTGAGATCTCCGAGAGAGGAAACTTTTCCTCAGCAACGCTAATTATGTTTCCATCGCCGGCGAGAACGCTTCACGTCCACAACGCCTTTCAGGCTGCAAATAGGGCGAATAACAGTAGGAAAGCATAAAGCTGTTGTGTGTTTACACAATTAAGGTTTCACACATAGCTTTCTTTCTTCAACAATTTACTCACAAAGTTTAACAAATACTATAGTGCGATACCATTCAGACGGTACCGATAAGATCGGCACTGAATGTTTGTGCATGCAAAGGTATTTGATTCCTGTCCAAAATATGCATATGTATTTAAATCAAATAAATTAAGCAATCTTTTTAATCAGCCATTTTCCCTGTATCAGAGAAGTGCAGAGTTCCTCCCATGTTCCGTTTGGGACCGAATTGTCAATTGGCTGACATTATCTAAGCAAGAAATATTAAAACTAATTAAAGAAATGTCTCTGTAAAATCTTGATAAGGCTGAAGTTATGTTTTTTTCTGTCTCTCTCTCTCTGCCTGCTGCACTGTGCTCTGTTAGGAGACTTGCCACAGGCTTGTCTGAGCAGAGGAAGTTATGAAACCTACTGCCATATCATTTGCACAAGGAAGTTTCACTCTGTTCCTCTGGCTCTGTTGACTGGAGTCCATAAAACAGCTTTATTAAAAATGACACCATTCCACTCTATATTTACTCAGTGGCTGTTCATCTAGATTAGGTCACATGTTGCTGTGTAGTGTGGCCAACAATAGCCAGAGTTTATGACAGATAGCAGCTGTCTGGACTGACTGTGTTGTGATAACATATTGCATACTGTACATCTCTAAATCTGCTGCCTTCTCATCGAGATAATCTGCTTCTGTTTTCAACAGAAAACTGTCTCAACCACAGTTTGAAAGAAAGTCAGCGTTGTTCCAATTTCCTGTAACCAACTGCACATGATAGTAAATCATGAAGCTGAAGTGACAAGGCGAACGCCGCATCAATTCGACAGAATGTGAGGCTTGTTTTGCAGAAATTGATGTAACTGTTACTTTGTATTGCACAAGTGGAATGCTTGAGTTAAATGCTTCAATGAGGAAATAACCCCACATTTCTCAACCACAGCACTGTTTCATCTTGATAAAAGACCCTTAAATCTGTACAGTCAAGATAACATAAAGCGTATCAAGTGTCTGCAATGTATGTTACAGGAGTGCTTGTGTGTGCATGCCTGTGGATGTATGAGACGCTACAGAGTGAACACTGAAAGGGAGGGGCGAGCATTCAGAATTATGTTATGGCTGCCTCCTGTTTAGCTTTTCCCAGAGCCCCAGGCGACTGGAAGGCATCAAGGACACCTGGGTGCGACTTTATTAAAGTATGAAATGAGAGGTCAGTGACGCGGCGGTCCCACACATGACATCCTGCTGCTGGCCCCTTTCTTCCCTGTTTCCTCCCCTCAGCCCAGGGCTCTGATGACTCCTCTATGAAAGTCTGTTTCATTAATCCCCCTGAGGGACCCCTCAACTGCTCTTTCTGCCGCTGATACAAATTTAATTCCTGATAGGTCTGTTAGATGGAAGCCGCGTCTATCAAGGTTTTTAATTAATGTGGCACTACTCTCGGTGTATCGCAGTGTTTATCTGAAATTCATGACCAGGGCGAGGACGGACAGGATTGTTCAAAGATGGCTTGTTTTCCCTTTTTGGTTGAAATGTGAATTTTAATTAGACACGGTTGTTACTCTGAGGGGTTGTAAAAGGGGGCTCTGTGCTTGTTACAAGGAGGCATGTGTGTGCTTTGTGTGTGTGTGTGTGTGTGTGTGTGTGCAAGGTAAGGACAGGGTTTATCTGTTCACTTACTGTCACATCTTTCCAGTGTGTTTGTTTTTCTTTATTAATGCTCTGGTATTTTGAAGAAAAACAATGTTGTGAATAGGTTCAGGAAACTACCTACAAAAGTGCAGCTGACTAAATTCTTTGGGCTTCACTGTAAATCCAGAGCCCCACAATGGGCTGACCTGACAACTGTTTGTATTGGCAGGCTATTTCCAGCCTAATAGCTGTACAGTATCATTGTCAACCTCTTATCATGGCAGGCACAGCCCTTTCTGACACAGTGACACCTCAATGGTGTTTGTGTGGATCTTTGTGTATGTTTCTGCACTTGATTGCACGCACACACCTATGTCTGCAAATTACATTCATGTCTACGTGTAGTTTTATTTGTATATATTTATGCCAGTGTTTTCTCAGAAAAGACTGAGGTGACGAGGCTCTAACTCGTTAGCAGGCTTGGCCCTCAGTGTTCTAGAGAAAGGAGAGATTATGAGAAGCCTGTCTTCAGCTGGGTCCCCGCTCTCTAATAGCGCGGACGGCTCCTTAAGGTGGTTCTGATGGAAGATTATCATTTGCGGAGCACACTTGTTAGCACCATCCTTGTCCCTTAGTCGCATTTTTGTTGAGGCTAATTTGTATGCTGTCCTTAATGGTTGTGTTTGGGTTAGTTCTGTGTAGCACAAAGCCTTTAATTGTGTGGTTTAACATTTTGCAATTAAAATCTCCCCTCATTGCTCTGAGGAATGAATGAACCGTCTTTGATGTGCTTTAATCAGCTGAGCTGTATTGTAGTTTAAGAAGCATAAAGATGCCAGATAGATTTCTGTTTTTAAATTGACACACTCTTCCACCTTTGAAGATGATAGTTTTTCTTCCCCCCGCTGGCTTAAAGCACCGAAAGCTCAGTCCCTTGAACCCCACTCTTAGATTCTGGGGCACAGATCTCTATCTCCCATTCTGAAGTGGCCAAACAGGATTAGGAAGAGGAGCGCTTCTATTTCGCCAGGACCAAGGAAGTGTACACAATGATTCACCAGAGCTTGACTAAAGATCTTAGATGCACACTGTGACTGTATCGGCTGTTATTTTCTCACCTGTAAGACTTGCTGATTTGATCAAAAGAGCATTTTTTTAAAAAGCCACACTCCAATACAAATTCTTATTTAGATCTTAGATCTGATTTTCTTTGAGCTTTATGTTAATGTCTGCGGAGCCATTAGGAAATGCTGGAGAATGTAGATTATTGTGCCTCTCTCCGGAGGTATCCTTGTTTTGCTGCATTGTTTTTGAACAAAAAACCTCATTAGGATCAGAGGGGGAAGAAGAAAAATATTCCTTTTGAACAAAAAGAGGTGGCAGTTTGATGAAGGCTGATTGGAAGCATCTGGAGGCTGTTTTCAGAGGATGCAGCCCTGAGTGAGCAACCCTGGCATTTAAGTAAGGCCCGCTCCTAGAAACTAAAAATCTCCCAGCAAGCAAATTAACAGGAGCAGGGATTTGGTAATAATGGAGGTTCTCGGCTTTTGTTTCACCGTGACAGATGGACAGTGTGTGCTCAAATTGAATTTGGCTTTAATTGCATTGTGGCGTTTATAATTTATCTGCTCCACAGATTTTGTTTACAGGTTTATGGGGTCTTGAAATGCGTGTTTGCTCTCGTTCCCCTCTCTTCTACTTTTCCTCTGCCTCTTTCTCTCTGTGCATGTGTGTGTGTCCGTGTGTGTACGTGTCGGCCAGATCCTTTTTCATCCTCCACTACAGCAGGATAAAGGACACTGTAATTCTC
Source organism: Monopterus albus (assembly GCF_001952655.1). Classification (NCBI taxonomy): domain Eukaryota; kingdom Metazoa; phylum Chordata; class Actinopteri; order Synbranchiformes; family Synbranchidae; genus Monopterus; species Monopterus albus. The sequence goes on along the minus strand of NW_018127979.1, from coordinate 1,202,747 downwards.
TGAGAGTGGGGTGTTCATTACCGTAGCAGTTTGCCCTCCAGGGTGAATGTGTTCAATAAGCGAGATTGTCTTTTTTCCAATATACACTTAAACGGTATAAGATTGCAAATGTAAGCTCCATAGTGCCATGTGCGCCGATGCCCGATGTTCAGATCACTCGGATCACTTGGATAGGTGAACACAATATAATCAAATACCTCTCCTTTTGAATAACTCCTGCACGTGCACACAAGGACACGCATGTTAGCTGAAAAGAGAGCAAACTGGCACACACATTCACATATATGTGCATACAGAGCGATCCATTCAGATGCCTTGTACACGAGAAAAAGAAGCTTGTGCAATTCTGTGTGTGTTGAAGTGCTTCTGTATCCAGGTGGGTCGGGTGCTTGCTTCCATCCTGCAAATAGAGGCAGATGCTTGAGAAAACAGTAAAAAGGTATTTGTATGTCTTCAGAAAAAGATTTTAAAAAGACAAATAGAAATCGTTATATAGCCAGTCTGACATGCTAAGCTTGACAAGCCTCTCTGCAAAACAGTGATTACCTAAATCTCATTCTGGACATGAATATAAAGCCAGTACTTTGTCTCATTAATTTGTGCAGTAGTTTAGCTTTTCTTTTTTCTTTGCACAGACCTCCTGCGGTATCTCATGTGGTGATAAAGATTATAAACTTGTCTCCTGCTCCATCTCGCTCTTGCCTCCTCTCCTTATCCTAGCCTCTGCCACCCTCTAATTGATGCACCCCTGCCAATTTACACTTCAGCCCTGGCTCTGACCCCTATTAACTACCTGGCCTCACTCTCCCAGGGAAAGCACTGTGTTCAGGGAGAATCCTCCACCCCCAGTCAACTCCTCTTAAGACTGCTGCTAAACACATTTTAATACTCAGCCGGCAAGAGAACTCCACTTCACGCTTTTGCCAACTTTTATCTGGATGAGTGAAAAAGGATAAGCCAAGCTTTGCTGTTTCCCCTAAATCACAGTGTCCCACAACACAGCAGTTTATCATGTGCGAGCCTCACGGTCATTTGATCAAAGTTATTTATTTATTTTTCCTGTCCTCAGATTAGTGTCCTAGTAACACTGCACCGACCGCTTGTCTTTGTCTGTTTTTCACTTGTCCTAGATTGAGAGTATTTTGAGGAATGTCCGCTCTGTTCTCTGCACCAGTCCCAGAAGTCAGCCCATTTGGGACGTCAGAAAGAAAGAAAGCAAAAGTGGTCTGTGTGCACCAGCAGCATTCAGACTGTTGGTTTCTATAAGCTCTGGCTTTCTGGTGGCAGGCTTAACCTGGTATTCCTCCTCCGGGTTTCACTTGACCTGATGTTATGTCATCATGAACGTTCTTCTGGGGTCCAGCCTCTGTGCCGATTTATGGACAGCAGATAATCATGTGTGTGTGCTTGTTGATGTGAGCTGCTAATCGTTGGTGTTTATATTTAGATAATATGGCCAATTGAAATGGACATTTTTAGAATATGATCTGCTGGGATGGGGATATTTCTTGGGAGTGGTGGTGGGGACTAGTCACGTAGTTACATTTTTGCAGCAGACATGGTTTGTGTACAGGATAATGAAGTAGAGAATCAGTCTGTGTTCTCGATTAACAGTAATCACAAAGCAAGTGAAGCGTGAAAAATGAATTTGTTTCTTCTATTGCAGAACAGTTTCAGAACACACACAGCAAACTTATTAATTATACCGCACTGTTGAGCCAGCAGAATAATAGTGTTAAATGCTCTGACATTTTCTTTGCTTAATTGTAAGGTACTGCACATTGAAGCTGAAGAGTAAAAGAAAACCTGGCAGTTGGTTTTAGCTCGGTCCCCCCAGCTCCACTGAGTAGCATTGCGGCTGTTTAGCCACTTTTCACTGGGCAAATTGTTTTTGTGACCCATGGAATGTTAGAGGAAATGCTTCTTTCTCATTGGTGATCCCCTGGGTGTGGAGGCCACGGCCCCTGTCATTGGCCCTGGTGCACACACAGACACAAGCACGCATTCATGCTCGCACACACGCAGGATCACTCTTTGCTAGAGAAAACCAATCCACCACAGGAGAGGGACCTCCAGGCCTTTTTATAGCACCAATACTTTCCCCTCCAGACTCCCAGACGTGACATCACAACAATCAGAGATCACTTTCAGCGGAGTCATCATAACCACACACACACATTCTCTCTCTTGATTTCTTTTTGTATCTTCATCTACCAGACTTTGTTCTTCTCTTTTTTTGCTTTTTTGTTTAGCTTACAGTGTCTGTACAGTTATCATTAATTAACCCTTGCTGTACACAAATAAACAGGCACCAGACATGTTTTTTTTTTGTTTTCAGCCCCCTTTAAAAGAAGTTAAAAAGTAATCATGAACGGTCCCAATTCAAAATGAATTTCCCTTGAATATGCAGTGAAATATGCTCCTCAGATCAATTAAGTGTTTACAGCCTGTACGAATCAGCAGCACAATAGAGAAGCTGTCTCTTCTGGACCCCGGAGGCTACCGTAGCAATGTTTCATTAAGTGCACTCGCTCCTGTGGCCCCCTATAAACACACATTAATTAAGGCACACAGAAACACAGTCTCTGAGCTTGATTTGATTTGAGCTTGCACTATGGTAATGATGATATGACCCCAAAAGGAGAGGTGTACCAGGGGTCAGGGAATAAAAGCAGGGAGTGTTTAATGCCAAAGCTTGGCTGATCTGCAGAAACATGGTCTTAACTGTTCCAATTCAAATTAAGCCAAGATTTGCTTAACTGGCTAATTTAGATGTGCATGAATGTAGATTCATGTCCAGCAGTGAGTATGGCTAGGGTGTTTTCTCCTCCCATAAAAATAATAATGAGGCTCAAAATGACAGTTTTCTCTGTGTCAGCAGTCAATGTCTGATACAGTATATTAGTTTATATAGTCTGACAAAATAATAATTTGATAGCCTTTTGTGTATTGTCAAAAGTTTATCGTGTACTGTTGCCAAAAGAATTGATAATCACAAACACCAAACAGATCTTTCAGAGAGGCTGAACCTTGACTTGTTGTAATGTGAGACTGAAGGTTTTCAGAGCTGAGAGTTGTATTTTAAACCCTAAAACAAAGCTTACCCTGTGCACGTGTTGTAACTGACCTCAGATCAGAGCTTGCTCACTCCTCAGATCATTTTAGTTTCTATAGCAGTCAGCTCTCATAGACAATTTAGGTAGATATGACAGTGGCAAATGGGTGTCATCAATATGATCCCAAACATTGACATTTTCTTTGGTGGGCTAAGTGAAAAGTCCCATCCCATCCTCTCAAGATCTGCAGCTTGAGGCCAGGGGGCTGGTATCCATCTTCGTAACAGTGACTATGTCGGAGGAGGAGGTGAAGGAAGAGGAGGCGAAGAGATGGAAGGGAGGGAGGCAGCATGTCAATGAGCCTGCCCAGTGTCACTGAGCACCACACAGAACAGCCATCTGGAGAATCAAAGACTCCTACCATCTGGCTGCCTCACCCACTCTCTACCCCCACAGAATAAGAATCAACCTGATAGTACTTTGCCATAACACTTCTTGGCCTTTTGCAGAAATGCAGGTAAAACTACATTTGAGTCGAAGGAAAATGCCTTTAAAAATACATTCACAAACATGGTTAAACGAATGGGAATAGAAGAAACTGACTCTCACTTGCTGTCGTCTGTTCAAATCAGATATTTACTGATCCCATCATTGTCTTTAAATGAATCTCACATCTGACTGGAAAGCACATGTTCACTGTTCAGATCTGCACCATATATTAGAAACATTTTGGAATAACAGTATTAAACTGATCCTCATGCTTTATAACAAAGAGTAACCACATATTTTTCGCCTCCTGTTTCAGTTTGGAAATTTCATGTTAACTGCTAATTACTGATAATGAACCAAATACTTTTTTACAGACCAGCGCTGTGTAAATGACTCCATAAAAGTTCTAAAACCATTGTCTCTGATTTGTCCAGGGAATATTTGACTATTCTCTTCTTGATGATGCTTTTATTTTTGATTCCTTGTAGTTATTAAAGCTGTCCAAGTCTTTAGTACAACCTGAAGTTCTGCTTAAGGAGCTAGAAACTGTGATGCAATGCAAACTTAAAGCTTAAGAGTTCTTTAACATTGAATCAGTCTTGCTGAGTGGGCCTTCAAAGTCTTGATGTTTAAATTATGTATGCTCTGTAAGTATGTATTTGGCAGCAAAGAGTGGCGAGAGGAGGGATTGACGCTGAAAAGTCGTCAGCCATATTCCAAAATGCCATTTCCGTGTTGCTGAGGTACCATTGTTTACAGGGCTTTGATGGAGAGATGCCCTGATCACCACTATCTGTTTCTCTCCCTCTCTTTTTTCTTCCCTCTCTTAGTTCGAGAGAAATCTCCTGACGCTGTAAAATGGGCAATGATGACATATGTGGATGCAGGCCTGTTCATATCTTTGTGGGGCCTTTAGGGAAATAAATATCTGAGAACATTCAGTGAAATGAAGCTCACTCAATAAATCACCATGACACAATAAACACTTCTGGCACATGAGCACCCCCCTATCCACCATCCCCTGGTGCCCAGCCCCCTCACGCACAAACACACAAACACACACACACACACGTACATGCATACACACTCTGTTCAGACACCACCTACCTCTCCCCGCCTCTTCTTGTGCTACCAAATGGTGCCTCCCCACAGGCCAGTAAATCAAATCCCAGCACAAATACAGTGGGAATTTATTTGGAATGGGCTTTTGTTCTCTTTAACGCCTGATTGTTAGGCCGACCAGGTCGCATTATAAATTTTGAGAACGCTGTTCCTGTGCAGTAGCTGTGTGTTTGTTGCCCCTGTACCTAAAGTGAATCATGCTGCCTTTAAACTCCACTCCTCCTCCTCTGACCACTTGCTCCCAGTGTAGATGATAGCTATTTAATTGAAGAAACATAAAGGAAATTACCTCACAAAATGATTTTTTTTCTTATTGGCATTCTGTCCACCTCTAGAAAAGATGACGGTGCTGCACATCAGTCAATAAGTATATTTCCTTACATGTTTCCGTGTGCATTTTCGAGTTGTGCATAAAGCAAACAGAAGTAACGGTGGGAATACGGGAAGTTTTTATGCACAGCTGGGGTGGCAAATTTGTTGTATTGATAAAAGCAAAAAGTGTGATGGCAATAGACTAAGTGAATAAATCATGACATACAGGAAACATGTGATTTCCACTTCAGTCAAGAGACAGAAAACTCGAAGCAGATGGAAACGTCAGATCTGCGTTTAACAGAATTGCCATATCTCCAAGTTATTTTCCACCATTGTTTTTGTTCATTTAAGGTTTTACCGCCACTCCTTTACTTATGTCATCTAGTCGCACCCTCTTTTTCCACAGTGGTGTAAAAGCACCCAACTAGCGGATTAGTGTGACCGGCTGTTTATTTGATGCCCCCAGCTCCTAATATTTGCATAAGAGTAGTGTTTGGAAATTTAGTTATGGTTGTCAGAAGGACAGTATAGTGCATTTCATGTGAGATTTTATTAAATTATTGAGTGAAATGGAAAGGACTGTTTGGGCGTTGGTGGCCTGACACCTCCTGAGTGGCACTTTGAGAAGGATGGAGGGCTCAGCTTTTCCCTTGGCTCACACCCAGTCAGCCTCCTATGCTGTTCATGCAGAGGTGATATAAGCAGTAATATAACAGAGTCTAATTGGTTTATCAGTGTTTGCTGTGGTAACCCACATAGAAACAGCCCCTTAAGCAATTATATTTTTAAACCGCTGGCCAGGATATATTTTCCTTTATCTGTGGGCACTGTGGATATGATTGCTCACTGTTATAAATGGCACATAGTTAGTGTGCAGAGAGAAAGACATTGTTTACACTAGGCCTCATGCGGTGAATCTGTCCAGTGTAAGGTAATCTGCAGTAATAAGCTCCATTTGTTTTGTTTAGCTTTTAAGCTGAGCGAGAGAGGAAGGGAGGGGGGGAGCAAAAAAAAAAAATCTCATTTCAAATCCTACCCACCTTCTTATCTCTATTTGTTCAGTTGTTTTTAATGCCACATACTGAAAGAATTTCAATGGCTGTTTTGCCATGAAGTCATTTGTTATCCTTCAGCGGGCTTTCGTCTCCCTATTGTGTGACAGCCCCCGAGTGCTTGAATCCTCCAGATGGAGCAGGTCAGACACACACAGGCTCGCTCGCTTACATACACACACAGGCAGGTTCACACACTTTCTTTTCAGTGGCTGACATAGATCTACTTGTCTTGTGACATATACGGAAATGATAATGTCATTTTTGGCAATTTGTCTTTCCTCTCCTTTTCTGTTAGCTGTAAATGTGGCCGTTAAGAGCCGCCTGGCAGTTATACAGCTCATGTCATGTTTACAAACAGTCCAAATGAAAATGTTTCACAACACTATTCTCATTTTACACATATTGTCACTTGGCCTGTTATTCCCTTACAGATTTTCTCTCCAAAAATTTGTGGACGCCTCACAGAACAGATTCATCTGCTTTGTCTTATTTGGCAATTCTACTCATCCAAAAGCGAGTCTTTATTCTGGAGACGAATCACATTATGGTTCCTCTCATTCACTTAGTAAATGCAGTTAATAGATTATACTCTCTGAGAAATAGTTTGTCTTTTTTATCATTATGCTGACTTTTTGTCTTGTTCGTTTCCTCTTTTTTTCTCTTTTCCCATGTGACGTCCTGCTTCTCTCCTGTTTGGACCCTCTCATGCACAGGTTAGTAGTCTTTCTTCTACCAAACTGTAAAGTACACCTAAATACACCTATAGTTAATATATTGTATTGTTATTTTTATGTTTTTTAAGGTAATTTACCTGTTTGTGTTTTAAGTAGATCAATCATTAGATCTTTCATATTATCTATCAGTTCATTTTTAAACAAACAACATATTCCATATGTTCTACTTTTTCATAAGCCACTGGGAAAACAACTGTATTAGAGTACTTTTATTCTGTGCAAGAGAGAGATGGCTTGTAAGTGCACAGTTTTAAGCTTTTTTTTCTGCACGAGAGACAGTATAAATCGGAGTCCCAGGAAAATATACAACATGAAAACAACAGGTGCATTTCAGTGATCACTCACTTTCACTTCCCAGCCATGGTAATAAAGGTAAGAACAGGTTCCATAACAAGTAAAATGTAATAGCCGTGACAGCCATCCTTAAATGAGTTGATTGACTCGCGCTAGACCTCATCAGTCTATTTTAAACCTAATGGAGTCTGGGTATAATTTGGCCAAGCCTTGATTGACAGCCCCTTTCTCTATCTCAACAGTAACCCCTGATGATGTACATTACAGTCGGATTAAAGCAAGGTGCTAACGCATATTAAAAAATTAAGCCAAGCCACTGGACTGGCAAGGCTTCTCTTTTTTTCTTCCCCCTTTCCCCCGTTCCACTCCTTTTAGATGGTCTAGCATTAAATTTTCAATGCCATCAAGTAGTGATAGGGACTTGTTAATACAGCAGCAACTTGCCCTTGTGGAGGAAATCAAATGACATGGTGCGGCAGGCCACGGTGAAAAGACTGTTTACACTGAGCCGCAGAGCCTCGCAAAACGGAGGCAAGGATACAACATCAAATACAACAATGGAGCCTTCATAACAAGATGCTTAATTTTTCAAAATGCCTCCCTTTTGTCTAGGGCATATTTTACTATGCCTCCAGCCCTTGGCATATTTAAGAGGACCCTGGTAGTATTTCCTGCGGCAGGATACCAGCCTTATTGTACTGCTTCAGCTGCTGTAAATAGTAGTAAAATCTTTAGTGTTGCATTTATTCTAGCATGACACCAAAGCCTCCCAGTCAGTGACTGAATGTAACTTATTTGATTTTATTTCCCTTCATTTGGGGATTTTGTGAAGAGTCTAGTTTGAAGACAGTGAACTAACAAAAGATTGTTTTAACAGCTGCACGTCTTTGATTACACACTTCTTTGAAGTATCACTTTAACTTAGCCTTTGTTGGACAGAGATCAGAAATGAATCGAGCTCCGTTTTGATGTAAGAGGAGGGGATTTTATTGTTGAAATGTTCATAAACTGCTTCCAACCGTTTAGAGGATGAGTTCAGTGTTGATTTTTAAATTGAGGCAAGAGAAGGGAGGGAGGCTCTGGGTTGTAAAGAGGAAAGGAGGGAGGGTGCTGGTTTCATGTTCGTGTGCACCCAAAGACAAGGAAAGGAACACAACAGCTTTTATTCACCTAAGTAGAGGAGCCTTCTTAGATAGAGCCTTCAAAGTTTCAAGCTCCGCATTTGCTCGTGTGGCTCAACAGGACTAACTATATGCCATCCATATGTTTTACTAAGTGATCATTATATCAGTTTTCCCACTTGTAAATGAGCCGCACGTGCACAGAATCTGAAGAGTGAAACCTTCCTGCAACAGTTGTACTTCATCTGCTTGTTGCTTTTGACAGCAGCAATAATGCTCATTTGACATACTTTGTTATTTTGGACACAACTCATATTCTATTAAAGGATTAAGTAATTGAACACTAATCTAAAGGACTTGAGGTTTCAGTTCTTGGGTAATGCCTTTAATCTTGGCATAGTTTTAGAAAAGAAAGTGAAGTACTGAGTCACTGAGGGGAAAAGCAGATTAGTTCAATTGAATGTATTTTAGGGCAGAACTACACTAGCTTAGATGGATTATTGTTGAATTGATGAAATGAAATGTAATCACGCAAAATGTATCTATTTGCATAAACAAGCCACAGCATGCAACTTTCTCTTTGTAAATTAACATCAAAAATGAAACCGTGGAGTTTCTGTGCTGTGTCACATTAATAGTTTTAAAACAGTCACCACAGCGATGTCTGAATGTGTTAAAGAATTAATTGAACTATGGTGAATTTGGATCACAAAATCCCCAAACATCAAATTTAACACAATACCAATTTTAGAATTATAATGCACCATCAGCTGTAGGCCATTGTATCCTTATTTCATCATTTCTAAATTAATCACGCTCCAGATCCGCTCCCATTGTTCAATCTTACTGTTACCAGTAACAATAAAGAAACAAAAGTTGAAGAAATTGCTTGCCCTACATCTGTCATTGTCATTGAGAGACTGGCCATAATACTTTATTTATATTCTGCTCTGGAGAAATGTGGTTTCTGTTGTAAATGTTCATTGATTCAAGGGCAGACAATTATACCCCCAACACCCTACATGACCCACATAGAGCAATATATGCAGTTCGCTATCCATTAAAATAACATAATAGATACAAATAAAGTATATTTTGTCACCTTTGCAGCTAACTCCAGTTATGTTAGAATGTCGTCCACTCAGTCTCCTCTTGTCTTTTGTGCTTTCTTTGATATAAATAGACCAGCATTGAGGGGTCTGAAGAGTGGAAGTTAGAAGAATAGAAAAGGAAGAGGAAATTTAGATATTTTTAAATGATGTCCTACATTTTGTCAGCTAAAATCAGGATATTGCCTGAGCGGGTAGAAGCCATGTTCTTCAGTTGTCAAAAGGCAGTAAGTAATGATTAAAATAGCAGTGTGAAACGCGGGGAGATTAAAGTGATGCTAATGATAAGTGAGAGAAGAAAAGGGCAAGCTATATTTTAATTCCTGGGAGAATGGTTAATGACTTCTATTGCCTGAGATTAAACTAAACCTGTCTCATCAGCTTTTTCTGCTCACTGAGGGGAAAAAAGCCCCCTGCACTTTAATTTATTAAACTCTTTTAAGGAAGCACATTGATCTACATAGGTTAAACTTTCAAAATTTGGGCAAAAAGATGCCCCATAAAGCTGTCATGAGGGCAAAGCTGTTGAGTTGCTCAAGGCACACTATAAAGAATTCATTATCTCCAAACTGCCACATTTAATCAGAAAATATCAATTATTTAAAAGGGAAGGTTTGCTCCTGTTTAGAACATCAGGTTTTACTGACACACTTGATTACACTGACATGCTGAATATATTTTCTTCTGCTGTCACTATGGTGATGCTGTGAACCTTTCCATTTTCAAGCCCCCCCCCACACACACACACACTTTTATACCTTTGGCTGAGTAAATGTGCATTTGGCCATTGTAAATGGGTTTCGTGTAATCACATCAAGAGTATAATACTATCCAACAAGTAAAATATTTATCTCCCCTTTTCAGCTTGCTGGAGAGACTAACACTTCTGCTGTGAAAAATTTTTCGCATGGCATTAACACAGAAGCACTGGTGACCTCTGTAATGAAATGTATGGTACTGTTGACATGGCATTACAGCGATTCAACACTGTTCATTAATCTTTGTTTTTCTAGAACCCTTCTGGCATGTCCTTTGCCAAGGTGTGGAGCAATGCCAGAAATTGTAAGGCTCACCACATATTTCTGATGGCAATTAGCATGCATTCCGATCCACTGAGCCCCTCGCATATCAGCCCGATGCTTACAGCGGCCACAGTCTTTATCAGCACCCGGGTGATAGGAGTCATTGAACATTCTGCTGACAGCAGATTATTTTTGTTTTTATACAGATGTCAGGCTTGAATAGGTGGTGTTTTCCACTCTTACTGTGGGACTATGGGCCTCCTTAGACTCTTTTCATTTGCAGAGAGCAATACTAAACAAGCGCGTTTTGTTTTTTCTTAATCTCTCTGTCTGTTTGCCCCTGCCTGTATCTTCCCATATCTTAACCTCTGTTATTTCAGGTCTGGAAATAGGTGTGATATGTATAGCATTGGTAGAATAAATGTCATCCTTTAGAGGACAAATAACAACAGTCTTCCAGCACTGAATCCTGTGTGCTGCTAAATTCTCAGTGGCTCCGTTCTGCCAAATGGGGAAAAATTGAAGAGCAATTCATACAAATATAAGGGAAAATTTCCACAAATCTCTGAGGAAGCCCTTTTTCAGAATGCCAACTGACTGGCCCATGCGTAGCTGTGGTAGCCGTGATTCTGATCGATATCATCAATGGCTACTGCTGCCAAGCAGAATTGGATCCGGGAGTTCCATGCTAATGTTCACACCTGTGTCAGACACAATGTAATCTCTTCTTTTGAATCTGACTTTTTTCTGGTCTCATCACTTTTACAATGTAAGTGGTACCACTCTTCTTGGAGCATAATCTGTAGCCCTCAGAAAAGCTTTGGATATGCTGACAGCTGTGTTAACACTTTAATCATTTTAACTGTACAAACTCAAGTGAAGGCCAGTTTTCTCAACAGTCTCAAGATGTACACGATAGAGTACATCTGTGCCTCTATGGTGTTCATGGAACTGTGCTTAACTGCTGACTTTTATTTTGACAAATTCACATTTTTCTTTGACTTAAATCTATATATTTGCCTGGAGTCACAAGGAAATGTCTCTGTTGTGCCCATTATTATGTTGACATATTTAGGAAGAAACATTTTTCTTCCCCTTTACTTGTTGCGTAAAATAATATCTATGTTTCTGGGGACACATTGCTATAATGCATTAAGAAATCACATTAAAAATGCACATATTTTGTCACATATTTATAACTATCCCCCAGACATCAACATGTCACAGTTGTTGTTAGATCCCCTTTGGTTTCAATTAAAATCTCGCTGAGGCAATAAAAATAGCCAATTAAAGTGGAGCAGGCTCTTCAGAGGTACAATTGGTCTGATTAGATTAACCTTGAACATCAATTAGAGTTAAAAATAAACTAAAATGTGTATTAATAACTGCCCACCATATTTGATCCTATGCTGTTCTACACTTGTCACTTTTCCACTCCTGTATTGATTCTGTAAGTGCCATTATTTTCACTTGATTAGCCAGCATTATAATTTATTTTCTCGCCATCTGATTTGTAGATTAATTATTTAGACCAGAGTGTTTTTTTTATAGCACTCTTGTTGTGAAACATTGAGACTTCATTATCTAATTATAGGAGTGTGTTTCCAAGTTACAAGAGACAACAGAGATGTTATGATGTATAACAGGTATCGCTCTACATATCAGTCAACAGAGGTCTCTACAGCAGGGTCACAATCCAGCTTTTACAGCTGGGTAGCATCTTTCTCTGTCACTTCATCTCTCCTCTTTCACTCGCTATCACAGATGCACTCACGTACACACTTGCTCCTCTTCAGTAGCTGTGGTGTGTGAAACTTTTCTCACGACCACTGTCTGGCTGCCTTCAGTTATCCCACCACACCTGGTAGCTAAGAGCCGAGCGTCCAGAGGCTAAAAATATGCTTGACGCTAATGTCACACCCCTCTGCCATTTCCAGCACTCGGTTCCCAAAGCCCAGGATGGTGTGAAGGGAGGGAGCCGGGCAGACATCTTTGTAATTCTTTTAATAACATGTGTAAATGGGCAAGGGGCCTATCAGTCTTTATCAGGCCTGGCGAGCGGAGCAGAGCAGCTGATACCACCTAGGGCCTGGGAAATGCCTGATTCATCTAACAACCCGTGAAGCTGATTAATTTCACTCTTCATTAAGAATGTGTTGTTGCATCTTCTCTGGACTTGAACATCTCTCTGTACCACCACACTTTCTTGGTCACCTTTTTCTCTTCTTCTCCAGCATTCTCCCTCACTCTAGCTCACTTTCCTTCTTTCCTGGGCAGCGTTTGCAGTGGCGGCCACCCTCCTCCTCCTCTCTTTGCGCCCTTGGCAAATGAAAGGTCAAAGACACTGCAGTGATTAATGAGCAGTAGACTCTGGGATCTCTCTGTCAACCCCCCGCCAGTCCCCCCCCCCACACTCCTCGCCTTCTTCCATCTGCCCACCTCCTCTCTTTGCGCCCTTGGCAAATGAAAGGTCAAAGACACTGCAGTGATTAATGAGCAGTAGACTCTGGGATCTCTCTGTCAACCCCCCGCCAGTCCCCCCCCCCACACTCCTCGCATTATTTCATCTGCTAATCTCACACAACACTACTTAGTTAGTATGTCACCGAGAAAGCAGCGTTGTGAGTCTCTGCCCAGCTGCGTAGACACCAGCTCTGATGAACTTTTCTGTAAGGCATAAAAACAAGGGAAGAAAGAGCATTATGGGGGAAGAGGAAGGGGAGGTGGGGGCTGTGCTCACAGAATGTTGTTGGGCCAAAGAAAATATGCTGTAGTGTAAATGGTGGGCTCTCAAATCAGCTTTTTATCTCAAGATGCTGCTACCAAGTCTAATGATTTTAGTAGTGTGCTCTCAGCACAAAAAACTCCACTTCAGAAACTTGGCTGTTTGGTGGTGTAATTGAATGTGAACGTCACCGCTCCTTTCACAGGATAGATGACACTTCATGGGCTCAGACCAACTGTTTATTTGAAAAAGTAATGAAATATTTACTCTCCATTGCAGTTCAGATTAGCAGCAGTAATTGACTGTGACAGAGGTCTATGCACAAGTATGTGCGTGTTTTATAGGGGGAGAGAGAGCACGTAAGAGAGAGAAAGAGTTAGAGGGCCCCTTATGTTTGAATGCAGATCTTCAGCACACAATAGGCCTGTTAGTGAGGCCGAGTTTCTGCCTGTCACTTTCTCTCCACATGTTGCTTTTTCTTTCAGAGATAAGTGGGCCTAATGCTGAACAAATAGTGGAAATCAGAAGCCACTGAGAATCATTTGCCTCTCCTTTTCCCAGGGCTCCCAAATAGACACCCAAACTCACAGATGGAGGGAGTGACGATGAGAGAGAGGGAGAGCGAGACGAGAGGGGGAGGAGAGGCAAAACAGAAGAAAAGAAAATTTCAATGAGCAAAACAGTTTTGTCACCACAAGCAGATCCAATTGAAAAGTCTCCTGGATGGGGAAGAGCTGGAGTTGTCAGATCAGGCCATGGCAATGAATAGATCCAAGCAGGCTAAATTGGCATCAGGTGTGGGCTTCCCCTGGCCACTGATAGGCTCTCACATTGTGCTGGCTAGACATTTGGCCATTTTCAACTATAATGGGAGAAATGAATGCAAATGAGTGACTGGACTGAAATGTATTTAAATGCAGATTGAATGGGGGGCTCTGCGTAGCGCCTGATAACAAGTTGCTTTAGGAGAAGGGCCACATTGTGTTGGATCATCCTTCCAACCCCCACTGTTTCGTTCCTCACACCAGCAGTGCTGCTCTCTCCCTCTGTCGCACTTGTGTCGCATAAGGGGCCATTGTTCGCTGGGTAAACTCTCTCAAAACTATTTACATTACTCATTTATTTGAATTTCAAATATTTTGGGTTCTTTCTCTTTCCTATATATAGCTGACACACATGCAGCCTGCCGCCTTCGGCTATTCAGTAAAACAATAATTCCAAAAGGACAGGGGGCTGTGGCAAAAAAAAAGAAAAGAGAAAGCAGGAAAGGGAGGGATTCAATCATTAGTGATAATGTTGATTTCATCCATAGCCTCATTAAAGGCAACATAACAGCTAGTAACATGTGTTTCACAAACAAGTTCCCCCTGCCTGCTGCCGGTCAACCACTAGCCCATGGCGATCCATCTTCTCAAACGTCTCTTTCCCATATTTAAGGAGCTCTCATTACAGCCTTTCCCACACCTGTGAATTTATGGTGCACTGCAAGTGGTTAGCATAATCGCTGGGAATGCAGTCTTTCAGCGGGAATGTGGGAATTAGGGCAGGAGAGTAAAGAGAAGCTGTTGGTGTGTTAATTGAATTTCATAAGAATCCTTTGCAGCAGCTTTGCCTTGTTCACAGGGCATGGTTGACACAAAGATCTCTGAATGGCAATCTCTCTACTTTTTAAGTACTATTTTGCTAGTTTTTAAAGTCATAACAGTATACTATGTCTTTATACAGACCCTGATATTAAATGTCAGCTTAGAGTCGCAGCTTACTTTTATCAGCAATTATTTTTTTCTACTCCCTGATCTCAGCAAATAGAATAAGTGAAGAGTAGCAAAAGGGTGTTTTTTATTTTTTCATCATCTGCATTTAAAATACAATTTACATGCAATTAAATTTGATTAATTAGTGACACTAACCTCTGCCTGTCCTGTGTGCAGATTATGTATCGTGCATTTCAATATCAACCAACTCATGTTTACTTCAGCTTTGTGTCTATCTGGAGCCATTATCATGTTTAGTTTCCACCAAAGCATAATTTGAGGTATTTAAAGGAATAGATTTTAAACTATATGACATATTGAACCTTCAGTATAATGAGACTTTTGACTTGAAGTGCTGACTCGAATAAGTTGCTCTTCACACTGGACTCTGACTTAGTACTATTAAAATAGTATAAGATCATTTTAGAATGCCAGTCTTTTAAAGTTGGCCCTGTTGGCACAGGGGGCAGCTGGGGCAGCTGGGGCAGCGACTGCAGAGATGTTTCAGTGTCCAGAAGTTTCCATGCAGTGATTAATAGGAGGGGTAATGTAGTGGGGAAATGAGTAAACACTCCCTTGCTCCTGGCTTTGTGCTTCAGTGGCTTGATGACAAGGGCAGAGCAAGGTGAGAATTAA
>NW_018127979.1:1179999-1187231 GCF_001952655.1 Monopterus albus | reverse complement strand
TGAGTGGGAGTGAGAAAAGGGTGACTGGGAAGAGAGAAGGCAGCCCTGACAAAAGTGGAAGTTTCTCCTGAAGAAGAATAATTAAATGCGCTCAAGGGAGGGCAGTTTTAATTTCACATGTAAGGGGCTAAAGATTTCATTTAAAGGCACGGCAAGCGGAGAGGAGGTTAATAAGATGAACAAAGCAGGGAATGTGAGAACATACAGTGTGAGGAAGCGCCTTGGACTTTCACCTGACACATTTTTAATTATTGAACCTCTGATATTTCTCTGTTGAAGAGAGGGAGTAAAAGAGAAGATTAACTGATTAATGGTCATGGTAACCAATTATTCACTCATGGGGAAATAGATGTAACTACCACACTGACACTCCTCAGAGCTGAATGTCGCACAGTGTAGGATCACTTCCAACACCACAGCTAAAAGCATACTCTTGGGCGTGCTGATGGCCTCAGTAGCTGCCTATGCGGAACGCGACCAGAGCATTTCATAATGCCTTCTTCTGAAAAAGTGGACTTGCTTCTGCAGTCGAATACGTCCTCTTGATCAGTGAAATCTCATTCCATTAGTGCTATCTGAAGTTGATGTATTCCAATTATCATAATAAGATCAGTTTGGTCCCATACTCCATGGGACTCAAAACTCTCTTACTGCCACAAAATGATCAAAAGGACTTTGTGAACCAGACCCATAGTCCCAGCTGTGGGCTGATTTGTTCAGTAGTGGTGAAAAAAAAGAACTTTAATTGAATATGATTACTTTATCTTGTACTTTTGGGCCCATGCTGCTAGAAGAGAACAACAGAGATATGCCATCTTGTCTTATCTTGGCTAGCTATTGACCTGAGAATATTTTTCTTTGCTTAGATCACCATTCAAGGCTATAATACAGTTCAGTGTTTGCCAGGCTGCACCCCAGTTATACACTCCCTCTGTGTGATGCCAACAACATGCTCTATAGGTCCTGATGTGTCCCCTGTGGTCCTCCCTCTTTATGAAATCATTAATATTGTCAGTGTAGAGCATGGGAATGACTGTTACACTGCAATCCCAAAATCCCTCCCCCCTGCCCACTGCATCACAGTGCGCACACACTCTGTTTGACACTTATGTATTATATGTTTATCAGTCTCTAATGAAACACTGACAAGTTCCCTGCACAAGGGATACTGTGTTCCATTAATAGCCCTTAACGAACCTTGGGCACTCACAAAAAGACTGGTCCTATTGCAGCTGACAGCAGAGGGGCCCTCATCCCCAGACCCCTGGAGAGGGACGATATTAAGCGTTAGCAACGTCTGCGCTCCCTCCTTCAGTCTCACTGTCATTCCTTCTCTCTTTCTCTCCCTATATGCATCTGTCTCCCTTGGAAGTAAAAGGTGTCTCATTCTATTTCTTCAGGCAGACATTACTTGACCACAGCATTTAGCATGAAGATTGACAAAGAGAGCAGTGTCAGTTAATTTGTCAGACGGTGTTTGTGATTGATTTATTCATCTAGGGCTCAACAAATGTTTGCACTGTGACGAATCCCCTGAAGCATAATTTACTGCAAATTAAAGTCAGACTTCTAATGACACGCGTATATGTATGTACCATTTGATTTAAAAACAGTTTCTTTGACTAATTTGAACCTAATATTATACAAGACTCAAGATAGTCAAGATTTATAGAGTGCCATAAGGATAGAAGTTAGCATCACCCTGGTTACCTCAACAAAAAGCTAAAGGGAATTTAACTTTTTTGATTATTGGAGGAAATGACCTCTGTGACAAACAAATGTTTATGACACTTATACATTTTGTTCAGCAAGATAATTGTGACAGGTGAACACCACTTTTATGATTTTTGAAGCCCAAATGCAATCACCAGAAGTAAAAAGCTATTGTTAGGCTATAAACGAACCACACCACGGTCCCATGACTTCAGCGTCACCGCCACGGCTTTGAACCTGTAATTTGATATAGCGTTCTTACCTCTTCTAAAAAATCCTTTCCTGATCTAACTATTGATCATGGCTGTGTCAGTTAGAACAGTTTGCAAGTGCGTGAGTTTAAAAATAATGAAAGGTGGACTAGTGAGGAGATGAGTCTCCATATTCGATTTAAAGACGGTTAATTTCCCAGCTTCTGTAGTCTCTTTTAGCCACTTGTTAGCAACCACCTTTTTAAGATGTAAAACTGGGTATTTACTGATATATTCTATTTTATAGAAGAAAACATGAAAATGTATTGACCTTGTGTTAACCACAGACCTTATTTTAGGCATCTGACCAAAGACCCATTCAAAAAACATATTGACTTCAGGGCAAGTGCAAAAATGTTAACTCAGTTCAGGGTTTTAATTCTCACTACTACGGCACTCTATTAAGCACAAAAGTGGTAGTCAGACCTAAAACCAATGACCATTTTTTTATGTCCAAGACATTTCTCTGTTTAATTGTGCACAAATAATTCTGACCCTATTAGTCTCACTGTTTTGGTCACAAAATGTTAAAAGTCTGGTGAAATTCCTGTCTTGACATTTTCAGTCATGTGAAATTGCATTGTGAAACTTAAATATTGAGTAGTTGTGTGACATTTTCAGTAAATGTGATGTTCTCTCTTTTTTTCCTGAGTTTTTCCTCAATGACACTTTTACTTTTTCAAACGTGACAAACCATTTTGTCTCAGCTTTCCTCTAAAAAGCTGCATCTCTCACATGGCATCTGAGATTGGTCTATTAGAATGTGACAAAACATTTGTTCTCGCTAGAAATAATAATCTGTAACATTCTCTAATGTGATTCACAGTTTATTTGCAAGTCCATCGCCGTGTTGAACAAGGGGTTATGGGCGCGTCACACATACGGATAATTTTAAGCAGATGCATCTTCTGTGGCTACCATGCTGTGATTAGTTTCCAGAGCGTTTGTGAGTGTGTAAACCATTGCCGACATGGATGAAATATAGCCTAGGTTCACTGGGAGTGCAGAGAGAAGAAATGTACCCCATCTGTAATACACTGTGTAGACTAATATCAGCTCCTTTTCTCTGATATTGCAGTGAGATATCGATCTGGTAAAATTGTCCCATATTGGAGCTGTCTGTTGTGATATTCATCATGCTGTCACCTCTCCCCAGCACCTACGTGTTATTAGAAACCCGGGTTTGAAGAGGTTGAAGGGTTTTAGTCTCTGAGATGTAGCAAACAATTCATCATGAGAGAGAGAGAGAGAGAGAAAAGAATTCAGGTGAGGTGATGCTTGGGTAAGATTTATGTCTAGTCAGGCTGTACATTAAGAATTATATCATCAAGCGAGAGGACACCAACAGCTACACTGCTATCTGCTGAGTAGGCCTCTTTGCTCTCCTGCCAGGCTTAAATTGAGTTTTTTCTATCTCTTATGAAGCATTTAAGAGAGATCTGAAGTCTCAAGGAATATACTTTCTCACCCAAGCAGAGTTATTTGTGAAATGCACAGCAGCTTGTCAGAAGCGATTTTCATGTACTGTATGTGGGGATTTTAGTGAGCGTGACATGATATTTTGCTTTCAATGCCAGTCACTCGTCAGGAATAAAGCTTGTAACTGGTACGTGCCACCTTCAATTTGGCCCACTTCAGGGTGGGTTTCTAGTTTGAGCTCTTGTTATTTCCTCTCTTTGCTTGCAGCCAGAGATTCTTCCGGAAGGATCACAGAGATGTGCACAGATGGAATCCTATTCTTCCGTGTCTTGCAGTGGAGTGAGGCTTTGAGTCATCTTTAACTCAGTACAAATGCTTGTCTGGGAATGTGCAGGCTGGGGGCTCCCTCTGAAGTCATTTCTCTTTCTCTCTCTCTTTCACTGTGGAGTGTGTGTCTTTGCACGCTAAGCTGTGCTCTGTTAGCTGCAATGTTATTGTTGTAAACAGCATTTAAAGCACAGCTGGCCAAATTGATCAGGGCCTGCCATGGAGTGAACTTGAGCAGGCGAGAGTGGGGCTGCATAAATAGGGCTGCCTGTATCTAAATATGCAAACATTCTCACAGCAGTCGACACTCGGGGGAACAGACACTGTTACTTCTGATGGGGAAACAGTGAAAAACAGGCCCCGGCCCTAACCTTTCCATGTATGTTGGGGGGGGTGGACTTTTTTCTCTGAGTATGTAAACATTTCGTTTCCTCCCTAGATCATTTTTGGACTCCTCCAAGTATTTACTTTTCATTAATTATTGAGAAAAAGAAAATCAGGGGAAAAAATGAATAAACACCAGATAATTTTTGTTTAATGTTTCACACAGGATTCCAATCCTCAGTGCAATTAATGCTAATCACCATGGTCTTCCTGTTTAACTTGAACTTGGAGTCTGTTTGTGAGTTGTTGCTATCTCTCTCTTCCCTTACAGTCTCCCTCGCTCTCTTGCTTCTTTCCCTTCCTCCTCCAGCTCTGCTGTTAGTCACCACTTCTGTCTGTTGTGTCCATTTAGACCTGAAATTAATTACATCCGACAATCTGGTGTTGCTATTCCCAAAGTTGAAAAGCTTTAGGGGTGAGAGAGTGATGTATAGAGAGAGTGAGAGAGATGGAGGGAGAGACAGAGTGAGACAGAGTGCAGTAAGCATGTTGGAGGTACTTACCATTTGTAGAGTACAGTATATTAATTGCTTATCGGTTTTTGATTTCAGAGTCATTTAGAGTCAATCGAACGCATAATTTTCACAGCTATTGTTCTTTGGGGTTTGTTAATTGTCACCCCACTGGCAGAATTAAAAGCAAATTAAAAGCCTTAACTATTGACTCTATCTGAAGTCACTCTCCACAACAATTTCACAAAACAATGGGGAGGATTAATGAAAATGCAGCTTGATTTCTGTTCTCCAAAGCTTTTGCTATGGGGAACCAATTAACTACCCTTCAGGATGACTTTCACTTCTAACTGCCAGTCTGTTCCACTGCCAGAAACTGGGATTAATTCTCAATTAATCCCTCCACCAGAACATCTCTGCTTTTGTCTGCGGGAGGACATGAGCATACAACACCGAGGTTACCCCGAGCCTGTTTGGTGGAGGAACTCCTCCCCTCCTAAGATTGATACACCCTGTAGACTAGCTCTTCTCAAGCTGAAAATAAGAGCCATTAAAAGGGAATGGTTGACAATGATTTTTGTTTTAGGATTTTGAGCTTTATTAGCCATGCATATTAATGAGTCAATTAATTCCATTCGTCCTCGCAAGTGGTCTGTTTGTTTTTGCCTGACCTTTTATCTTAGATGCGTTCACGCTCCGCTTGGCTTAAGCACTTACTCCATACTGTGTTTCCCATAGCCTCATGTCCAAAAAGGGAGTTTTTATGTGTTTAGCACTAAGATCTCTCTCCCCCCCTTTTGTTTTCTCTCTGCCACTCCCTCTCTCTCTCTCTCTCATTCGTCCACCCTTCCCCTTTATCTTTTTCTCCCTCTGTCAGAATGCCTGCTGGATGTATTCCTCCCTAAATGTGACAGGAAATATGCTATTATAGCATGCAGAATATTTGCCTGATGGGATTTGCAATAAAATTACTACATTTCCTTTCCATTAGGATCTCTAAAACCCCTCTCCCTAATTTATGATTACCCTGGCAAAAAGACATGTTATATACATAAAGACTAAAGTAGCCTGCAGTCCACATTTAGCCTGTCCTGCTTTCAAAGTTAGTTGAGAGGACAGGAGAAATAATTGAAAAGTGCAGCTGGACTGTGTACAATCTTGTAAGGGATGCCTAGAAAATGAGATTAATCAGTGCACAGACATTGTGGGGAAAAGTTTGCAGTGAATGCCTGACAGTCGTGCTCTTTCTCTCATTTCAAATGTTGGCAGGCTAGCAGGCAGCTCCAAGGGAAATGCGCTCCTTTCATACTTGAGTAATTGATGAATTGTATGCAATATGCAAATGAGAATCCATAAATCTTATGAATGACAGCTTAATTTATGTGAGCCTTAATGAATGCAGGATTAGATTTTAATTAAATATCCTCAAAGGCACCCTGACTGGGTAAGTTTTTAAAGCCTTGTTTTGAAGACTTGTTTCATATGCATCGCAGTTCATGAAAAAGAGAGATCAGTGAGAGTGCTTAGATGAAATTTCCTCGCAGTTTGAAGATAAGACCTGTTCAGTTTTGTTAACCAAAGGCACTTGCAATTAATAAATATTGGAGCAAAATCATATCAACCAATCTCGTTTAGGCTTTCCTGGAACTGCTCATTCTCATACATTTGATTAACTGCGTTTACTTTAAGCGTTATCTGATTTCTAACATTTGGTACAGTATCTTTTTAATTAAGAGAATCATCCATTAGGCATGGAAAAGTCAACCAATTAGGCTTTCCTCATCAGCTCCCATGATGTAGGAAGTCTGCTTACTCATTATCAGAGTCTGTTGATGTGATACTAAACAATCTGAGACTCTGTAGTTATGGGACATACAATTATGAAATCAGTTTTAAACATTAATGATGCATGGGAATAATCAGTAATTTATCATGTTTTAGATCTTTTTTTTTAGATTCTATTTCACAGTTGAGAAGCTTCAAACAGCTCTAATAGAACGTGATTACAAGAGTAGGCTCTTTGTAGCAGCTGTAACAGTGGTTTTCTCCTAAAGCTTGGTTATTTCACGAAACGGGCTCAAGGAAGGTAGAAGGAGTGTGATCGTCTCCAAGTTCCTCCACACCGTCAGACGCTGTGATGGCCTCACCCAGTGTAGTTCTAATCAGGCCTGAGACCAGACAAATGCACTAGGAAGGCACCCACTCTCCTAACTACTACTGATCTCACCCCTGCACATTAGTCCACACAGGGATCAGAGCACAGACAGCACTTTAAAAGAGGTTTTTAGTGGGATTGATACCAACTCTCTCCTGCCTTTGATTTCACACCATTTGATCTGTGATATATTGTTCCATAACAAAGGTTCACAGTTTGCTGGCGGATGCAGCTGTTCCTACCCCTAATAAATAAAAGTGTGTGGGTTTTTTTTTTCCTCCTTGCACTCACAGACTCACAATAATCCAGCTATCTAGATCAGATAAGCGTGATGCGGCTACCTGTGCGAGGCAGTGTTTGACAGGTGCAAGGGGAAGCTGATTGAGATAATCCAAGAATAGGTTCAATGCAAATACAGATACAAGATGAAGGTGAGGATAGATGGATGCATGCAAAAGATGGATGAGTGAATACATTCCCATGTA
Source organism: Monopterus albus (assembly GCF_001952655.1). Classification (NCBI taxonomy): domain Eukaryota; kingdom Metazoa; phylum Chordata; class Actinopteri; order Synbranchiformes; family Synbranchidae; genus Monopterus; species Monopterus albus. The sequence goes on along the minus strand of NW_018127979.1, from coordinate 1,180,045 downwards.
TCACATTGTGACTCTGAGATTATGATCATCACAACCAATAGACTGC
>NW_018127979.1:1142929-1179846 GCF_001952655.1 Monopterus albus | reverse complement strand
GGAAATATAAATCATTTTTCCATCCCCCCCTTTTTGTTGAAGGCAGCGTGTATTCCTGTCACTTTCAGCGGTTTTGTTTTGCCAGATTTTTATGATCATTGTTTCACACGGCTGTTATCTAGGGCTGCAACACACAATCATTTTCATTATCAATTAATCTGTCAGATGTTTTTTAAAGTAATGTATTCATTTTTTGGTCTAAAAATGTAAAGAAAAAAGTGAAAATGCATGTTAATTTGATTACATTTATTCCTTAAAGCCCAAGGTGACATCATGTCTTAAACACCAAACATATATTCAGTGTCAGTAAATGAAACTTTTAATTGATTTTGACGTAATTTACTTCTTTTAAAAAAACTAATTCTCTTCAAAAGGGAAAAAGAACTGAAATCACATTCAAATCAGCTGATAATTAATTCTTATCACCCCAGATCCACATTGAGAAATTAGTATTTTATTCGTGTTCACCGTACACTATAGTTTGAAATAGATTTTTATACTGATACATGCATGTCATAAAGCAGTTTTGTTTTCAAAGTGAAGAAAACACAGAAGTTTGTTCTAAAATAACTATTTTTTACAATTAAAGTTAAACATTTCATCTTTTCTTCTCAACCAAAGCTGTTATCTTGTCTGTGGCGATTTTAAATTGGTAGTACACCACATCCATGTTATCCGACTTTCAACAAACATAAGCTCTCAGGGGAGCTGCGTGCATCTTGTTAAGCAGTTTGATTAAACAAAAAATGTTAAAAAAGCTATAAACTCAGCATATTCAAGCCCCTGATGGTCTGAGACCTCTGAATTTCTGCCTGACCTGGTACTTAATAGGTAAGGGGCTGCTTTGTTTTATCAATAAGACCTTGTTTTCATGGCTGGTCACCACCTCGGCAAACCAATCAATGGGGCATACTCTGCTATCGCTCTGAGAGAAATGAAAAATAAACCCCAGATAATCCTTCAGTTAAAAGGTTACTCAGGGTGATAAAAGCTATTTTGTTAATTTATTTACTCTCTGCACTGGAGAGATAAAGAAAAGGAACAATTAGGGAATTCTAGGTGAGAGATTTTAAAAGGGCAATGACATTGGGTTAATATTTTATAAGGCCTGATTGGCAGAGACCTGGAGAGGCCTTTTGTTTACATAAGCCCCAGACAGAATGATTCACTCGCTTGTTTTGGCCAACTGGGCGGAAATGGAATAAATATCTTCATCCTTACCTTTTAGAAACGTCAAACAAAAGACTGAGATAAAAGGTTAATGGCTCAATCATAACCAGCAGGAAATAATATTGTGCTCTTTCTCTGCAAACCAGAGTCACTATTGACATAATCAGGTTGAATTCCTAAAGATATCCAAAGATGGGAGGAGCAGGTGATTTTGTGTGTAACTAAATCCACTAAGGGAGTGTGCTCACTTGGGCTAAACATTACATTTGTGGTTTCAATTGATTTATAACAGATCATAATCACTGCATTAACGGCGTTCTGGGTAATAAGATCTCAGTCATTGCTTCCGTCGACAGAAAAGAGTCTGATAGTGAGACGTCAGAATTTTGCCATGAGATCAACGATGGTCCTGACGTCTCATCCGATATTATACCTCTTATTATACCTATCGCCTTGTGTTGGCTTCCTGTAAACAGGGTGAGAACGTGAATTTAATTATTGTGCTTTTATTGCATTGTAGTGCTGAAACTAGACTCATGTGGAGTGTATTGTTGAGCCCCATGTAATCTGATTGCCTGTGCAGCGTAGTGTGTTGGATAGTATCAGGTTCCAGCCGACTCTGCTGGGTCAACACACGGCCGGGCCATTAAAGGAAGTCTGGTTCAGGGAAAGTTCACCACTATTTTCTTTTCACTATGGCAGCAAAACAAAAAAAGAGAGAATAGATGTGTAACATATTTGTGGCACTGGTCCAAGTCTGGTGGGGTCTATTTTGTTTTCTTAATTGAAGCCAGAGATATGAGGACCCTGATTATCTTTGGTATAAATTTAAACAAGTCAGGCATTAAAGTTATTTCATAATTGACCTTCAATATGAGAGTAGTATTGGCCAAATAAGTCCAATTTAATATCCAGAGGATATTTTCCCACACTGTTTCAAAACAGAGCAGAGAAAATGAAAAGATGGTGAGAAAGATTAGAAAAGACAACAGCGGTGAGGCATGAGACATACCAAAATTCCAATCATAAATCCAGTTGTTCTGGCTTTTTTTTCTGCAATAATGGCCTAGTTTGGAGCAGTTTCTGTGCCAGGCTATTTAGGGAATCAGCATCTGCTGCTTGATAAATAGCCTCTCTCTTTAGTTTGAGGCCAGGTTGAGTTCCTCTCTGGACTCAGTTTATTAGCCTGGATGGCTCTGACCATCGCAGATCTGTGCGGATGTTAGCATGCATGCCTCAGACCTGGCATTCCATGGAAGTACATCACATATTGTTAAGCATTAGCTATATCGATGTATATATATATATATATATCTCAAAAGGCTTTGAAGAGCTGGTCACCACAAACCCCTCTAAAATAAAGTGCTTCTGCCATTTCTACACAAGCATGAGGAAAGGAAACAATATCATTAATTTCTCAGAAGCTTTCCTGTTGCTTGGAGGTTCCTCAGTTCAAAGCTCTTTTTCAGTTTGCGTATTGCTTTCATGGCTAGCCAGTGTTATTTGTGTGCAGAGAGTAGTTGAAATGCTATCCCCTTAAACATGGACAGATTCTTTAGCAGGCTATCTAAACATCACCTTTACTTAACTGGGTCTTTGTACCTGGGTTCACATCCTTTGACATGATCTGAGGTTGATGTGACATTTTTGGCCCATTTGAGGGCCTTTTTGCTTTTAGTATTGTTGGTAAAAAGCCTTTTACCCATCACATACCCTCTATTGAGGTCTTTCATAAATAATTCAGCCAGAGTACAAGTGAAAGTGATGACAGCAAAACTGTCTGCGATCTCTCTCTCATAAGATCAAAGAGGTGCTTCTATAGAAATAGGAATTACATTTCCAGACGTTCCTGGGTTGAGCGGGCACTCGTTTGTCTTTCTGCCCCCCCTCGCTTTCTCCCTCTTTTTTTTTTCCACTGCCCTCCTCTCACATTCTGTCATTTGCTCTACCTCTCGCTACCTCTTTCTATCACTTGTGTGTTTTCCCTCCAAAGGGACACAGTTGGGTGAAAGTCTGCTTTTAGACCTAAAATCTCCAGAGCTGGTATATGAGAGAGTCAGCACATTCAGACAGATAGAGCGAGTGCACTCTATTAGCAGGACTGAGGTAAATAAACCTCACAAGACACGGCTGAATAAATTCAGTCACTAAGGCTGTGAGGTATCTGTACTAATCTGCTGACTTACTCTGTAGATACTGCCTTTGGGGAATGTAGTGAAATGCACCGAAACACAAACAGCCTCGTATACTGTACTGGTGAAGTCCTGAAGGAGCCATCTTTATTAAAAACATTAGGAGATCTCATTGATTGGTTACATTTATTAATTACATAGTAAACCTTTATTTGTTATAGCCTGCCTGTAAACCTCTTTAAAAACTCATAAGCCAGTGTTCACATTAAAAATCATTTGACAAATTAAACTTTACCTATGTGAGAAAATACAGCAGAGTCAATGTTGTCAGTGGACCATGGCTGGAGCCAGGGTGGTGGCCAGAGGTGGCCCCAGAATCTGATTGGCCACACCTGGTGCCACTCCTGCCAGAGTCCAGATATGATGCTTGTCAGTATTAAGGAATGAAAAATTAAAAACAATGAGAAATTGTTGCCTTAAATACAAATTTTCTGGTGCTTTATAATTGATTAGTTTTATTTTATATGTCATGAATGCAGCATGATATTTACATTCATTTCTTTGTGTTGTTGTGGAGTATTTGGCGTGATTTGCCTCGGTGGCGATTGGGGGATGACGATGACTGTGCAGTAGAAATGTCCCCGTATTTCATCGAACTAGGGTTTAATTTACTTTTTACATTTATTTCAAATATGCCAACCTTCTCTCTGTCTGTTCCCCAGCCTGTCCAAAATTTTCCAGATCTGCCCCTGCAGTGGGCATAAAGTAATCATGGCAAAAGCATAATCAAGACCTATATAAGTATATTTATGAAGAGAATGTTCTCAGGATTTGAAAAAGAATCACACCTTATAACAAAGTTGACAGTAACTCAAACTCTTCTCAGATTTCCGGCTCTGCTCCTTTGTAAAATTTACTGCTGTTTGTCCAGGTTTCCTCCCGTAGTGAAAGATGGATTAACCTCAGCTCATATTGGAATAAACTTAGTATCTTGGTAAAGCTTTAAATGGACTATTGTATGTGAAATAATGTATGAAGCCAATATGTCACCTGTGTCAAGTCACTGTAATTCATCTTCACCTGAGACATCCAGTTCCTTGTTCATAAAGAATATACCTCTATCGGATCTCATGCCCCCCCATTATATGCTCGTTGCATTTTTTTTCACCCTCTAGGCTTTTCTTTGTAACTATAAGCCAGCAAAGTAGGTATTGATTGCAAATCGAAGCTGTATTAATAAGTGAATGAATAAGATGTGTGGAAAGTCAGGGGTGTATCTGCTGTGAAGGCCCTTTCTCCTCCACAGTAAGGTGGCACAGTCATTTATCACGGCTGGATCTGTGCCCCTCGTTTGGTGTAATAAAACTCCCCCATCAGAACCGTCCAACAGGTCTGAATCACTCTGTCACACCACCTTCCAGCTAAGGCATGCATTAAATCAAGCAAGCAGAACATTTCCTAAGGCAGCCATTGCCTTTTAATTTCCTGAAGAACCTTAAAATATCATTCATTACCAGAACTACACATATTTGGTTTTTAAAAGTCTCATAAATCAATAGTGGCCTGACTGCAATAATTATAACAAGTTAACATGTAATTTCCAGGCCGAGGCCGCGCTCTGGATTTTAGCATATGCAAACGAGGCAATTCAAATAGTGTGGGGATATTAATACGGAGGAACAGGTAACGAGGTACGGGTTATGAATTATGCATCAAAAAGTGGTTGATCTTCAATAAAGGAAATGAATTCACTGTGTAATCTAATTAGTTATGGAAGTCTATTATGTTGAGCTGCAGAATGCAACTGTCCTTGAAAAGAAATTTATTTACAGTACATGTTAGCTCTTTGGAATGGAATTGCATTCTGGAGTGCTCCAAATGTTAACACCTCCCCCCTCCACCACCACCACCCACACAACTCCTCCTCCCTCTGCCGGTCTCCTCCTCATCTCTCACCCACGTTCTCCTCCTCCTCTGCCCTGTGTTTTAGCTCCAGACCCGGCCGGCCTCCGAAGAGGACCCAGAGTGTGACATCACCAGAGAACCCCCACATCATGCCCCACTCAGTCCCTGGCCTCATGTCTCCTGGCATGATCCCACCCACAGGTATGGTTTGCTCTCAGTCTGTAGCTCTTTTACTGTTGCCAGGGCTCTGATTCACTCTGTCTGGGTGTCTTCTGTCTCCCTCTTTTCTTCCTGTCACACACACACACTGACACACACCCAAAGAGCCTTCGTGTGAGTGGCCTCCCTGCAGCTTGTCCTCCAAATGGCAACCAGTCCAAAGTGACACATGCACCACCCGACCACCAGACACCAGCCGCTCACTCGTTGACCAAAAACAGATCCTCTGCTCAACCCCCGTAAACCAAGAGGGGGAGAATAAATTGGAGTGGAGCTCTTTTCTCTCAGATTATTCCAGTAGATGTTGCATTTTGCCTTGAGTGCATTCTAATTAGTGCGATTAAATCCACTCCACTGCTATATGTACATAGGCAGTGGTGATGCTAATGTAAGCTTATCGCCACAAGAATCAACAACTGTTTGTGCCCTAACTTACCCCTGGGCCAAGTCTTATTTCAACTAATGCCTTTGTTCTATTTGTGGCTGGCTTGATTGTGACTGCTTTGATGTTGGCTGCAAGTGCTCTGATTTGCATATTTTGCTCTCCTTCTTGATATGTCTTTAATGATATTGTACTGTCAAAAGGAGCTCTTTGAATGCTCACTCAGCATACAGTGCACATTGTATTTAACCAAGTATTAACTGTGGTGCTGTAGCACTCTAGAGATAAAACAAGTAAAAAAGTGCTGGTTTTCTATTGTGATCTTTGGCGTATAACAGTTTTAACAGACTTGTTAATTATCTTAGTTCACACATTTTTTTCAATCTTTACAAAAATGGTCTCAAAGTGTTTTTTTTTCTTTTTTCCTTTAGCGGTGCAGAGTCTGTGAGGGGTTTGAAATTCAATATTACACACAGATCGAGCCATCCCTGTGATTCAGTACAATGCAGGCTCACAGACCAGTGCTTTGAACTCTGGGAATAGAGTGAGGTCACTGGCTATCTGGGCTGTAGTAAAGAAGGCGAACTTAAAGGCCGAAGTGAACACAGAGGAGGACAATGATGAGAAAGACCCATGTTATTTAGTGGAACATAAAGCAACAGAGAAACCTTTTGATATCACCCCCTTTAAGCCCAGAGGGACTCTATGATCTTGACATTTAGTCAGGGTATTCAGAGGGCAGCGATAAAGTAATTGAGGTTTTTTTGGTCTTCTCACAACTGCATTAAGCTTCCTAACTGTGGTGAGGCTGAACTTTTCTATCAGTTTGTGTTATAATTAAACCATTCATTGTTTTGATGATAGCATTAAACATTAAACATCAAGGAAGTTACAGATTTTGACAGATTAATAATAAGTATAATTGACCACACATAAGTTAGTGTCTAAGTGGGCGACTAATTGAAATCCCTGTCATGTTCAGATATTCTGATTGATGATAAAAAGCCGACATCGAGAAACTGTCTTAAATAGTTACACTATCATGTCATGTCATATTAGTGCTTTTTCAGCTGAGTTAGCGCCTGCACACAGGCTGGGGTGCAGGGGCCGATGGCTTTTTCTGAGGCTTCACCAGTAGTCCAAGACACCACGAAAAAGCCACTGCACCAATTAATATGGGCCACAGAGAACGAGCCAAACACTCCATGACAGAAAAGTTTCCTTCACAGCAGCATGCCGTCTCTCTCCTGGTGTTACTCTAGCACATGAAATCTCATCTTACGATAGATATAGGAACTTTTTTCAATAATTTCATTTTAAAGCTATGAGCCGACACAACCGGTACTTCATTCTTTTTTCTTAATTTACTCAGTTTTAGCAACTTTATTTACTATGATTTCATCATACAAGCCATGGTCAGCAGATGCTTTTTGATAATAGACAGACTCAAGTCATATTAGATCAACATCACTGACTATATTCATCACAGTGGGAAAATGGCTTCTTCACACTCTAACACGACCAGAGAGCCTGTGTGGAACACATTGTTAACGTACGTATGTATCTGTGCTCTTGACACCAGCTCCATTTAGAAAAGGACAACTTAATATGATTAAGGTTCCCCTTTAAGGAAATACCCTCATATGTGTGTGACAGCACATATGCATGTGTGAGTGTCTGAATGTACTGTATACATGCTTGCGTTCATGCCCGGGGGGTTGAGGGGGAGAGAGTTGTGCTGGAGCCTTTCCAGTTGCTGATGCATTACAGGCAGATTGGCCTCCAAATCGGATTATTTGCTGTGGACTGACACCACACTGAGATGACAGCTCCTTTAAAGTGGAGAGGGCCTCCACTCACACTCTGGCTACTACTTAAGCCGCAGCTTCAGTATAATTCATTTATGTCCTGGATATGGCTTCAACCTTTCGAATGCAAGAGTACTGCATTTACCATTAGAGAAATGAATGTCACCTACATCTTACCGGGGTGCATCCAGTACTTTACTGATAAAAAAAAACCAATGTTTTCTAATGGCAGCTGGCTCTGCCTTACAGTCCAAGTATTTGTGTGGATAATAGTAGGTGGAGATGTATTGTAATATTTTTGTTTGATGTACAGTTAGCACATCAGCTTCTAGAGTGGATCATCTAATCCACTGCCACTTCCAGCTGCTTTAAAATAGATCCAGTATGCACCAGGTAATTTAGTGTCATTTCTTTGTGCCTTTACCCCGCCTCTTTCAGTCTGCTGCTTGTCATAAGGTTAGCGCGCTCTGTAATTGATACTAAATTTGTCATGATGTGGATAGCACAGTTCAAGTGGCGCAGTCTACCTAAGAGTCGCGTTGTTCCCAACCCCAGTTTGTCATTGCTATGCTGCCACTGGTCTATGCATAAAATTAGGCAGCCGTGCTCATTGACATGGAGTATCTCTTCTCTACTTATCCTGCTTCCCTGATAAATAAAGTGTTTTCATTGTTGCCCATGGTGCGGTCCTTAACAGAGAACAGAACAGAAACACAGCAGATAAGCTCTGGTTTTTTATAAGTTATTTATTTTTTTAATCGCTGTGAGAGAAAGTCATAAAAGTCAGTCTTTTGTGTACTGATGTGAAGTTAATCTGATTTTAATTTAATTATACGAGCTAGTTGCGGAGGGCACAGGCATTGGGGTGTTTGTTGTAAGAATGTTCTGACATTGGCGCAGGTATGGGGCAGCTAGCATGTTAATTAATGATGAAGATCCTGACAATATGCAGAGGCATGACAGCGTTAAGCCAGTCGGCTGCTGCTTCCTTTGCATATTAATAGATCCTTCATTATTATTTAATATGACAGCTGCTCCAAGGGCTACCATCAGACCTTGTCTCTGTTATTTGCTGTTTTGTGCTCCCCATGTGACAGTGCCGTGCTATTCTCTATTTGGTGAAATGTTCCCTTTTCTGTTCTTTGACTGGTGTGGCTCTCCACATGCAGCCGTGATGCGCTGTTTGTTTTGTGCTCAGGAGGATTCAGACTTGCCCGTGCGTCTTTATGAGAAAAGTGTCTGAATCTAAAGGTGACTTTGAAAGAATATATGAGGCTGGATTGTTTTGTTTGCATAGTAATGAATGCAGATTAGCACTGAGTGGGACTGGTATTGTAGATGTTTAAACTTTTAGTGGCTTAATAGACTTGTTGCTGGGTGCCAACATTTCCCAGGCTTCCTTATTACAGCCACAGTATTGAGGTGTGTGTGTGTGTGTGTGTTATCTGGATATGACAATTGATCTGGTGAAATGAAACAATTATCAGAACAAACATTTTGATTTATGGAGTGTGTCACTTTGTCAAACACGATGAAGATTGGAGCAGGATGAAAAATGGGAAAGTGATAATTTCATCTGTTGCACAATAGTACAAATCAGTTCCTTTGCCTTTAGTTGCTCTATACACATTTGATCAAACCCTATCACCTTCTTCTGCATGGATTACTTTACTTTTTTCTTGTGTTTTGTTTTTGAACAGTTCACACCAGTTTGGTGAAGAAACAGAAATACTGATGGCGCACAGGCTGCAGAGCTATAAACCACAGTGTTCTCCCAGCCAAAGTTAGAGAGCATCACAAAGCACCACTGCGGCACTCCTTTGAGCAGCACCTGATTTGTAGGGGGAATTTATCACACAAACAGCCCAGAGGTGATTTCAATATTTACTCGGCAGTCTGTTCTGCATACGTCTCATTTGGAAAACAGTTGACTCTTGCCCATTATACACAAATGAAGGCTGACCTTCAGACTGGGCAGAGGCCACATTCATTATGTGGAGAAGTATCACCTTCTTATGAGGCAGTGGCTTTTTTTGTGCTCTGCCTATGCATATGGAACAGCAGCCAGGGCCCATTGCAAATGAGAGGGCCCTGGTTGACATGATGTATACTGTACGTCAATATGGTACTGATGTATTTTAAGATGCAAACAAGGCTTTAAATTATATGCACCTCCGTGTCAGTGGCTCAGAGTGACTCTCGCCATCTGCCTATCAGCTGGGGATGAGAAGGCTGGTATGTTCTCGTGTGTGTGTTTGTCAGCGTGTGTTTTTGCCTGCGTGTGCGCATGCTCGCATGTGTCTATTAGACTCACATGTTAGATTTCTACCACTCCTTGTACCTGTGTCTCCCCTCAAATGCATGGCTAATAGCTGTTCTAGAGTCCCATCACGGAGACGTGACAGCTTAGTGTTGATAAACGCAGACGTTGCCTTGTTCTGCGCCAAACATAAGGAAAACCTGTATATCAAGTATAAGCAGCCTCTGTAAAAGGGCAGGTGATATACCATATTGTGGATATGAGTGATTCCACTAATAGGTACTGTACATATCTTTTTCTTGCCGTGTATCTTTGATTTTGTTGCTAGGGCTGGCGAGAAGAGTCGTGGGACTCTCTCTCGAGACACACCGGGACTAGTGGAGCTTTAGCACTATCTGTCCCTGCTGCTGGAGACCAGCCTCATGAATAAAGATTTCAGTCACGTTCAATACACCAGAACCCTGGAACTATCACAATGACAAACCAGTGCTTTATGATCTCTGCAGTGCTCTCAGCATATATATGTCTATAATCTCAGACTTACTATATCAATCATATCAAGTCCGTTTTGATTGAGCCAGATGATCACGTCAAATATTGCTGTTGCAGTATATATTCGGAGATGGCAGTGGAAATGTGAAGGATAATTTAAAATATGAAGTCAATAGTCATTTAGTCTGCTAAAGACAGAAAACAGCAGCCTCCAGCCTCTGGAGAGTCAATTTAATTTCTCAAAGTTATCTGCTGTGTTGTCAGACATTTTTAAGTGTTAAGCATACTAAAGAATGTAGTGTAATTTTTGTATTGTATAAGCCACAACAGACATTTGTGCAAGTTAATATAATTGTTCAGAGGCTGGACTATGAACAGAGACAATTGTCATTTTATATTTCTATAGGTTTTTTGTTTTGAGGGTTGTTTTTCAGGTTTTATGAGCAGTTAAAAAACACTGTGCATAAAAATGTCTTACAAACAAACACAAAAACAACACAATATATTATAATTTATCCACAGTTTTTTGTGTTTTTTTTTTTTTTTAGAAGATTTCTTTGGTGTTCATACGCCCAGTGTCACTTAAAAAAATTTTTGATAGTTCTTTTTGCCTGTCACCTCATTATTTTCCTTCCTTAAAAGTCCTGAAATTATTTTGAGAATATAGTGAGAATCATCCTGAATTTCATCCATGACTTTCTTTTTTTGATGTTCCTTTACTTTTATTTCACACGGCCTTCTAAATACTGAATACACTCAGTCACTCTTTTACAAGTATTAAAGAAATAAAATAACTGAATACTTGGTCCATTGTTTACAGCTTTTCATTCTGCTTGATGCCTGGCCTTGACTCTCAGAAGAGCCCTCTTATTATGAAGCACTACACTATGCAGCTGTGATGTATTTGAATGTCAGTGTTGGGCATTATTCAGGGCAATTTGATCTGATGAATAAATTAGACCGTATCAATGAAAATACCCCAGTTAAGAAGTTTTTAAGACACCGTTCTCTCTCTGTATATGTTGAACCTCTCTCACATCTTCTTTCGCTTTCTTTCCCTGAACCCTTCCATGTCACACTGTGCCACTATGCCTCTACAAACTCATATTGTGTATTATAAGTTGTATACACAAAATGCTTGCACCATACACTATTATCTTGATTCCATCTAGTTACACCAAGTAGCAAATACATTAATACTAGTGGCAAGGAATGCTGGAGTTGGTGAAACATTCATAAAAATATGAATGCATAAAAAAATATGCTGCCACACACACAGGAATCCATCCCATCAGCATGATAACCTGCTGTGAAGATATCTAGTGTCAAAGGATGAGAAACAAGCTGTGAGCTCACAGGCGCTTATTCCCCATAGTGTATAAAATTATTCATTGTTTTATTGTTTCAAAATTTCCTTTTCAGTGCTTTTTTTTTTCTCTTAAACCCAACAAAGCAGGTTTCTGAAAAGTTTTGCAGGTGCAGTGGCTCAGCCCCAGTAGACGTGTAGCAGTCTGTAAGCGCTCTCTGCCTCCTCTGCCTCCTCTCTTCAGGCCTGACAGCAGCAGCTTTTTTTTACGCAGCCATCGCAGAGGCCATGAAGGTCAAGAAGATCAAGCTGGAGGCAATGAGCAGCTACCACAGCAACGCCAACCACCATGGGGCCGACGGAGAGAATGGAGACCTCAGCTCCAGCGTCGGTGAGAATGTCCGTCACAAAACACCCACTGTTTTGTGTGACTGTTCTACACACTGAGACTTAGGAAATTATAACCATTTTGACACACAGAGCACTCATACCACCCCCGTTATCGCTCTGCTACCATGTGTGCTTACAAAATGCTTAGATATTTACACTGTAATGCGCATATCAGTCAACCTCTGTATCAAAGTGAACACACTGCTTTAAAATAATGCAGATTTGCTGAAGACAGTCACGAATTAAAAAAAAAAAGTCAAAAATCTTCGGTGAAAGTGGTGGTTTGTAAGAATTCAAGTGAGTCGCACGACTTGTGTTATGACCATTTAGATTAGTCAAGTTTTGTTTGGACCATGTACTGGCAGACTACTGTCTGCAGTAGCTTTGTAGGATAGCTAGGAGTAAGTGTGTGTGCACCTGTCATTAACTTTTGGTTTCAGTTACAGTCTTTGTGTGTATGAATTGTGGCATTTTACAAGAAACTGGCAACCTATTAGAACAACATGGTAGGACATACCAGAACATGAATAGATATGTTTGTGGGCTCACACTTTTAAATTTGCATCTCGATCCACATCTTTATCAAAACACAAATAATGATTGAAAATCATGCAGGTTGGCTCATCCCAGCCATGATGTTTTGAGAAATCTGAAATTCACTTTGAAAGTTGTAGGAGTTGAATGTAAAGTTGAAAGGCTTGTAGGAGACCTTAAAGTGAGTCAGACTTAAAACCTCTGAGATATGGCCATTAAATTGTTTGTAACTTTCATATTTCTGTAGCACCACCTATAGATAGAATACTATCGAATTGTGCCGGTTTTCTAGCAGAAAATGTGCGTAACTGGCACCTGCAAGAGCTTGACAGCCAATTATTGCAATATGACATATAAACAAACCTTTTTCTTTGGATCATGCAAATGTATTGTTTTTCACTTTTGCTGAAAATTAACAAAATTTATAGGAAGATTGTGGAAGAGTGCATGCAGCTACAACAGTTTATAGTGTCCTGATAGTTGAATGGTTAAGGTACAACATCCTCAGTTTGATTCTAGCTGGGGGCCTTAGTCACTTGTCACACTCTTCTTTCTCCACTTGTTTCCTTCTGTCCTTATCCTACTACAGAATACCACTCAGAAGTGACTGGTAGTGTATCTCTACCTACACAGATGCACTGTATATGACTGAAGAGTCAACACTCTTGAGACAAACCGTGCTTGTTTGCACCAGTGCACTGTTGCCCACACCAAAGGTTTGCCTAACTTTCAGCCAAATGTAATTGAAATCTTTTAAGTAGATTGTGACATGCTGCTTAATTAAGAGCCAAATAAATATGCAGCACCTAAAACAAAAAACACTTTGCCAGAGTTAATACGTGATCCTATATATAAAGCTTGTCTGAAACGAAAGACTTAGATGGCACTATCTCCGGTGTAAATGAAATAGTGGAATATTTTTGTTCCATTTGTATGTATGCACTGTAGATTTTCCATTCGGTAAGGTAAGTGTAAGCAAGTGTAAGTGATGAAAGAAAACATTCTTAAAAGCTAAATGAAAGTGTGAGCACAGTTTCCCAAAGCTATCAGCTTTTAACAAGGTCTAATTGAATTGCGGTGAGAGAATTGGTTTTTTCGCTATGTGGCATTTCAATTAATTATTAGCACTAAAATGCAGAAGGATTTTTGTAATATCACACAGAACCACTTAGTGTATTAAAGAGAATGATAATGTATGTTAGTGCAGATTCATGAGCTCATTCCAAATCATAGACAGAATGTAATCTCTGTAGCTTTGGTTGCTAAATGGAGGTTTTGATTCACTTACAGTAATAAATGGCTCAAGTCCTGAATACATTTCAACAGTAATACATGACACCATGGAGCTTATGGTGCACAAGAGCAAAACAGGATGTGTTTCTAAGCAGATTTAACAATGCAAAATGCATAAAGTGTGAGGTCATCACTCCAAGAGAATGGAGTGTGTAAAAAAAAAAAAAGAGAATACGAGGTCACGGAAATAAAGATAAATGTGAGTACCAACAGCAAGGCTATGGCAATGGAGCTAATAAGAAACTGTTTTATCTTTTTACAATTTAAATTGTAACCTTGAGCCCACAGCCAGCCACACAGGCTCCCGGTAGAATCATAATTCTGGCAAGGGGGAGCAGCTCTAGGTGTGGGTGCATGGGCCACAGCATTAGCTCTCTGAGTGAAATATATGGCAGTGACGCCTCTCGGCCCCATCCACAATCAATTGGATTCTTTTCCTTTAATATTTACTCGCAGCGATGAGATGCTCGTCTGCATGGTGATGAACAGTCTGCCACTGGCGTTTGAAGGTGACCTGTCAGTGAGTATGGACAAATCTCTCGCTCGCAGAAATGTAGAAAATAAATCATTAGGGGCAGGCAGTCAAACAGGGGCCTCTCTCTCCCTCACTCTCCTCGGATTTAAATCAGCTCAGATTTATGATTTGAATTAATGCTTCGTTTGGTCAAAGGAATGGTTGCAGAGACAAATGATGTTTGGTACTGAAACCATCCTAATATTGATTACTGGGTGTCGCAGCAATCTCTTGTTTATATCAAGCACTCTCCTGTGACAGGGTGGCCAGCAGGAGTCATCCTGATAATACGCCAGAGAAATATGGCCTGCTCTGCACCACAGGGCCATGAAACACTGCTAGCAGTATTCTGCCTTCTTCATCTAGCCTCAGGCTTCCACTCAATGTTTATTTTCATTTAGCAATTTCACAAAAATATGAACTGACTTAAAAGAAAGCATGATTAGAGGATTACTTAACATTCTAAAAGTGTCTCGCTCTGGCCTGCTTTCACTAACTATTTGGGAGTGTGAATGCCTAATATGTCCAGCTCTCAAGAATATTCTCCAATAGCAATCCAAACTTATAAATCACTTGACTAATATAGCATGGAGTGGGCAGGAGGGAAACTGTATTTGGCTGTAGCTTCGTTGGGACCGGACTGACTGTTGTTCACAGCGCTGTCTGGAGAATGACTTCATGCTGTTTTTTACAGACTCAGACCACAGCTGCTCTGAGGAAATAGACTGGAGTTTTGTAATCATCCAGCTTAAACTAAGACTCACACAAACGGATGTGTTTACTTACACAAATTATGTTACCAACCATGAGAGGAACTGATATGATGAACACCCTTCTGATAATACCACAAAGGACGTAGATCCATTTAACATAGAAAATCTTCCTCAGGCTAAAATACAGGTCCCTTGTGTCAGTGTTTGTCTGTGAAGTATATCTTATTGTGAAGTGCTTGAAGCAAAGCACAGCAGAGCTGGCCAGTGAAGGACACTGTGTTCTGTTTGTTGGATTGCCTGTCGCTGTCTTTGTGTTGATGTAAATTGAACAGGCTAATGTTTCTCCCTCACATTAAATATTCATCACAATTAGACCTTCCTGTTTGCATCAATGTTATTAATTATAAGGAAAAAAACAGCCAGTTCAACTCCAAAATAACCAAACATCCTGAGTGGGAGCAGAGCAAGGAAACAGATTGTTTGTAGGAGTATATGAGGAAGAGACAGATAAAAGATGGAAATCGACTGACATAAAAAGTAAAAAAGAGAAAACGAGAGGTACGTGGGGGTGTCTTTCTTTGATTTTCCCTCACACTCTTTGGTTGGGCAGGGGGAGCTCTCTCAAAGCACAATGTGGATTGTTCCTGTGCCTCTCAGGAAATGCCACAATTACAGATCACAGACCAAGCGAAACACGTGTGGCGCTGGGCCTTGAGGGGGATAAACAGTCCGCCATTCCCTCCCAGTGCACTGACCCCAGACACAACCTTCATTACTGGGAGAGAAAATATTGTCAGCTGCCCACTAACAAACAGCTGCCAATTTCAAGAGAAGGAATTGCTTTTTTTTCAGCTGTGGAAGGAAAATAAAGTGTTTCTTAGACCCTCAGAAAAGCAGTGGAAAGAAAAGATAAGGCAGCATTCACCCTTTTCTCGCTCCCTCTCTTTTTTATACTCAGTGTCACGTATGCCTCTGTGTTTCACCCTCTCTCTTTGGCCACTGGGTGCTGCCCTGCCACTCACCTGACTCTTCACCACACAACTCTAATGGAGCTGAAATCCTGTTTGTAATTAGATATGGGAATTCCACTGTCATCGGCCAGATGATGCCACAACATGCCGACCAAACAGCTCACAGACAGACAGCACCGCAGTAAAAGGAGAAGACACAACATTCACGGCTAACTTTCAGACTTTTACTGTACATATGAAATCAAGCCTAAAACCGTATCACAGCAACTAAGCTGTATTAGCAGTTACATTCTGCAGCACCGCTTTAAAAACCCTTTATCCCACAACTGTGGCTTCAGTCCAGGCTACCTGCCCCCAACAGGGAGTGGAAAGACACATGCTAGGCTGAAGCTGGACGGGTGGTGACAGGTACCTGGAGTGCTGCCTGACTGAGACTTGAAAGAAGAGGTTCTGGGTGAGATGATGAGGAAGCATCATTCTCTCTTCCCAGGGTCATCAGGCTAATTTCTGCTGGCCCCACCCTCGTGCTTGCACGGTTGCATGTGTGAATGTGTGTGTGTAGGTGTGTGTGTGTGTGTGTGAGAGAGAGAGAGAAAGAGAGGGCCTCGGCCCCTGAGAGTGCACTGTGAGGAGACCACAGCTGTACACTCCCAGCAGCTAATTGGTCCTTATCTAGCTGTCCCATTCATCTTCATTTTTTACCAATTACTGAGCATTATCTGTGTTCTCAGTTGGGTATGGGACTTAATCCTTTTTGGTTAAGCTGGTGCTACAGCTTGCAATTTTAATACTGAAACTTCCCATCATCCCTCACTGGCAGGAAACAATCAATAAACAATGACATCACACAAAGGAGAGGGGAAAAATGGAAGGGATCAATTATTGGCTCTATAATTCAAGTCCTTGTTTGCAAACGTTGCAGCCTCATTGATTAAGCTGTTCTTGTTGCACTCACCATTATTGACTTGTTAAAACCATATTTTCTCATCGCCACAGGTTTTATGTTTGCGGTCACACAGATAACACTTTAAGGGGCATCATTAATTATTCAAAAAGTATTCATTTTAAAGCACAGCGAGTGCAAATTATCCTGTTTACTCTACAAACAGTGCAAGTATAGTACATTGCTCATCCAGAAGGTACATCAAGATGCCGCAATCTGGGGCAGTTAGCCTTAATTTTCTGAGATCAATGCATAACTAGGCTCCTCTCTATATGGGGTCCGCACTTGGCCATGCTGCAGAGCTGAGTGGAGTCAGCCTGGAGACCATGCACTAATTACTGGAGTGTTTACTGCTCTGCTGGATAGCATTTGTACCATTTTGGATCATATCAGTGAGTCAATGTGCTTTCCGCTAGACCGATAAATAAGACATTAAGATGACAGTGTATATGAATGAAATTACAGTGGAAGAATGATAGTCATCAATTATAAAATAAACACAAGTCTAAAATGGGCGAAACTAATAGCCGAACATGCATGCGTACATACAGGCTCTACAGGCATGAGCGTCAGCAGACACAGACAGTCATGCACACAAAAGCAGGGCACATATATAGACACTGCTCCTGCTCTTTGATAGGGATCTGTTTGGTCACACTCTCTGCGCCAGCTGTCAGCCCAGCTCCACTGCTGCGATTTAATTAGTCTGTTTATGTCCTTTCTAATAATAAAACTCTATGTGTGGAAGGACACGTCCAACTAGCTAGCTGCGTGCTCCAACCTGCTAGCTGAACTAGTGCTGGTGGCCTGGCTCAACTAAATGTGGGCCATGATGGAGGATGGTGGCTACTTCCTGCTCCTCTAGACAGAACAATGGCCCTCGGGCTCAGATCTAGTATCACCCCCTACTCAATCCTAACCTTAACCATTAGGGGATAAAGCACATACTGACCTGATATGAGTGTCTAGGGGCAACAGCATCCATCTTCCTCTCTAGCTCTCTTGTGGGAGCCTTTGTCAGCCGGAGCTCTTGAGAGAGACTAGATTGTAGCCATAGGCTGAATAGAATTCATTTCACAGATATATCATAACACCTCTTTCACTCGAACAGATGATTGTGTTGTCTGATTTATGCATTTACAATGTGGTTCATTTTTATTGTCTCTGTTCTGATATCAGTACTACACTGGACAAAATAGGGTCCCTTTAAGCTGCCAGTGTTTAGGATAAAGGAGAAGTAGTGGCGGTAACTGAGTCAGACGCACCTAGCTCGACAGAGAGTGGCAGAGCAGACAGCCAGCCTTCCAGTCTAAGTGAAGAGCTTGATGGGTCTCTGTCTCTCTCTTGGGCTTTGGCCCTCACCATCTCTCTATTAGTCTGCCAGGCTCATGGGAGCCAGGTGACAGATAAGTGAAGAACGACACACACATTTTAATAGACATTTCAAAAGATAAACCTGATAATGATTTCTCTTTTTAATGAAGTCTAATGTCCTCGTTCTAATTCCAGTTGTGTCGTCTGTTAAGCATCAGCGTAATACTTGAATATGCATGATTGGGAAATTGTGAGGTGCTCTGATGTCGCTACAGAATACACAAATGCAGACAACTGCAGAATTAGATTACAATAACAGGGGGAATTGATTAAACATTATTTCCGTAATCATCCATATCAAGTTATATCAGTTTTGAGTGGCAGCAGACTTGCAGTGTTCTAGGGAGGAAGAGAGACCACAAAACCTCATGCCATGGAAATATTTGTTTGATTGTCTCTTGCGGTTAATTCACAGTAGCAGGGGTAGAGCTATAAAAACAACTGACCAGTCGAGTTGTCATCTCTCATCAACATTAGGCCTCATTCTTCATTAATTGGATAGATTAATTTGGAGCGCTTTGATGCGGGGGGGTGATGCATGCGTTTGGCTGTCCCCTCCTCACTATCCTCTGTCAAGTTGAATTTAGCCAGGGAAGGGGCTGACCTTTGAAAGTGAAGAGATCAACACAATTTGAAAAGACAATGTCACTTGGTGTAAATGTGATACGTGTAATAAATGACATTCAACCTTTCAGTGATGATGAGCTTTCACAGGTTGGAGTAATATGAAATATGCACGGCGTGTAATTGCATAGAACGTGGAACAATTTTCACATACACAGCTAAGATGGTGCAGCATTAGAGTTGGATATCATGTGCTCTCGTTTCACTGTGATTGTGTCTAAGAGGACACATTAGCATAGCGTAATATTATTACAGCGTACATAATAACAGTAATGACAACAACAGAATGACAATCTCTTTTGCTGTGATTACGCAGTGAAAATATTCCACTGCCCGACTATGTAGCAACGAGCATTTGTGTTATACAAATATTCGGTTCTGTTCCACAAAAGCACTCTGTTGGTTGCCTGGACCGAAAGGTGTTCTCAATTATGATATGGGAACCCTCCTCCAAATAGAGCTATCAGCTGTACTGAGCCCAGACATCTTCACCATCACACAGCCTCTCCTCTGGGACCAAGATAAAGAAGGAGGGAGCAAGCAAGTTCAAACAATGTTAAGGAATTCCACAATCTCAGCATGTCCTTCACAGTGTGAACAAATACAGGAAGGTATTTCTTGATAAATAGTGTTTAAAATCCCTAACAAAACACTCATTCCAGTAAAATAATCGAAATAACCTCAACATAAGGTTATTTTTTAATTTGATGTGTAGTTAAATGTGATTAAATCCAAAGTAGCTACTTTTTTCTGGACTGTAGTGATATAAAATTCACATTACAGTCAGATACAGCGCACAGTTCACCTTGAACTCATTAGCGCCGCAACTGTAAATTATACTCTGCATTACGGATTTTCTCTCATGAGCTGATTGTACTGTAGGAAGTGAGAGTGATGCTAATTTTGTAATTAAAACAGATGATCTGATGACCACATGTAAACCGATCCCCCCCACCCCCCTCCACCAAAGTGATATGATGGCAGAGTGGGCTGTGATTGATAACGCCTGTCAATATATTTCATTTCAGAAACCTTAGTCAAATGACAACTGGTTGTCATTGACTGAAAGCAATCTTTTTAAAAGGGGAGCTTTTGCTAAGTATCAGATGAAAATGATTCCTGTGTCTGCTTGGGTGTCACTGTCTGTAGGAGCTTTATTGATTGGGCTTGAATATATTGCGCCCACAGTAGTAACAGCTGCTAGTAATATCTCTTCACTCCTTCTGCTCTCCTCTTCTGCTCACAGCACTTACTGTGCCACGGCTTACTGTCGGCGATCAAACGTTGGTGCTCTCACACTGATGCCTATTTATCAAGAGTGATGTATTACAAATGCAATGTGAGCCTGGTTCCGACCCAAATTAGAGAAGCGACCAGTGTTTGCTAATGAGTCCTGAAGGCCTGGCTGTCCCGGCCACCCCCGGCCACGTGTATGATTGCGTTAACTAAACCCACCATTGTCTCTCCCGCTTTATACTCTCTGGTGTTATCAAGCGCAAGGATGCTGGCATTGGTTGGTAAAGGTCATTTACTGTAATGAGATTTGCCACATGCAAGCATATGGCTTGATTATTGCCCCGTGTGTTAACATTTTCAACAAAGAGACAAATAGACATCTAAAATGGGGGGCTAGCGCGGGTGGGGCGGCGGTGAAACGTGTTTAGCATTTTCTCTTCAAAGATAGAAGGAACTTTTTCCACAACACATCTGTCAAAGAGATGATTGATCTTTCAATTTTCATAAGGAATGCATTCTATTAGAGCCGAGGATTTAAATTATCCTATAAAAGTTGCCTGCCTTAGATTTTATACACTTAAAGGACAAACACCTCTGTCTGTCGTCTTGATAATTTCTACCACATGTTACACTTCAGTGATTTGGGTAGGAAAGCAATTATGTTACCTCATCAAACCAGAAATGTTTTCTTATCATGGATTCTCTTACATTACATTACATTAGGCATCTTGGCAGGAAATCTTTGCCTACCTGAATCACTGGAAAGTGTATCTCTTTATCCTGGCATGCTAAACATATTTTGTTTGTTTATGTGAATTAGCTTGAAATGTATCCAGTCATCATGGCCCTAGGAATGTAAGGCATATTGTTTGCATGTGTTTTATGTCTGGCCAGCTCTGTGTACATACCTTTGCACAATTATCTATACTGCATCATTCGCGGAGGGTGTACCTGTATGTTTTCATGGTTACCTGTCCTTGTTACTGCAAGATGTATTCTTTTTATGTCTGCTTGTGCATGTGCACACACGTACAGCAGGTATTTAACAAAGCCAAGATGTTTGCTTTAGTATAAACATTAACAGTGTAAACACAAAAGGCTTTAAAGTTTCATTCAGTGACACTGGGGTGGGGGGTGGGGGGTGCAGTGGGTTGCTACATCAAAGCTCGCTACCTTCCTCTCTCTCCCCCCATTTTAATGAGAAACAGGACTCACCAGCCTTGACTGAACCTGCCATCTGTGTGTCTGTTTTTTTTCTTGTTTGCATGTGTGTGAATGTCGAAGCAGTTGTGTTTTAGCGCATATGTATAGTAAGCATGCGCTTGTGTTGGTGTAAAGTGCCAACGTGAATCCAGACAGCATATTTATGGAAGCTGTATCTTATGTTTGATCTAATGGTTATAAGGCTCCCTCCAGCTCACATGGCTTCTGGTTTTGTAGGAGATTAACAGTTCTAGTAAAGATGAAGATGATTAGTGCTATGCAGAGACCTCTAAATGTCTCGCTCCCTGACAGACGCTTTTTCATGAGCCATTCATTTCCTTTTGGGACTAGTGTGCAAACCCTTGATACGACCACAACAAAGGCTCCATGTGTGCACGCCACCGTCTCACCTTTGTTGGAGAAATACATACACGACATGGAGGCATTTTACAAGTGCAATTAGGAGGAAAACTCAGATTGTTTTGCATCGGCGGGCTGCATACGCATTGTGCAGTGAGTCAGTCCATTTAGCTGCTTGACTAGAATGGTCCTGTTCAGTTTGACAGATCAGAGGAGGAAAAAAAATATCTCAACACCATGAAAACCAAAGGCTTAGTGCAGCACAAATCAGCCCTTTGTCTTGTTCAATTCAAATCAAAGGATAACCAGGAATGTTTGTTTGACAACAGCATTTACAATGCATTGTTCAGAAGCCCAGAGCCTCCCAAACAAAGACAGATAGGCTTTAAACAAGTCATTTAATTAGCACCGGATCCCCAGCTTTGGCTGCGCCAACCAATTATACATTCCTCAGGCATGTGCAGGTCCTATTTCACAGGAGCGCGAGGCAGATCCTCTCCAGCCCTGTCTCTTACAGTACATCTCTCCCCTTCCATTTAAGAGAAGGTAAATAGCCCAGACAGACAGCTTCATTAGCCAGCGTCTGAAGAGCGCAGGGCCGATTGTCGCTTAAATAGTGCGCTTTTACTGCAGGCCCAGCCGGCGACCTCCGATCAATTACAGCTGACATTATTGTTTGTCGGGAGCTTTTTTCCTGGACAGAGGGAGTAAAAAACGAGATCAGGCCTGAGCTTTGGCTGGAAATGTAATCTTCCCCCTCTCTTTGGTTCTTCTGCTCCACAAACAATAAATCATTCAGTTGAAGAGATAATAAAGTGCCAAGTAGGAGCTAGTTTAATTTTTGTCAGGGGAAATCTGTCCACAACAGAGTTAAGGGTAAGGGGCTGGCTGCTACCTCCATACCATTTTCATTGACAATGGCTTAGTTCCTTTTTTCTTATTTTTCTCTGTAGGGATAGATGGCCACAGATGCTGAAGTCCTGTGTTTAGATGAAGATTAACTGCAGCACAAATCACTGCAGGTTATCATTTCTGTCAGCAAAATAAATCACTGCCCTCTTTTTAATTATTTTAAAACATTCAACATTCAATCTTGTTTCAGTGTGATTCTTTTAAGTATCGGACTGACTGTCAGACGTGCGATTTGATTCTGATGTAACAGCTTTTTAATCATGTTGTTACCAAGGGCTGTTTTAATTCAGAAAATTCATCCTCTGTGATTCAGATCTTTGCTTATCCATGCATGAACTCCAAAGCACTGCATGACATAATAGCTGAGCTGTTTATATCGGTATTAAGTGATTTGTAGTTTTAATGATTGTAAATAGGAGTTCACCTTTGCAGGTCCCTCAGGCTTACTTCAGGTAAATTACTCCAAATGCATTGTTTATGCCCTTCAGGAGAGAGGGGGGCTTGTGGGAATTCACCACTCATCTGGTCTGAACTTCTGTATCGGAGATAAACAGAAACTGACAAATTTATTTCCAAAGGTTTGCCCATTGGAGTATCTACACAATATAGTGATATATAAGTGATAATGAATCAGACTAATGTTTGTCAATTTGGTTTTTTAGAAAAGGAAAATACACAAAATGCACTGCATACTATTGCCACAGTACATTTTTTTTCAGGGCATTGTCCTGCAGTTATTTGTAACCCTTTCATTTAACAAGAGTAAATCAAGTCAATTGGAAGAAATTGCATATGAATGAAACAAAAACACTTAACCGGCTTTCATTAATGCCAGGTTCCTTGAATAAAGCAACATCCTCCTCACCTGGCTCCTTTCAGCAACAAATAAAGGGATTTGGTGGCCCCTCATTGGCCTGTGGCACATTCCCCTACAGTGGCCTGAATGGGCCTTCACAGGAGAAACACCACTTTAAGATGGGGTGACATGAAAGGGGCTGGACTCTGGGCTCTGAGAGCGAGACTAATACCCCTTAGAGTGAAAAGAGGTCCGGTGTTTTCCCCATATTCATACACCATCAAGTCAAAGATATACCAAAGAGATAAGAAGTATGTGTTTGACAGAGATTAGAGCTGTGCAGTTTTAGGTGATTCTTTGTCTCTTTTTCACACTTTGCTATTGATTTGCTGTAAATTTGGCAGCTTAAGTACATGTGTCTTTATGTGTGTAGCAGTGTTTGATTGAATGGGTGTAATGTATCCACCTCAAAGGCAGAATAAGTCTCTTCACTCTGGCCCTTGAGTGGCCTTGAAAGGCTCATAGGTAGCCTAGACCTCTCCACGTTGTCCTACAGTAAGTACCCCCGCAATCAGACGCTCTGTGGTGTTTTTTTAATTAAGCATAGCCCGCTGAGGAGTAATTGATTCAGTCTGAGCTACAACAGAGGCGCTGATACAAGGTGCTGCTTGGCTTCCGCCTTTCTTTAATCTCCCCTGCTTTATATTGTTTGGGAATACTCGGCAATGAGAAACTGCATGCAATCTTTCTTATGGAAATCAATGCTTCTTTTGGAAGGAGAGGAATGACAGAGTAGTACTTCTCATGTCCTTTCATTTTCAACCAGTGTCCTTCTCTTTAGAGGCTTCGCCATGCAGATCTCCTTGCCCTTTGGCTACTGATGTTTTGTCAGAAAAGAGGAGTGGAGTTGTTTTGTGGATCAGCTTTCTGTAGCGCCCCCCCCCATTCTTTCACATAGCTTTTTTCCCTTGAACCGTGCTGCCAAGAAAGAGAGAAAAAAGAGTGAAAAATCAACAGAGAGGCTCAGTCAGATCCAATAGTGTCTATGAGGTTTTCTTTAAAGCATTTGAGGAAACACATCTGAGTGGTGGAGGAATGAGACCAAACTGTTCCCAGTCACTTTTGATCCTGCCAGTTCAAAGTCCCCATAGAGCAGGGGGTGGGGGGGGTGTGTGTAGTTGGGGAGGTGCCGACACCTAGCTTTGACCTTCTGTCTGCGCTTATGTCCTTTGAAAGTTGGCTTGTTGTCATTAAGCCGTTCAGAAGCACAGAGCAGGGCCACGGTTCGACTAACTACTAACCCCCTATGGTATCTTTATTAGACATTCTTTACATTTTCAGACTGCTAATGTCTTCAATTTTCCCAATTAGGCATCTATTGCGAGGCAGCAATTGAATAATTTAAAACATTTGCAAGATATCTCTGATGCTGTAATGGAATAATTTGTGTGCTTATAAAAGAGAAAGAAATAAAAAGAAATGAAATTCCCATTATTGTGTGGAGCTGAAAGTGACTTTACTCCTTTTGGTCTCGCTCTCTTCTCTCCCTTTCTCTGGTTGGAAATATAAGCTTCTATAATTAGCCTAAAGTCATTGCCATATTGTAGTCTAACTGGTTTGTCATTAGCACATTTAACTAGTCATTTGGGTAATGGCATTCGAGATTGCCTTTGTTTTTACAGAAGAATTTTTTTCTATGTAAATATTGAGACGATTTCCATAATGTGCCCTTTTTATTCATCGCAGAATAATTGATGCATCTTTATTGCTGTGTAAACTTTGGTCTTTGAATGACTTTGTATATAGTTATCATCCCCGTTTTCTTTATTATTATTGCAGTAGTATCTATTATTAACATACTGTATGTTGTTAAACATTTATATGTATTATGTTAACATGGAAAGATACCCGAGAAGCAATTAATTTGAATTATTCCATTTTATTCCTAATGGATGGTGGTGTAAAGCTTTACTGTTATTGGACACCAATTTTAAAGGGTATCTCGGTGGTGGGAATTGCTGATTGCTGAATTAACAGCAGCAGGTTTAGAGTTTTCAGCCAGAGCCTCAGAAGTTTCCCCTGTGAATATCTTACTCATAACATGCATCATTGAGTAACCAACGACCTCTTCATGTGTCTCAGGCCTGGAACTCCCCTTCATGATGATGCCACACCCCCTGATCCCAGTCAGCCTGCCTCCAGCCTCTGTCACCATGGCGATGAGCCAGATGAACCACCTCAGTACCATAGCAAACATGGCAGCGGCAGCACAGGGCCAGAGTCTGCCCTCCAGAATGGTCACGTCTGTTATAAAGGTAAATTTTAAAACTGAAAGCAGAAGCATCATAATACTAGATGGTTTAAATGTAGCTCGCTCCTTCCTGTGTGGAATGTCTCAGTCTACACTGGGTATTTATTTTGGGGGTGTGTGTGTGTGTTTTTGTGGCTGCTGGGGCTGCAGGAACGTGTGCCGGACAGTCCCTCCCCTGCTCCTTCCTTAGAAGACAACAGGAGGCCAGGCAGCCACCCCTCATCCCACCGCAGCAGCAGCGTGTCCAGCTCCCCAGCCCACACAGAAAGCTCCTCAGACAGGATACGTATGTCATTGTACTACCTCCACACACAGTTAGTCACACAGATAAGGATCCAAAATATGTGTCCTTAGTAATGTCACTTTTGTTTTGTTTTCCTCTCTCCAGCGGCACACCACAATGGCCTGTCCATGAACCAAGCCCTCCTGGGCCTGTCCCCCAACATCCCGCCTGGGCCTAAAGAAGGAGACCTGGCCCACGACATGAGCCACGAAGTAAAGAGGATGCACACTGACAAAGGTGGGTTAAGTTTTATTGTTAGGTAGTGTGACAGAATGGTGTACTTTACACAGTACAGAAGGTGTATTTATCAACACGAGTTTTCTGCAGTGGCTGAATATGCTGTACTGGACTGGCTTTATTCTAGAAGCCTATGATGTTTTGTGTAATTCTGGGAATTATGTCCAATAACAGAGATGAAGGCTCACCAGTTTAAGGAGAGCAGAGCATGTCTGTAAGTCTGCAGAAGAGTCTGGACCAAGTTAATATCACAGAATCACAAAATGAGACAAGGAACCCACATTTGGTTAAAGTATCTGAGACGTTATTGATCAGAGCGGCTGAATTTTAATAAACTACGACAGAAGACATTTCATGCCAGTTTCAACAGAAGATAACTCCATTGTCATTACTGAAAAAATAAATAAATCCGAAGAAACTGTTGAGCTCTCAGAGAACAGTCTGCATGCCGAGTGCAGTCTTTTTTTTGTAAAAAAAACAAAAAAAAAAACAAACAAACATTATTTCTGTAACTTTGTAAAATAACTTTTAAGGTCTTGAATATTGAAAATACAATTAGAGATGTTTTTGGCAGTCACCCTCATTAATGTTATTATTATATTATTCATTCATTTCTCTCCTCTTCTTGCTTCCATTTTATTTGGGTGTATGTTGTATCATTGTAATAATACTTTTTAACTATCCAGGGACACCCACAGGCTTCTCACCTTAATGTGTGGATGTGTGTGTAGGTATATAAATATTTGGTTGAAATGTCATGTGTTGCTGGTTGGAGCAGCCTTTGTTTTGGAACTCCACTGAGGTAAAGGTGTCACTGTGTTTATCTGCTGTAGATGGTTTACATTTATGGCGTATATCAGCCCTATATTACACATGCTATGATGACTTCTAATGGCACCTTCTTGCAGTTAAAATCTATAGATAGATTGTTTTGAACATTTTTCTGCAAAAGATAGGTTTCTTAAAATCACTTAAAGTCAGTTTTCCCTTAGAGCTTATGCACCGATGACCTCTGCTATAAGAGGCTGTGATTCACTCCAGTTCCAGTAAACAGGTGTGCTTGGCCCAAACAAGCAGAAAAAAGAGAGGGCACCAGAAGAACTGCTGATTATGCTGCTCAGTCTCCAAGTTCTTTAAGTAATTACAAAAACATTAAACAGTGCGACTACTGATCGTTAACGTTACAGATAGGCTTTGCCTAATTTGATTTTCACACTGATTTTGCATGATTGCATTTTGCATCAGATTTTAAAAACCAAATTAACACATATATCATAAATATGGGAAATAATGACCCTTATAAAAGAGTCGACTTCCTCACATGTGCTGTTTCCTGTCATCCCCACTAGGGAAGAATATTCAAAATATTAACCTCAGTCACATTGTTAAGTAAAGTAAGTATTATTTGCTGGGCTTATTCAATTAGAATTTTGCTGTGCAATTAAAAAAGGAGAGGTAAATGAAAGAAACAGAAATCTACTACTAGTGATGAATTAAATACAAAATGAAGCAAATAACAGATTTTAGTATTCTCAGTTGGTGTTGTCAGAGCTGTGCTGTACTGTGCTGGGCGATACAGGGTGGGGTGAGGCTGATAATGATATTAAAACCACTATGGAAATCATTGGACTGTATGTTCCCTGTTGGCAAGGCTGATGTGAAGATCAGTGTTAGACCCTCGCTCAAAGGGTGTGAAACAGTGAATAGTAATAATTAGCAGGATCACGAGCTGAATTTATGGGTCACAGACTGTCTGTCTGTACACGTGTGAGGGTGTGTGTGCGTGTAAGTGTGTTCAGAAAAAAGGCAAACAGAGCAACACAGAGAAAGCAGCCACATATCCACATAGTAAATCTTTTTAATGTTTCCTCAATAGCAGAAATCTTACTTCTTAACTGAAGTGCCTCCTCTATACTCAGATAATCAACACAAATGGACTGTAATTCCTTTGCAATATTAGTGGAGAAAGCAAATGACCCGGCAATCCACACCAATTTTAGATAGTTGACCCACACACATCTAGCTGCAAACACTCACTGTATTATCTTTGAGATTGTCAATTCCTAATATGTCACTGGACTTGATTAGGATTCTGAGCTCTCCAGTGTGTGCACCAGAGGTCTCGGGCTGTGGAAAACATTTTTATAAAATAACCCATTAATGCAGAGGAGTGCAACTAAATTAGTTACCAATTTGCTGAGCATGAATTAATGAAGAGAGCTTCTCCCGGCTCCCACAGTTGTAATTTTCATAATAACCCCAGACCTTTATTTGGCAGGTTGTTTAGTTTTTTCGTTTGAAGGTTTTCATTAGTCTAATGAGGACTGTGCAAGGGCGAGCAGTCAGCACAATTTACATGAGGAAGCTATCATAATAAATGAGGCAATTTGAATAACACGCACAGGTTTATGCAGCGAGATAAGAGAGATTGTTGCAGCCAGATTCAGAGGTAACCAATACATTAGAACCAACTAATAACCAAAGTAATTCCAATAAAAGCTTTAAATGAAGGGAATAAAATTAATGATAGATATATTGAACTGTAATGATATGACACATGATGCATTAGATTAATAAAATAAATGTGTGCCATTGTTAAACAGTGGAGAGGCCTCTCCATCCGAAGCTTTGTTTATGGTGAGCTTTTTAATTAGGCTTGTTCATTGCATCAGTTTGTTTAGATAAATGAGATAACATTCCAATGGTTTAATGATATCTCTCCACTTGTTTGATCTTTATGATCCTGGCAGAGCATTAAATTAATCTCTTGCAATACAGTCTTAGAAGAGAGCACAGTAGGCGCAGAGGAAGGAAGCTGTGCCCCGCCTCATACCGAGGCTATTTGAATAGCCAGACACCTCAGAAGCAGCCACTATAATGTCACATCACTCATATTCTATGAACATGTCTCGTCTTTTTCATGTCATCTCTGGTGATGAAGGACAAAGGCTGTTTGTTGTTTAAAAAAGTTGTGTCACCAAGTGCAGAGGAGCCAGATGGTAGTGTTTTTTGAGCTGTTGTTTGAACTTGATTATATTTTGTCCAAATTTTGCCTGAAAAAAGGGGGATTAGATGATGCATGAGGGGGGAAAAAAGGCCAGTAGAAAAGTGTTATCTCACATGTGACTAATTGAATTGATTCAAACGAAAAAGTCCGTGGCAATAGCTTCCGACAAGCCTCTGTCTCATGAACAGCAGGTAGTTGACAAATAAGGGGAATTTTGAAAGGTACGGAAGCCTTTGGCTGCAAACTCACTTTAGACATCAAACACCTGACATCATTTTATTTCCTTGGGGAAAAGGGTATTTGAAACACAAGCCATATGTATGGAGGTTATAGGAGTTTCTTTAAATGCCATGTGGCAGTTTAAGCATTTTGCCAACAACAAATTTCACTGCCTTACCTCATCCCGACCACTGTAGTTAAACAGGCCACGTCTCTTTTATGCAGAGCTAACATG
The DNA here is from genome assembly GCF_001952655.1 of Monopterus albus. Lineage (NCBI taxonomy): Eukaryota > Metazoa > Chordata > Actinopteri > Synbranchiformes > Synbranchidae > Monopterus > Monopterus albus. The sequence goes on along the minus strand of NW_018127979.1, from coordinate 1,150,017 downwards.
CCGGACAAAAGAGTCGGAGGCTACTACAGTATGTAAACTGATTCCGTAAACCATATTTTAAAAGCGGGTGAATCACTGGTAATATGATATTGGCACTTCCCGGGCAAATGTTATATATCCTTGTTAACACAACAGGAGATGCACTCATAATGTCCTCCCCAGCACAAATGGAAGCTTGTGGTGTATTATGTCACCTAGAGGTGCATCCTTTCATACCTGCTATCAACTGAGCAATCGTTGATGGATCAAGCACCGGCGTGACCACAACGGACAAAGCCGATTTTGCCACATCTTTTCTTTGTCAGGGTGCTGCCTGGATTTCCGGTTGATGTGCTTAGGGCTGGTGCATTGTGCACTGCCTGCAATCCCAGTTTACAGTCTGAATGATGAAGTGGAGCAGGTAGCAATGTCATGGTCTATTACCATTCAGCTGCTTTTGGCAAAGACCTGTGGACGCTGAAGGGCTCATGTAGAGAGGGCGCACATAGTTTGAAAAAAGATGAAAAAGACAAAAAAAGTGATTCCTAGCCTTTGTAGTCTTTGTTCAGTTCCTTCTTTGCATAAGCATTTGTGATGATAAAAAGGAAGCTAAGGGACTTTGGGTCAGGCAAAAAGTTTTAGCATCAGTTTTGTGCTCTTTTTCAGGGCGTAAATATTTCACTGACATTGATGATATCACCATACAGTATCATTAAAAGTTTGCTGTGTTCTGTGTAAGCTCCTTCTCTCTTCATCTCCCTGACTTTAATGCATAGTGTTTTGTTCAGTCCTCTCGATGTCCTTGGTGTTGCAAGCTTCAAACACATGCTGACTACCTTACTTTCCCTAAGTCAGAAAGCAAGATCATTAGCCATCACAACCCTGAAATGTGACTTGGCAGACAATAATGCTTTATGATCAAACAACTTGTCAGTGTGTCCTGTTGAAATGAAAGAGTGCAAAAAAATAATTCAATAGAGGATCAATCAAATTTTCCCGGCCCATGTGAGAGAGATTGCTGATGGTGCAGAGAGGGGCTATTCCTCGAGGACATGGGAGTTCATTTGGATATTTGTTCTCCCCCTCATGAATGTTCCATTGCGTGACACCATCTCCTGCTAATCACATTTCACAGAAAAGGGGAGATGCTTTTAGGAACGCTGAAAAGAGAGAGGTTCTTTTTAATCTTTGAAATGCCTCAAAAGTGACAGAATGCTTTCTCCTGCCAAGACGTGAGCCTCGGATGGGGAGATAAATATGCTGTGGTCAGCTAAGTGTATCTAGTGAGCAGAGAGGCAAATTTAATAATGCATTATCATTCACTGGCGAAGGTGAAATCTCTCTGTCCATCAGAAGGCTGAGGCCTGTTTCATGTTACCCTTCACTGCAAATGAACAAGTGCTTTACTCAGCCATACCAGAGATGCACAGTAGGCACCGGTGCTCTGCAATATATGCGACTCTGAACTGTCAGGAAAACAGTTCTGTAATCAAAGCAATCATCCATCAGTGTTGACTGGAGACATTAATGATCACAGTCCTTATTCCTGATAAAACTCTTTTGAACAGTAACCTTCTTTTTGTGTTCTTTCTCTCGGAGAACACAAGGTGGGCTGCACATATCTGAGCATCTGCTATTATGCAGATCAAGCATGGGAACATATTTACCCGAATGCCCTTGGACAACAGCATTAAACAATTATGAAGATTATGTACAATGCAGGAAATTTGTGATTCAAAGCAATTCATATTGTAGCAGCGGCAACTGTTGCAGACAGATAAGGTTGACCCTGAATGTGTGTTTCTGTACTTTTGGAGACATTCTGTGGGGTTGTTTGTATAATTTAATATTTACATGTAAACAGTAATTAAGTGATGCTACCGACATGCCAGGGCCAGGCTCTGCCAAGGTAAACACCAGCCCTAGTAGTTTGCCACAGTCCATCATGTTTACAGACTTGCAGAGCCGAGTGCTGTTTGTGTGCTCTTCCTTGGCAAAGCCCATAAAACACAACCAATTGGATGGCGAGTGTTGAACACAGTCACTCTTATCGTCTGGCAGTCTGCTCGCTGACTTGAGGACATTGTGAGTCAAACCTTTAAATTTTCACTCTGCGATAATTACGCCACTATACTTGAGCTTTTATATCCTTTCACTGAGAAAGTAAATCATTCCTAATAAAGAGAGGAAGAATAGGGGGCGGAGGGAGAAGTGCTTGAGGACTAATTCTCTTCACTCCCTCCCTCTCTGCTCTCTATTCTGCTTTTTGAAAGGCTTTCTCTCTGAGTATTCCAGTCACCTTGACTTTGCAGCTGCAGCCTTATAGTCTGTTGCTTATCCTGCCTAACCCCAGCCTGTCAATTAGGTGTTTAAAAATTAATCTCTTTAACTGGAAATACCATGCCAGCTTTCTTCCGTCTGTAAATGAAGTGTTATTAATTCACACAGCGCAAAGCCAGCGTTATGAATAATGTTATCAAAACAGATTTCCACACGTTTAACATGTCGCTCCTGTTAAAACCCCTTAAGTATTTTTATAACTGTGAAACCAGGACTACTAATGGATTTGCATCCATTTTTGAGCTTCTACAGCAGACAGCCACGGACCGAGCGCTCCTAAGCCAGGCCTCTTAAAGTTTACATTTTCCATTTCCTCTTTTGTTCTTTCATCTTCATTTAAAAGCAGCTCAGTATATCCAGTCTGGATTAGCACCAGCCGCCATTGCCGTGCTCGCTCAGCAACAGAACAGCAGAGCCTCTCCCTGTAGGATTGCAATGCCAGGCAATGACACCAATGTGTCTCCCTGCCCCAGCACCCTCCCCGCCGCCCCCCACTCCCAAACCCAGCAAAGCTCTGATCTAGCAGCAGGCTATCTGGCCAACCACACCAAGCTAATACTTGTTCCATTAAAACCTGGTGATTATGGGGGGATTTCCTTTCTGTTTGTTTGTTTGTTTGAATGCTTAATTATCAATATGTAATTGGCATGTGTATTGTGATGTAGGGTGCATATTCCGTGACATATTTTACTGGAATGCGCATTGCTATCGGGTAGATGCAGGACTCCCCAGTCACTGTCTAAGTTAAGCTGCATGAGAAGTTGCTATAATGAATTAATAAATGTTAAACAAAGGAGAACTAAACAAAGAGTGAGAAATTAATGGCTTGATGATTAGTGGGTCAGAGAGATTAGTGGGGTATAAAGTACAAATGATCCCCTACTGAAATGGGAATGATTCAAGCAAAATGCCCAATCGATAGTTGAGGCCAGTCTAATCTCTGGGATTCTTCTGTCAATAAATGGACCTGGTCAACTGAGGTCAATATGCAAAGACAATGTAAATACATTTAAAGTTCCTCACTATAATGTCCTTCTCCAAGTATCATTTACTTTACAGGTTGGGCTCATATTCGATCGATGAATTCCAGAAATGTATTCAAGTCTGTCCGGCTGTCATTTTCTCTTTTCAGTCACTAGTTTATGTTTCCCTGCAAACCTGAACTTTACCCTCCTGGCTTATCTAAAACACAGGGGGATGGATTTAGTGCTGTGATCTCTAACCTTTCACCACCTTGCCCCTTTCTCTTTCGACCACTCTTAACTGTGAACGTCTCTCTACAAAATGCCATTTTGTCTCCACCACTGTTCACTTTAAGAGCTCATTTGAAGGTGTGTGCTGGCAGAAACAAAAGTCCTGTATGCTTTTATGCAGTCATCACAGTCAGCCAAGCCTGTAATCCTCAGAGGTCCGATAATGACATAGCCCCTGCATTTATTACATGGAGGAGAGGAGAGAGGGAAAACGCTGACTTTGAACAAATGAACACTCTGACCTTTATGCAATAAATATGACATGGGCCGCATAAAAAGACAAGATATCTTCCTCCTGAATGGAAGTCAACACGGATTCGGGTCCCTTGCCTCTTGCTCTCTCTGTTTCCACTTTTCTGTCTCTCTTTTTGCTGTTTTTTCTCTGCCTTTTTTCAGCTAACAGTTAAGCAAATGATAAAATCTATTTTAATTGTTTGCCCCATAATATTGTAATCTATGCTCCAAAACCACAAGTATAAGTTGTTAATTTTCTCTGCTGTTGGTTGTGTTATGCATGATGTGCATTGAAAGATAATGTGGACAACCATCTGTTAGTATTTTAATCTTCATGCATGATTAGATTCTTAAATCTAATCATTTCCTCAGTAATGAAAGCAATAGAAAATATTATTTATCCAAGCCAAGAAAAGACAGTTTGAACAGTGAGAATCAACCTTTCAGTGTGTCTTTTGTAATCTCAGTATGATCCCAATTGAGCATCACAGTTGTCTTCTTTTGTCACCTCAGACCGCCTCTCTGACAGTAAAGGATTTATGGTTATTTCCTCCATGCAGCCTGTCCATCTGTGGCTCTATCTTCATATGGCCTTGAGAATACGATTCAATTTATTAAGGCAAAGCAATGGACTCATTACTTTAAAAAGGCAGCAAGAGAGAGAGAATGGGAGAGAGGGAGAAGTGACACACTGAATTGGTTATTAATGGAAAGGCACAGCCATAGGGCAGTTGAAATTTAATGATATCCTACAAGAAAAAATGAGAGTGTCACTCTCCAAAAAGTCATGCTAAATGTCAACATTTTAAGGTCCTGGCGCTAATTTTATGCCTGTGCACAGTAATGTTTTGGAGAGCATTTAGGAAACACGGCCCAGTGGCCAGCCTGATTATCCTGCTCACCTTCTCTCCTTTCTCCAAATGGGTTTGTGCAGCAAGCGATTTCATCTCTAAGTGAAGGGAACAGTAGGGAGGGGAGAAAGAGAGAGCGATAGAGGAAAACACGCGGTTTGATTTTCATGCTGTGATAAGAGAGTGGGAGCCAAATGTTACCTGTTAATCTAGCCCAAACCGACCGGGGCTCTTGACTTTGTCCCCCAGCAGGGATGGGGCAAACACTCATTTTCCTCTCTCCGTGATGAAAAGGAAATTAGCTTTAATGTGATGAGGGCACATTAGTGTGTGTGTGTGTGTGTGTGTGTGCCATGCGCATATGTGATGGGCATGTATGTGTTTGAAAGTGTGTGTTTGCATACCTCTGTGTGCGTGTGTTGTCTCTTTGTTCAGTGTATACAGCACATTACACACACATATGCACAACATATGCAGGGGATAGTCTCTCTAAAGGAATTTGTCTTGTATGGATCATCACACAGATTCTCATGGTATGTCCTGCAGTTTGTTTTTTTTTAACTTCCATTAATGAAGGTGTGTCTGCAAGTCAATCTAACCTTCCATTAGTTGGATTACTTGCAGTTTTTCTGTAGGTCTGGTGGTTAAATTCATCTGAACACTTGCTACTTTCACAACTGTACAGAGATTAAAAACAAGACACATAAAACCATTTATCCAGTTATTAAAATAAGCCTGTGACATACTGTAGGACTTGCTTCAAACTATCTTACAAGTTATGATGACTTTATTTTGCCTGAAAGACCCCTCAGAGTGCAGCCATCATTTGCAAGATAAGCCAGGCTCATGTTTTTTTAAAGTGCTCAGATTGCATGCAACTACTTTTCTGCCCAGCTCTGCATCACTGCATTTGTAGCAGAAGACAGATATTTCCCTTGACAAGATTTTCCAAATCCAGCGCTTTAAGTGCAGGTGGAATAATGCTGTGTTGGCTGCTAATGGCTATCCGAGAGGTCATAACTACTCCATTTGAAGGAGGCTGGTTTCTTTGCAGCCCTGGCCGGTCATATCAAATGTAATTGTGTAGTGAAAAGCAGCGCCTTGCTTTGTGTTGGCTGGGCTGACAACCTCCAGGTTTAGCATTCAGTTCTCCTGCTGGGAGGAACACAGGTTCGCAAGGACAAAGGCTTCACCTGTCAATATATCACACTGACTGGCCGGCCAAATGTACCTCTGCTCCCCCTCTCTTTTTCCCTCTCTCTCCCATCTCTCTTTCTCTCTGTCAGTCTTTCATTCTCTGCACGCCCATTCTGTTCCACCCTCCTCTTCCTCATTCTTTGCTTCACCTATCTATCCATCCATCTTGTGTCTTTAACCATCTACTGTATCTCTTATTCCTGGCTTCCTTTCTCGGTCTCTTTCGCTTTCTCTTTTTTGTGTGTTTCTGTATCTTCCTCTCCTCCTACCCACACTGCCTTCATGTGAGGACTCAGCTGAAATGTCCTGAGGGACCTAGTTTCAAACACAGGAACCAGAAACATATGGCACATTTTCAACTCCCAAGGTCAATTACAGCTATTTATCCAGAGATTGCAGCTAAATTTCCCAAGGTTTCTTCTAGATTTACCACAGATTGCAATGTGTGTCTGTCACATTTTAAATCAGGCCAGTTTCCTCTGCTTTTCTCTACTCCCTGTGACTTTCCATCAAATATTTCAAAGGCTTTCAAGTGGATTTTAGACATTTTTTATCTCTGGTTATCATTTGCCCCATCTTTTTTGCCTCAGCTTTGCTGGGTCCAAGTGCTGCTTGCAACACAAATCTAATAACATGTAAATTGGAGATAAGCCCAGATCCCTCCAAGTGATATTTTTTACATTCATAGTTTGTCAAGTCAATTCCTGGGCCCCTGTTTTAGCAGCACAACACATAAGGAGTGAGAAAATTAACTGGATAGGTGATTCATCATTGCTAGCACACTGTCAAGGACTCCCTCTGCAGCTATTGAGAACAGGGTGGAGGAGGAGGATGGGGAGGGGGTTGTTTTAAATTATGGCATTTCATTCAGAATGCATTGTATTTACAGCGTCCCATTTTTATTTGTGGCTCCTATTATCCACCGAAACAGTTGTGCATGAAATGTTATTTGTGACAGGGGTGACCTGCTAGTGTTTTTCCTCACAGTATTTCATAGTCGGGGCCTTAACTGTACCTTTACCGTACGGTAAGCACAAGAGGCTGTCACAGCTGCAGTTGGCAGCCTTGCTAGTGGAGAAATATCACCTGGAAACAGAGTACTCCATTCCACCGGCCCCCATCACTCCAACGCCTGTCGCTGTAATTAAGTTGAAGTCAATGATTCTGGAGCGATGGTGAGAAATAAACATGCAAACACATGCCAGCATTTGCAGCCAGGCACTGGGAGAAAGGG
>NW_018127979.1:1137742-1142831 GCF_001952655.1 Monopterus albus | reverse complement strand
ATCAGCTTTTTTTTGCAGGGGGGGGGGCTGTTATTTATGCATCGCTCCTGGGGGAAATGTTATCTGACAAGAGGTGCTGTACGGTAGTTGGAGTCTGTCGAACAAAACACGCTGTTTGCTTTTCCCAGAGCATGACAGGTTGTTTCCCCTGCAACAAAGCCATCAAATATTCCGTGTGATCCAACATTGTGTCGGAGGGGAGACCTGCTGAGTGGGAAGCCGGAGTTTGTTAAAGCAATGATTTATGATTAATGCCAACACTAAATAAGGGACAAAGTGCCTACAGTACAAATCAATTACAAAGCTACAACAGCAGACCTTTCCCCGAGGTCTACTAACATCTCTAGTTGTTATGGTGATTTTATTGGAGGTGGGTGATGCATGCACATAATGCATGCAATACATCTATATCAACCTGAGCTGGCATCAACTGTAATGCTTTTGATCTTTGATTAGTTATTTTATTGAGATAAAATGGGACTTTCATGTTGTGCCACTGTATAAGGAGAGTGCATTTTATGTCTCCACCCAGACGCCCACATGAAAATGCAGACAGGTCTGCACCAAACAAAACAAATTACCACAGGAGTGGCTTCTTAAAAGTAGGCAATTCATTATTTTTATGAAGTCAAATTATAAACAAATTTTAATCCATTAGGCAACCATCCATTCTAATTAATCAACAGGAGTGAACTCCATCTGAAAAAGGAGAAAGGTTGTTTACTCTCTCCACGGACCAGTGGTGCATATTTCACATCTTCCCCTCTCAGAAAAAAAGTTCTCCAAATTACAAACCTAAACTGTGAATCCTAACACTCGACTTTTGGCGCAGAGATGTTTCCAGGGCATTTGCAGATGCTTGAAATAATCTCCAATGTTTTTGCTCAATCTGCTCTGAGGATGGGTGAAATAAATACTTTAAACTAATTAATGTAAGACCAGCTGTTCCCAGCACTTGGCTGGCGTTGGTGAATATTGATGGGAGGGAGAGGCAGGGCTGTTCAGCTCCGCTCGCTGTTTGTACAAGATTCAGCCTGCCACATAAACAGATATGAATACTGGATGAGAGCAGAGAGGTGCTGTGCACAACACAGCCAGGGTTCCACATTACAAATAAAAAAATTTCCCCCTTTTGTTAAATTAACAATTAAACGGCTGATAGTGCAGACTTCCTGTGAAGGCTGGATGTGTTTAATAAACTGTCTCTCTGCAAGATGGTAGCACTTACAAATTGCTGGCTTGATAAAAGCTCACTGGACAAAAACATGTGTCAGATCTGATGGGGCAACAAACGCCAGTGTCTGACATACTGTTTTAGTTTGACCAGGCTGTATCTGTGTCTGCCGGTCTGCCTCCTGCTTTCTCTCCCTCCCTCGCCCGCTCGTCTTTCCCTCCTCTGAGGCCCGGTGGAGAGGCTGGACAGCAGATGGCAGGGCCCTACCCCTCTGCCGTTGATGAATGGAGAATGATGTCATCTTAGGTTTGACAGGAACCTGTGCATGCATTCACAAAGGAAGCCCAAGCCTCTGGGGTCACACTGTGGGCCTGCTTCTGATTCTAGAGTCCACATGACATCTCTTAAATAGGAGAGCTGGATTTATGTCTGAGTTGATATTGTTTAACCCCAGACTTAGGTCTTGTGCTTGAGAAAAAGCAATACAAAGGAATCTCAAAGGGACCAGTCCATAATATTTCTGAGAAGAGAGGAGAGCTGGGATTGGCTGCTGGAGATCAATACAGCCCCGCTCACTGCTGCTCTTCGGTTCAAGTCGGGGTCAACAGTGTCAGCAGGACCAAAAACTATTAACATTATCACTTCTCTTGTTTTCAAGTTGCACAAATAGTACTTACTTTTTATGAAAGATTAATCAGTTTTATTGTTATTGTTTTTGCAGAGGACAACACAATGTGCACCCCAACAGCAAGAGATAGCTATGAAAGGTTGTCGCTGGCTGGACAGACTCTGCCTCCTGGCTTCCCCTCGCCATTTCTGTTTCCAGATGGCTTGTCGTCAATAGAGACTCTCCTCACCAACATACAGGTAGAGTAAACTGAATTGTGAACATTTGGATTGAGACTGTCAAAGTTAACACAATAATAACAAGTTAATTCTAATTCCTTTTAATGCCACAAAAATGTTTTATGCGTGATTAATGCATGCACATTCTGTGATTATGGCCCTCAGCCCACCCTGTAGTTTGGGAAATCAGGAAGCAATGCAGCAGCAGAAGTGAGCAGAAATGGATAAAGAAAAGGGTCTTTTGAATGCAAGTTCAGCGTCAAAGCCCTGCACAGCGGTTCTCTCGACAAGAGTAAAGTTATTTGCATTTACTGTCAATATGAATTGAGTTACTACCAGAGTACGTCGAGTCTCAAATAGCACTTGGCCAAGCACACAGCTGATGCAGAGAGCCCTCCCCCCTTGCAAAAAGGCAGACCAGCTGGAGAGTTTGCAGCGGAGACGCCTGGACAACTCTAAGCAGCAAACTATCAACAGCAATAGCTAAGTGGGTGGCTATAGCTTACAGGCCGATTAATATTGTAGAGGACGAGGGTCTGTTTGGAATAATTCACATCTCATCCAAAGACTGCATGCAGTAATTGCCTTTGAGCGCCACCACTCTAACCAAGATACACAACTTGTATGAAGACAAGAAAGCTAATGTGAACAAGGCATTGGAACAGACAAACATGGTTGCACTCACCTGAAACTACTGACTTCTCTCAGTAATCACAGTTACCTCGACTACTGACTTCTCTGAGTAATCACAGTTACCTCTGGGTCTCTTTAAGGTACATTGAAACCGATAAAAAAGTGTGATCAATATGCGATTAATCGCAGGTCGCCTGTGAGCAATGATGCGATTAATTGTGATTGGATATTTTGATCAATCGACAACACTAATTTTGATATACATAACCTCCTGTATCACACTGTTTGGAGCAACTTCAGTTTTGTCTGACATTTATACAGTAAAACAGCTTTTTACACTCCACCTTTACCCTCATGTAGCCAGGCCTCTATGTACACAACCTCAAGGGGTTCTGGGAAAGGTTTTATAAACCCTGCTTCCCACTAACAGACAGCAATGGTTTCCCTTAATAATAATGGCAAACTTACAGTACTATTTATGTAACTATCACTGAAGTTTTTTACAGACATTACCTAAGAAGGGCATGTAAGTTCATCTCTAACTCCATCTACTGCAAAAGACAGTGAGATATAGTCAGAAGGTGGCAAAAGATAGAGAATCTTTTTTGTTAGATTTAACCAAGTAGTTTCAATTAGCTAAACTTAACCACACCAACACTGTAGATGTGGCAGAAGTGAAAACCATACAAATCATTTTGAACTCTAATTACAATCTATGTTTATCATCAGTGAATGAGGGCTGTCCTGTCTGTGCTCCCAGTGAATACTAAAATTGACTTGGACGTAGCTGAAGCATCTGTTATTTTATCTAGCTGTATGGGATAGTATTTATATATTTAAGTAACTTATAGATGTATATAGTGTATATATCTATGATTGATTGTGAGTGTGAGGCTCTAAACATAGTGCATTTACCCCAGAATGCAACACTGCCTGATGACAACCTCACATTCTCTATAGCCAGGTGAATGCTTTCTTTGTGATTTCAGAAAAGTGCCATTATATCTAAATTTTTGGTTCATTTATTATTTTTTTATGTTATTTTTGCCAGAGCTCTAAAAGCATAATGACTTAGTCTGCCAATGAATTATAACACTTCCAAGGTTTCTCCACAGCTTAATGCTAAATTATGTTGGTAAAAAATCATCATCATGATTACATAAGAGCCATTTTTAGTCAGAAAAGTGGCCATCATTCACCTCCCCTTTCCAGTATACTAAACATGCATGCAAGAAGCACAGACACACTCGCATCTTAACAATAGTCATCTACTCAGAGTGCCATTTAGGCCTCAGCTCACACAGCCTCAGTCAGAAAGGTGAATATATTTGCCTTCTGTCTGGGTGTGATGATGTGTGTACACTACTGCCCTTCTCATTGCACTTGTAACCTTGGTCAGAGTCCTGCCTGTCCTTTGGCTCTGCATGGTAATTAGAAAATCACAAGTAAACCCACTCCAGAAACTCCACTAAGTCATTTTTGATAATGATCTTCGCATTGACTATTTCTATACAAATCAACAAAATGAAACCAAGCAGAAAATTAAGATAAAGCAACTTAGAATAAATTGGGGTCAGAAGAATCAACAATTAGTAAGATATACCCCAGTGCATTTGATATAATTGCATGTGCATGGGGAATAATTGTTATGAAAATGGCCATAGTACTGTACAGCTTACACGTGAGAACACAGTATCTTTCAATTTTGAACTGTCAGGAGTATATTTAGAATAGCAGTAATGTAACTGATAAATGATGAGATACTTGTCATTCACATTATTCATTCCTGCCGTGCCATGTGACGAGCTTGACAGTGTGCCACAAAGACTGTTATTGTGGCTTTCTACGGGTCCAGTTACAGCTGTCAGCTGTGGAGTTGAGAGGATGTAGGAGAAGTATGAAACATAAAAAAACAAGGAGTTAAAACTGACTGTAAAGAAGCTGGCCATATAAACCGTTTACTTCTGTTTAACACACTGGAGTTTATTTGAAAGATTTCAATTGAATGTGTTTCCTTTCTCATCCACATCTCCCAGTCAAGCAAGCATACTTTTAGTTTGGTTCCAATAGCTATAACATGTCAGTCAAGCAAACAAACATGTAAAGTCTCCACCTGTATTTCACAGCTTTGACCAAAAGGGGTCAGACATACCCAGCACTCTCACATTAGCTTTCATTAATCATTATTTTAAAAACTGCTATTCGAACAACTTTGATACTGCAGATGTATGTTCATGTTACTAGATCTTGTAGCAGCAGCGAAAAGATAATGACATCTTCACAGATAAAAGCAGATAAGGTTGTAATATGCCAGAGAGTAATCATGGAGCAGCAGTCGGTTTTGGCTCTTCTGTTCTGCTTCACTCCTGTGGGTAGTACAGTGCTGTGACAGACTTACTGTGTCTTGCTGTCACTTCCTTTTGAAACTCTTAAACA
>NW_018127979.1:1103041-1137707 GCF_001952655.1 Monopterus albus | reverse complement strand
TGTATATATTTATGCTCCACGTGTGTATGTGTGTGCAGGGCCTGCTCAAAGTGGCAATTGACAACGCGCGGGCTCAGGAGAAGCAGGTGCAGCTGGAGAAGACGGAGCTGAAGATGGAGCTGTTCAGAGAGAGGGAGCTCAGGGAGACTCTGGAGAAACAGCTCGCGATGGAGCAGAAGAACAGAGGTACTGCCTGACGACTACCTGGCACTGAATCCTCCCCGTCAGCCTTGTGTGTCTGTGTGTGTGTAGGCATGAGCAAATGTGTGTATTTTCACAGCAGTGCACACTTCACAGGCATGTAGACAAGATCATTGTTGAATGTACATACACAGTTCTGTATGTTTGATGTTTGATGCTTCCCACTGAAGCCCTGACATATTCTGGTGTATCTTTCTTTGGTTACACAGAGTGATCTGCTTAGCACCGATTTCTTACTGTAACATGGTCGGAAATACATGTAAACCCAGAGAAACCCACTCTCCACCTCATGTTAAATGCATCAGCTGCGTATGCTAACTGTGCCGTTTATGTTTAATGAGAGAAATGAAAGAAAAATATCCCAATACATTTTTCACTTTGCTTTAATTCCCTTCAGCAGTTTGCTGAGCTCCAGTCAGTATTTTTTATTAAGGAAAATCTTTATATATATGATAAAATATTTAGGGTTAATTGATTTGGCTTTGTCTATAGCAGCAGGCTAGATTTTTTTTAATGAAGTTATCTTTTCCTGCTAGAATGTGATACCTACAGTCAAACCTATAATTTGCCCCATAGTTCATTTACGGTCACTGTGGTCTTTCCCCTTCTTAGCAATCATTCAGAAGCGTCTGAAGAAGGAGAAGAAGGCCAAGAGGAAACTCCAAGAAGCTCTGGAGTACGAATCCAAGAGGAGAGAGCAGGCTGAGCAGTCTTTGAAGCAGCCCTCGCCCTCTGACAGCATGCGTTCACTCAACGGTCAGACACTCCACAGTGAGACGCTGTTCCTGTTTTACCTCTTTCACACTTTTAGAGCACATTCTTAGATATGATTCTTTTTTTCTTTTTTAAAGCAGTACTACTAAAACAACGTGTCTTTACTAGTACCATGAGCTTTACATTTATAGCAGCAATAAAGAGATTAATGTTGTTTTGCTCAAAATGTAAGTACTGTTTAATGTCCATGTAGAAGTTCAAATGTTTGTATTCCATTCATATTGTTTTGTACCCTGTGCACCAGGCCTGTAATCATTGTTTCATCATATATTACTGCAATAAGTCGACTACATTCTTGATTAATCAGTTGTTCAGTCTGTGAAATGTCTAATAATAGTTCATAAAGGCTCTTTGCACTTCCTCTAAACCAATGGTGACGTCTTCACATGCCTTGATTTCTCGAGCCAGCAGTCTAAAGCGCCAGAATATTCGGTTTACAGTTTTATAAATCAGAGAAAAGCAGCAGATTCCATTTTAGAAGCTGAAACTACAGAGTGAATTAAATATTAGTTAATCATAATAGCTGCAGATTCGTTTTGTCAATCTGCTAATCAATTCATTGACATTTTAGCACCAGTGAATATACTTTAGTAGAATATGCTGTCCAGAGTATAGTCAGCTTTATAAGACTTTACTATCATATATAATGTTAGAAAGTAACAACTACATTTACTCAAGTACTAAAACTAAATGCTGCTGTTTGTTGTTTCTGACACCTCGCGTTGCTTGTTTGCAGAGCTCGGGCTTCACATACAAAACTGATGCGCTCATAAAATATGATTTAACGTCAGAGTTTAAACAACCCTGTGTTACAGACAGGAATGTGCTGACTTCAAAGGAAATCTCATTTTACTGTCAGTCAGTATTACAGGGTCTTTTTTTACACATAAAATCTATGAAATAAATCCAGCATTTGGTGACGTCTGACACCAGCAGTATCGGATATGGAGTCATTAGACCAGTTACTAAATTAAAATATGACGATTAATATTTGGTAAAAATGTACCTTTGATATTTTAGTCCCAACACAGCAGTACAGGGCCATATGTTGACTGAATAGTGTTACTGTAAATCAGGGATTTCAGTGTCATGTTTTCTGATAATAATCCCACAGAGGAGCACTGTTCGTCCAACACACACACGCAGTTACATGTGGGGGAGATATAGCTTGAAGGCTGAGCTTCTTGTTTTGAATGAACGATGCTGTGAAACTGGCATTGTGATAGGTGGATGTCAGGGATGTTTAACGGCACTGATCCCTCTCTTCTCTCAGACTCTCTGACCCCTGAGATGGAGAGTGACCGCAGCAGTGGAAGAACAGATGCTGAAAGGACAATACAAGGTACAGGGGCTCAGATGAGACAATAAATCTCTCTCTCTCTCTCTCTTTCTCTGGCTCTTACTCTTACCCCCCTACCTCCTCTCTCACTCTAGGTCTCACACACACACACAGTGCTTCACTTTATGAACATTAGTGTTTCTGTGCCTGCTGTTCAGGCATACAGCTCACCATCTGGGCCGCAGCACTGGGTCAAGATCATTGGTTTTCTGTAGAAATAATATTGTTCTTTTACTTGACTTTTAGTAGCTGCAATCCTTTTTAGGAAAGAGATCTTTGTGCAAAACAGTAAGTAAAACAGTACAACGATTAAGCCAGAAGGCCGCACAGAAAGAATGAAAGAAGGGGCTTGTTTACAGCTCAGGAAGCATTAATGAGTCATAAAACCAAAAAAAGCAGTGGAATCCCCCCTTTGATAGTAATAAACGGGGCAAATCAATCCATTTTATGAATAAGCCTTGTACATTTTTAATGATTTGTTTGTTTGTTAGCCTTGGGGGTGCAGTACGTGTTTGGGGAAGGGCGCTCCAGTGATAACCTCTGTAGACTGCCTGCTATCTGTGTTTACCCAGACACAAGACACCTTGCAGAGGTTGAATATCCTCATTATTACTCGAACGTCTTCCTTTAATACGCCTCAGCCGCGTCTGCTTAGAACCGCCCTTATCAGTGGAAGAGGGTCCAATTTATCCAGGAAAATGCTGCATGTAATTTGCTGAGAAAAGTGGAAAATATTCATCTTTGTATGCAAGAATAAGTTAAGTCCC
Organism: Monopterus albus; assembly: GCF_001952655.1. Lineage (NCBI taxonomy): Eukaryota > Metazoa > Chordata > Actinopteri > Synbranchiformes > Synbranchidae > Monopterus > Monopterus albus. The sequence continues at coordinate 1,134,626 of NW_018127979.1, read as the reverse complement.
TTTAACTCTTTAATGTTTGATTAGTCTACTTGAACTGATATTTTGTGAAAGGGCAAAAAGAAAGAAGATGTACTAAGAGAAGTGATGACTCCTCCATAATTAAATGTCATTGAGTCACTGCAGGGATCTGAAACAGTTTGATGTCCATAAAAAGGAAATCCATATGTCATCATTTAAATGCAAAGATAACTTCCAGATACAGCGTAATTATAGCCCCCTATTTCATACCAAATTAGTATATTTAGTCACTTTAATTTCTAATATTTTACACTTATATGAAAGGCTTTGTAGTGTAATTGTGTCAAATTAAATGTGTTAAAGCTTAACACTTAATAATGACAGTGCCATGCTACAATGGTTAAAATGAAGCAGAGTCAGATCTTTTTTTTTTTTTTATTACTACATTTTTTTGTATATGGTCCCTGTTTGGAACAGTGCAATGTTGCATCAGAGCATATCATTTTTCCAGTCTGGAAATCACTCTGATCATCGCCTTGAAGAGTGGAATGAAGGAGGAAACTGAATAACAGGCTGCACTTTGTGTTTTTGTTCAATTAGAGAAGCATTTGTCTGCCACCCATGTCTCCTCTGCTCTACTCTGCAAGCCTCGCCGTATAATTAACCTCAAATGGCAAAAAATGATGTTGATAAATTACACAAGCAGAAGGGGGAAAAAACAAGCCTATCACTCGCATGAAAGCCGAGAGAAATGTGTGGTTATATTCTCAACTCCAAACTCAGGGAGGTGAATGGAGGAGGGGGGGGGGAGGAAATAATGAGGGCATAATTTTAGAGAACTAATTATTTCTATTTGTCTTTTGTCACACTTCTCTAATTCTGCGATATTAACACAGTCTGTGTGTATTAATTGCTTTTACAGTGTTTTGAATCGGGTCCAAGAGGGAACGTGGCTCTTTTCACAGGCATGTGAGCTACTGGGACTGTACCTCGCCAGTAGTGCCTGGCAACGGTGCACATGTGAATATCTTCCCCCAGTATCTTCTCTGGTTCCCTGCCGCTTCCCACTCGATGTGTTCGGCAAGTTTACACGACCCTGTGCACAGAGATAAAGTTCTTTGTTGCAAGATTAAACATCAAAACAGTTAAAGTGAAATTAAAATTAAATGAATGAATGTCACTGAAGCAAAAAAGACTGTAATTAATGGATCCCTTAATTGTCTTCATAAAATATTTGCATGGGCATAATTTGCATAATTTACATGTATTAATTAATCTTTCAAAGGAATTTTGTGCTGAGAGAAGCCAAAAATTCCCTTTGTTTTATTTAGCATCTAATGAAATATTTATTCTCTTTAATGAACTTTTCATTTTGATTTGAATATAAAAATACTGAAGTTTTAACATATTTTAATGAGGCAGTCTTTCATAAAACAACGTGTCAAGACATCACCAGTTTTTCTGTGTGTGCAAATAAAACAGATGTTTCATCATTTTCACTAATATTGCACGTTAATTTGGAAACAGATTTGAATGAGGGAGATTTGCGTATCAGGCCCCCTCACTTATTCCCTACATATCTTTCATGATAATCTTATCTATTAGGAGTAAAACGGCGTGATATCTAACATTCTTTTGACAACATATTAAATGTTGTCATCATCAAATAATCATCTTTGTTTTCATTAACACCCATATAAACTGCTCCAGGCTGAGTGTGAGGTGAGCGTGTGATGTTTCACCTGCTCTTGTTATGAAATGTGTGTATGAGTGTTGTGTATCCTGGGCCCCTCACTGGCATTACTCTTCGGCCCCGCCTTGGCTTCCTCTTCTCTTAACGTTGCTGCGTTCATGCTGTAATGACTTTTACACAGGACTCGGTGGTTGTTGCTTGAATAGAGGCAGCCAGAGTGCAATGCCTGTGAGACCTACGGCTGTGCTGTGTAATTAGCCTGTGTCCCCCCCCCTCCCCCCCCAAAACACATACACACACAACAAGCCTTTGTTGGCTTCACTCTCCATGCATAAAACACAGACTAAAAAGGAGAACAGGACTAATTGATACAATATTGATAGTGTAATGAGTGTAGATTATAAATTCTGCAAAAACGAGCTTAAATACTGAGCCATAAGAAAAAAAAGCATCTTTTCAATTATAGAAAATAAACTAAAGTTTAAACGTGTTCCCCAGATGTAGGTGTACTCTCAGACACCTCTCAGCTGTAACCAGGTGTATTCTCTGTGTCTCTGAAGAATGAGACTCGAGCGTCGTCTCTGATGTCCTTCTCAGCTTGTGTCATGTCCGACAACTTGCAATGCTAAATATCTTTGTGTGCGTTTCTCTTAAACATTGAATTATTTAGGCGTACCGCCATAGAGAGGTGTGCTTCTTAAAGGAATTACTGTAGCATTCTGCGGCAGAAGAAATGTGAAGGTAATAAACGTCAAACCTGCTCCTGAGCTGTGCCTAACAGATGCTTTTACCAGCTCAGCATCGGAGCGGCGCTGCTCACTCAGGCGAACCTGCAGACAAGAGTGTTCACTGCAAATGGACAAAGCTCGTTAGGTTGGAGGTGTCTGGAGATAACGTAGCAGAGGAATGTCTGCCATTTTCAATAAACACTATTTCCATGCAGGAAATGTCACTTGGAGTGCAGTGTTATGTTCACACAAGCATATCAGTAGAGCAGACTTAAACACATGTGGCCCGCTGTTCTGATGCCTTGGCTGTGGTTACCCCGGCTGCTTTTACAGTTTGTGCTTTTATGGTTATAACAGTGTAATTATATTAGTAATCCTGAATGATGCACTGTATAGTATATGATCTAAAATACACTACGTTGAATTGTATGTATTTTCTTGTTTGTGACTCCACCAAGATAGCTCAACACACTGTATAATTGTTTATACATGATTATTTTTTATATTTGTTGCAAGTAGTAAAAGTAAATTACTGAACATGATATTTAATTTAATTTGTCACGGTTGCTAACTTTATTTTATCCCTAAATCAGTTTACGATTCCATCGTAACGCTGCAGAAATTGAACGACTAGAGGGCAACATTTCAAAGTTACGTTTCACCAGCGATCACATCCTGAACAGTGCGTTTGCGTCAGCAGGATGTTAGCTGTTGGCTAATCGTTGGCTCCTGTGTGTCCTCTGTTGCAGATGGAAGACTGTTCCTGAAAACCACAGTGATGTACTGATAAGGCCGTGAGGAGCTGGAGGAAATAAAAATTTCAGAAAAAAAAGGGGGGAAAAAAGAACGAAAAGAAAACCCATGAAGATTCTCAAGAGCCCTTATCCAGGCTGATTTAGTAGTGGAAAGAAGTCGAGCTGCTTGTAGGAGTTCAGTGGAAATGCTGTGTTCACCCAAATGCTGGAGGGGGTTGTGTCTGAATGTAGAATAAGAAGTCTTTTTCATCACAGAGGCCAACATGAAATAGTTTGAGAAAGCAGGTTTTGACGTAACGGGTTGGCCGACGTGAAGGATAAACATATATATTGAGCACAGTAAAAATGTACCCGTGGTACACTTGGGGTAATAACTCATAAATTCACAGCACTGAAGATTTTTATACTGTATCTCAGCCAGCGAGAAAGCTTCGAAAAAAGAAATTCGACCGAAGTTTTGTTTTGTATTTCCAATTGAATTTGGAGAAAGTAAAAACAACACGTGGAGATGAACCTTGTGAGAAAAATGTGAATCTATCCATGTGTTCATCAAAAAAGAAGACTGATGTTTGATTCTCATGTTTTCTAAATTAGATGACAGTACAATCAAGTTTCCTTTTTACCATTGTTGTATATACAAGATCTGATGATAATGATAGGAAAACTCACTCTATCAAACCCGAGCGGATTGATAAGGTATGTGTATATAACGTTAAGAGGTATTGTGTATGCAGTAGAGCTATTAGGCAAACAATACCACCATTTATATAAACCTACAGTTTTGTTTTGTTCTATTTCTGAGCCATCATTCTTTCCTATAGCTGCCATTTTGGTGAGAAAGCATGCAGGCATGTAAATGTTTGTCCTGGAATTATGATATTTAATAAATCCTATATTGTGCTGAACAAATACTAGGGTTGACTCACTCAAGCCCAGGTGATTTTCAAAACATAATTATCCAACATTTCACTTTGAAAATGAAGACTTTTCCTGTCAATAGTACTGTAATCTTTGTAACAGAGGTAATATTTCTTGGAACTTACTGTACGTTTTTGTCATGAGACACACTTAAAAATCAGCACCTCTCAATGCTTAAAAAAAAAAATCCAGACTAATTATGATCTCGTGTCAGCTTGAGAAACAATCAGTCATGACACAACATTTCAAATTTAATGCCATTTAATTATTGCTTAAATCCTCCTTGAACCTGCACAAACACATTTCTTTGTTAAAGTGCTTCATGATATCCTGATGAGACAAAAAAATTATAATTATGATTTTCCTGTTACTGTCCCTAAAGACTTCGGTGCTGAAGCACCCGTGTATATTCTCTAGACATAAGCTGATGTCAGTCCTTAACTGCAAAACAGTTTAGACCTTATGTGTTACAATCAGGAGAGGAAGAGGAGGAGGAGGAGTGTCCCATGTTCACAATGTGTTTGTTCTTTTTTGCTCTCAATGGAGTGTCTAGGTCTGTTGTCACTGATAACTTATATAGCTTCTCAAATCATCTCTCACTGTATTTCAAATTCAAATAAAGTTATCATGTTTATGATAAACTATGTGAGTTAACTATGTTGCCTGAGGTCTTGGACACAATTCACTGTCTGTTAACAAGGCTGAGAGATTTGGGGTAGGTGTCCCACATGACACTGATTTAGCATTTTATATCCAGCCACGGACACATACAGTAAATGTGTAGATCATCGCCGCTGAGACAGCCAAACTAACGGTTCAAGATGATCTGATAAAAGTGTAGGCAAGTATTGGGGGCAGCTGCTTTCTTTGCAATACTGAGTTATTGTTGTGTTTTGGCATATTTGTTTTTTAGACCTTTACAATCAGCCCTGTCTCTTGACTAATTTCTGTGTATTGTGTGTGGCCTAAAAACATTGCTGGTATATTGTGCTGTAAAAGAATAAATCAGCATATTGTTATTCACTTTGTATAGCAGTAAAACAAACAAAAAATTTATGCGTAATCCAATGATGACAACATCTTGCTTTAAGTTTTCATTTTCCTGAGTATGGATGTGTGTGTATGTCTACCCTCGGACTTGCATGTGTACGTGTGTGCTTTTTTAATGCACAGGCTAATCCTAGGTTAAATATGTAAATGAGAGTGTGAGCAAGCTCACTCTAAATATATTATTTCATGTGTACTTTCCAGTGTATGACACCAATTCACAATATATCACCATAAAATAAACAACGCTCCTTGGGCCAGTTGTACATGCTGCAGGGTCACGCATCCCGTTCACTTGTTATAATGCTCAGGTGTTGATGGAGCTGATGCATTTTTCAAATTCTGCTGTTTTGTAAATCTGACTTTGTTATTGTTGCACTTCATACAGATTTTTCTGATAATTTGTACCAGTTGTTCTTCAGTGACATTATTTATTTCGCTCTAAAGACTCAATAGTCTCTACAGGGATATTATCAGAGCAACTGTAACTGGTATGGCTCTTAAAATGCATTAAAAAAAAATGAAATCGACATTGAGAGACAAATTTCTCTAGTAAGCAATTCTGAGTGAAATGTGTTGACACAGCACACTTGGCCCATTCCCATTTTGCATGCTTTTTAAAGCATGGCTGTAACACAGCCTCGGAGATGAATAATTGACTGATTGCTGCATAATTCAATGTTGCATTGTAAAAATTCAAGGCCTGGAATATTTCAAGCTTTTCTTCTTTTTATTAAAAATGAGGTTAAAGTTTCAATCAACCTTGAAAGAACAATATGACACGCATAGGGCAATCAATCATGAAACCATGCTCCTGGTTGAGTTCAGACTCGCACTGACTGTCGCGGCTCCTCTCCAAACTTAAGCTCACTCTGGAGTGGAAGAAATTCTGACATCACGTCCACTTCATCCATTTAATGACTCAATCATTCCTTCTTTTTACTGCAGTAAAGGACTCACACTGCTCGACTCCAGTGAGCTCGTGAGACGTGGGCTGTTCGCAGCTATTACTCAAATATTCTCTCTATCTGATGCCTTTTTCTGCACTGGCATCTGAGAGAAGAGGCCCTGCAGCTACATGTTTCATATCACTGCACATTTTGTAACCAATTCAATTCAGTACAAATATGTCCATGAGGCACAAAGACTTTAAATACCAAATGTGCATTATAGCTGTGTTGTTGCGTTTCACTTTGCTGTGGTGTGGAAAGCACAGTGCTGATTGCCTATTCAAAGCTTTGAAAGCTGTGTTAGCCGAGTGCTTTATTTACTTGACTAGACATGGAGATGTGCTCATGAAGACATGGTCCAGACACGATTATTCTGCATGATCCCGCTTCTTATTTCACTGTAGTTCGCCTAACATCACATTGCACAAATTGTTGTTGGTTTGTGCTTGCTTGACCAGCTGAAGGAAAGTGTTTATCTCAGCGCTGCTGACAGACTTTAGAGCTCAAAGGATTAAAAAAAAGTTTCACAACAGAACATGGATTGCGGCTGCGGCATAGGAGGTAGAGCGGGTTCGTCTCCTCACCGGAGGGGTGGCGGTTTGATTCCTGGCTTCTGCAGTCCACATGTGATATCACAGGTGAATGGGAAATAGTGGAAAAAGCTTCAGTGTGTAGAAAAGCACTATACAAGACCATTTAGCATAACGTCAACTTATTTGCTTGGCACCATGACCAGGAGATGGCCGTTTAGGGAAAGCAGTAATATTACATGTCTCTTGATAACTCAGTGGTGCCCTGAGTCTGTGGAGAGACATTAGGAAGGTGAAGGATGATCGTCTGAAAGATAGGACTAATGTCACCTAATCAAATAGACCATTATGTATTAGTGAAACTACAAAACAGTTTTATCTGACAAGGGCTAGACCACATTACCTAAATTAACATTTTGCAAGCGTGAACATGGAAGACCACAGAGGCGAGGGGAGGGCTCCAGGACTGCGGCCTGCGCTTAGACATTCGGCAGTAATTATTAATTTATGATTGTCTCTGGTCTTAATGAAAATGAAAGCCAGGAAAGAGAACAGGGAGGGATAATGTGGCGTGAAATTGAGTTTCATTTGTACAGGGGCCACCTTTTAACTCGGCTCTTCTTAGGCGGAAATGGAGCCGAGCGCTTCCCTCTTTCTCTCTAGAGAATGTATTTCACTGTTTTTGTTTTTTTCCTTCTTTTTACTATGCTCTCTGCTTTCTGTCTTTTAGTCGAAGCCTGTTCATATTCTCTCCTCCTTTTGTGATAACACGCCCTTTAACATCTCCATTACTCTCATAAGGCCTTTTCAAAATGACACAAGGCTCTTTGATGTCTGATAACTATGTCAACAAGTTTCTTGAATGGATATGTCGCTGCACAGTGAGTCTTTAATCTCAACAAGGCAGCACAGAAAGGTCTCCGACCAGGTAGGCATGAGACAGGCTGAAAGAAAGGTAGATTGATTTACACGAGACTTTGGAGTGGAATACCCTGTTGGTACAAGATGGGACAGAATTAGCTAAGTGATTTTTTTTTTTTTTAATCCAGGTAAATGCTGGCCATCTTGATCCCTATGGAGGCTGGTGTTCCAGTTCAAAGCTTTCACTTGTGCTATACTGATGTCATAATGGTCACACAGCAGAAATGATGGAGGTGACAAGGGTCTGTGCACAATCATATGCTTAGATGATGAGCATTAAAGGATTTCTATATTGTTTTGTAATGATTTTATTCAAATGACATCATAAATGCTGTAATTATGGCCAGTGGCCACTGATAATGATAATGATAGGGAGAGTCACTTTATCAAACATGAGTAGATTATTATATAAATTTACTGTTCATACACTTTGTTAAGAGAAGAAGAGACATCATAATACTGCATTTTATTTATTTATCTTGAAGATGTGTGACTGTCATGCTGGATAATCACTTGAACAACACACCTGTGTTAAGCCTACAGTAAGTGACTCTACTTTGGGGGCAGCAGACCAGTATTAGTGCTCATAATAACTGGGTTTCTGTCCTAAAATTCAAATGTTACTCTCCTGTTAAATCCTTTTTTTGGTCACCACCAACTCGGCAACTGTCTCTATAGCCTACTAAGTTCACAAACTTGTCTCCAAACAGTGTCAGCAGGTAGCAGGTACTGTACCGTGGACCTTTAGAATGTTTTGGCTGAAAACAGTTACACACTGCAGATGAAAATTACACTCTGAGAGCAGTGAGAGAGAACCAAAACAGTAAAGTTGTGGGTCTTAAAACCCAAACAATTAATGAAAGAAGCTAGCTCAGTAGAACTGAAGTGAACTATGTGCATCCCTGTGCTAATTTGGTTGATAACTCTGAGGGGGTTCATTACTTCCAGCTGGTAGTAATACAGTAATCCTAGTAACAGTACAAAGAGTGAAGTTGCAGAACAAATGCCATCAAAAATAACTGCTTCATTAGCAGTAATTAACATCGGACGATCATTTTTTTAATTATCTGCAAACACAAACCATATACTTGTATTTTTAAACAGCCACTTTCTGTCATGATACAGTACATGACCATTAGACTTTGAAGCTTCTCAAACTTGCAGTGTTTTACTGTAGGTTTGAGAAGCAGAACTCCACACCCCTCACCCACCTCACCTCAGACCCAGCAGCTGCTTCCCCCACCCTGAAGATCTGCCTTTTTAAGAAACAAAAGATCATGAAGTCATCAGGCCCAGGCAATGTGACCCTCTCCTGCCTGAAAGCCTGTGCTGATCAGCTGGGCCCCATCTTTACACATATCTTTAGCAGATCACTGGAGCTGTGCAAAGTCCCCCCCCCCCCCCCCCCCCTCGCTTAAAACATCCCACCATCATCCTGGTCCACAAAAAACATCCATCAGCAGACTTAATGACTATAGACCTGTTGCCCTGAGATCTGTTGTTGTGAAGTCCTTTGAGAGACTGGTGTTGGCCCACCTGAAGGATATCGTAGACCTCCTACTGGACCCCCTGCAGTTTGTCTACCAGGTCAGTGGATGGTGCAGTCAGCATGGCACTGCATTACATTCTGCAACACCTCGTGCACCTATGCAACACCATTATCGCCAGACATCCTCCACTCTAAACTGACCCAGCTCACTGTGCCTCCACCTTGCAGTAGATCACCAGCTTTCTGACAGACAGGAAGCAGCAGGTGCAGCTGGGGAAAACCACTTCCTGGACAATCAGCACAGGCGCCCTCCAGAGATGTGTGCTCTCCCCACTGCGGTTCTCTCTCTACACAAATGACTGTACCTCAGGGGACCCCTCTGTTAACAGATGACACAGCGTGGTCACTGATCTCATCCAAAATGGTGATGAGTCAGCCTACAGACAACAAGTCGGTCTTATGGTGTGGTCGCAACAACCTGGAGCTTACCACACTCAAAACAATGGAGATGACACTGGACTTCAGGAGCTGGCCCCCACCCAACCCTGCCCACCTTCACCATACTCAGCAGCACTGTATCAGCAGTAAAGTCCTACAAGTTCCTGGGCTCCACCATCTCCAGAACCTGAAGTGGACGTCCAACATCAGGACCATCATCAAGAAGGCACAGCAGAGGATGTACTTCCTGCACCAGCTCAGGAAGTTCAACCTGCCTCACGAGCTGCTGATACAGTTCTACAGAGGAATCATTAAGTCTGTTCTCTGCTCATCCATCACTGTCTGGTTGGTCAGCAACCAAACAGGACAAGTACAGACTTCAGTGGACAGTCAGGACTGCAGAAAAGGTAATTGGTGCAAGCCTGCCCTCCATGGACGACCTGTACACCTCATGGGTCAAAAGGAGGGCGGAGAGGATCACTGCAGACCCCTCACACCCTGGACACAATCTGGATGGTGCTACAGGTCACTGTATGCCAAAACAACCAGATACCAGGACAGTTTCTTCCCCCAGGCCACTTAACCCATGTGTAACAAAATGACAGCCCTCAGCGCAATACCTTGTAAATATACCTTTGTATATTTATCTATCTTAAAACATCAAAAGTGTGTGTATATACATATATGTTATAATTATAAGTACTTTATTTATTTTTTTCCCTAATGCACATTCCTTTTTCTTGTTTGCACGTTCTTTTTTTTTTTTCTTGTTCTCTCAATCTTCTCTTATTTACTCATTGCCTTATTGAAAATGATTGTACATGCACATTGAGTACCACTGTACTGAAGTCAAATTCCTTGTGTGTTCAACACACCTGGCCAATAAAACTGATCCCGATTTTGAAGCTGCCTCAGATCTGAAGTGGCATCTGTAAGCGTTTGCAAAATGACTCACCGCCAGAGTATCCAAATCTCCAGGGTTGGTTATATTAAGTCAATTACATTTTTACAATTGTGAGTGAGGGATGGTTAATTTAGTTGGGCCCCCCCAGATAGCAGATGGATGAGACGAATGACCACAGGCATGAGGCAGTGTGTATCTGAGTGTGTGTGAGCCCACTGGATTAGTCTTCATTTGGTGCCTCTGTCATAAGGGAGGGGAAGACTGAACACTGCGTGGCAGAGCAAAGAAAACACACAGGGTCAGTCAAATACACACAAACACAAGTGCATGCTATTAAACCCTCCCCGACCCTACCCCCACCCCCAGCTCATCAACTTTATTTTGCAATCTTCCCTCAGAACCATTAGAATACCCTGAAGAAATGACTTCCCAATTAAAGGGGATCTAGAAGAATTTTTTTTAAATCTCCAGCTCCTGGAGTTCTTTATTCCAATAATTTAAATTGGAATTGATTTTTCAATTTAGCCGCTGACTGCTGTGGACACAGAGCACAAGGCCAAATAGAGCTATGTTCCTACAGTATTTGTCATGACAGTGCAGTATATGTACATTTGCACAAGCATCCTAAATAATAATATACAGTGTTTCCTCCTGTGAGAACGATCAACAACAAATTTAGTCCTTGTGTTTGTGATTAAACAGTAACATCAGGTGTTATGTGGTTTACAGTATGTGGAAAAGTCGCCATAACTCCCCACTAATTAGCCAATAGTAATAATGATAATATTTTTTTAGAACAAGCTAAGATAAACAGCTATGTACTGTCACATTACCAGTTTACCAGACAGACTGCTTGTAGATTTTGTGTTTATGGGGTTCTCTGTAGTCAGAGCCAGCATTCAATCCAAGGTTTACGCAGCATTTCCCACATGTTCTCAGAGCAGGAGAAAACAGTAGTCCCAGGCTTGAAGCTGGAGCCTCATGTTTAAGTTTGACAAACTATACCCATGAACTCAGCAACAGCAGCAGTTCCAGCTGTGTTCTAATGAGCATTTATTGTGTCTCTACAACAGCAAGTGCTTTGCAGTGCCTGCTTCAAAGCCAACCTGATTCTACTCGAGCTGTTTTACAGATGTGTCTGGAAATCCGAGGCCGTTCTTCTGTGGACGAATGGTTCTGTCTTTTGCTCCTGACAGCTGCACGGGCTTGTTGTTCGCTCTCTCCTGAGTTGTTTTAATAAAGTTGTGCTGCAGGAGTAGTGAGAGAAGATTAATGGACGCAGAGGAAGTGTGGCAGTTGTGAGAGGATGCAGGACAGAACGGGCCAGCAGCCATCTGTTCCCTCTCCTTTACAGCTCTCTTAATGGAGAAGCAAACCAAACAACATGGATCTGAGCCCTGCAGACAGACACACACGCACACACACACACACACGCACGCCTCAGGCGCACACAGCTAAACACTAAACATCACTTTATGTGACAGAGAAGAGAGCTAGGCTTTTGTCATTGTATTCCCCCTTGTTGGCTGTGTGTATGTGTGTGCGTCACCCGGTGTATGTGTACTGTATGTGTGTGTGTGTGTGTGTGTGTGTGTGTGCTATTTTCTACCTTGCAGTGAAATAAAGTTGGGTGTGAGCCACGGCTGTGAGATTTAGATGAAAGACACAGCCTGGATGGAACGTGATTATGAGATATGTTCTTGAGGCAAAACAGGACTTGGCATTTGCTGAGACAAAACCTAATCAAATTAAAGCAAAACATGGCCATTGTTGTGGAGTGTGTTCTCTGCCTGTGTCACCGTTTGAAAGGAAACAGTATAAAATAGATTCGGGCTTGTGTCTGCACAGCATCACCAACACAGTGGCTTTATTCAGATTTACACGTAGGCACTGACTAATGATGGGCGAGCCCAGTGATGCCTAAAGCATTTTATAGAGCTGTCTGGGTTATAAAAAATGTTTACTATGATGGGGCTGAATGGCTCACTGAAAGATTATTATTGTTTACAAGTTATTGTTTTAGATTAATTCACTCAGTAAAATGGTTAAATTCTCTAACTAACAGGCACAGTTCATTCTTCTGTCAGTAAGTATTTACCTCCTGTGAGTTTTCAGTCTTCACTGGCGCTCTGTATTTGTTATTGGACTATAATGAAACCTATAGTCCAACTTTTTCTCATTTTGTTTGTTTGAATGAACACAGACCGTGTCATGTCAAATGACAGCATGCGTTGTCTCTCTCTTTCTCCCAGTGAAGACATCTGTACGACATGATGAAGTTTCCTCTCTGAGTATCAATCCAGTAATTGAGCTCAGGGAGAGGAGACGTGATGTGCACACAGAGGAAGTGAAAGGCCTCTCTCGCTCTCCCCTCGCTCTTTCCTTCACTCATTCTTTCCCTCCCTTGTTCCCTCTCCATCTCTCCTGCCACACAAACACACACCACAGGCTAACACTGAGTCCTGCGCACACAACTCTTCCACTCTTCCTCGCTACCTGCTTTCACATTCAATTTGTCAGTCAGCTTTCTTTAGATGCACATCAGCTGAAATGAGTGCATTAGCTTTAGCTGCCATAATATCACTGACTGGCATGTTGCACTATGGCCCAGGCCATAAGTGGAATCTCATAATAGTGTCTTCACAGAATGACATCCTGAGTGAGACAGCGTCCTGGAGCTACACTGTCTTTACTTGTGTCTCATTATCCATCTTGTACTATTGCTTTCTCCTTCTGCTCTTACGATACCGATCATGTGGAAACTGAAGTGAGACCAGATTCAAACTTAACGCGGCCTGACACAGTCCCCACTGGAGCTCCTATTCCACTTACATGATAAAATTAAAAACATTCCCACATGCACTGAGTGGAACACTTGTCAAGAACATGCTGCTTTGCACACTTAAAATAAATCTTATACTAATCTATGGAGAACCTGACAAGGAGGAGGCCAAGGTTTCCATGCAGGCACTTAGCTGAGTAGAGAGTTGGAAAAAAACAGAGAGAGATGAGGGCCTTACATTATTTATATGTGCTAATGGTGACTGTCTGTCTGTGTGTGTGAATCTGCAACATAACAGTCTGCTAAAATAGACGCACAGCTGTAATCAAGGCCATACATTTCCTCTGCTACTGTTCTCTGCTGACTGCAGGGTCAATTGGAGTCAGTTTAGTAGCATTTGAAACTCTTGCAGTAGATTATCTCCTTTTAATGGAGATGAAAGACAATGCAGAAAGTTGGGTGCAACTGCCAAAGGAAAAGATTACCTCTGCAAAGCTATCCTCTACCTACAAAAGAAATACCTCACACACTTCCTACTTTACATAACAATCACACATCTACCACAGATAAAAACAATAGCTCATGTGCTTAACCTAGTTTTGTCCACAAAAGGAATCCATTAGTCTCATTGTGCAGCCCTTAAGCTCAGCATCACAGGGGGGAAACACACTGTTGCGCTGCTACATCCACACATGTGCCTCTCATTTCCTAAGGCAGTCCAGGGTTATCCTTCAACATCCTATTGTAAAGTTTACCAGGGGAGAGGTTCAGTGTATTAAAGTGCCCTGAGAGAAATGCTAAATGATGTAAATGCAGGCAGCTGCTTGTTGCTAATGCCATACTAGGAGGCCCAGACTAGGCTGGATGTGTACAGTATCTATATAACATCACGGGCTCTCTTTCATGTCCTCGTGCTTTCTAATAGGAACAATCTGAGCACTAATGGTATAGTAAAAGTGTAGGGAGAGACACATTCTGTTTCTGCTGTTGTTTCCGTGGCACAGGCTGGATTTAGTATAAATGTGGGTTTCAAATTAGGTCACCTGAAAATATTACTATATATTTATAGTAATAGTCTTGTGGTAACAGAAGACCTTTAACTCAAGTATATTCCAAATCTAATTAGTATAATTTTACTATACTATACTATAAATTGTCACCATTTTCATGCAGTCTTAGTTGTTAGTGTTTAGTTTGTGTTTTGTCAAGTTTGGACAGTGGTGGAAGAAGTACGCATATTGTTTGCTTAAATAAAAGTAACAATGCCACAAGGTAAAAATACCGACCCGGTGCCTTTCTGGGCGTAGTTTGCATGTTCTCCCAGTCCCTGCATGGGTTCTCTCTGGGTACTCCAGCTTCATCCCACAGTACATATAGCTTAGGTTGATTGGCGACTTTAAGTTGTTCTAAGTACTATACTTGGGTAAATGTACTTAGTTACTTTCCACCAATGAATTTGGATCTGTGCTACTATCGCCTGGAGTGGCTCTAAATTTCTACCATTAATGCAACACTTGTAACTATTTAACCCCTTGGCGTACAAACCGGGAATCATTCCTGTATCACTCATCATGTTTACTGCTGTGCTATTTTCCCATGTTCATATTCAGAAGGATCATTTGTCGCAAACTAGTTTCAACATTCATAATAACATGAAACACAAATCAACATATGAGACAAACTTTTGAGAAACATTTTTAATTGTGATAAAGTCCAATAGTCCAACATTTATAATAAAAAAAAAAAAACAACTGTCTCTGATCATCACTTGATTCGGTGCTGACATGCAAACTCTATTAAGCTGTCTTCAAATATGCAAAAATGATATGATTTTACAATGATTACATATTCACTTCCCCAGCTGGCTGGCTCCAAGCGTCTCCATTTGTCATCGACTATTGTGTCCAATTATATGATTAGCTTTGAACACTCCAGCACTTCGAGAGCTCTTGTGTGTTCTGCCGCGCAGAGTGATTCGCAAACAAAGTCATTACAACATGTATTCACACATATCAAATAACAAAACAGATGGCCACTGCGCTCGCTGCCTGATTTGTTTTCCACACGAGTGGTAGAAAAAAAAGTATTTTGTCTGAGCTGTGTTTAATGCTGACTGTTTTTATTCCCAAAGAAGAGCAGCTGGCTGTCGCGCTGTTAGATCAGCTCCTATGAAAGACAATCTTGTTTTCATTAATTTCTCTACAACAAAGGCACTTGTTGGGAAGATTTAGAATTACAGTGGGTAAAGCTTCCGGATAATTCATCACAGGGACTTGACAGGAAACTTAATTGTTTTAAATGCCAGTTGCTGTGAGCAGCGTGGCTGGTTTTTCTTTGATGGCTAACAGGTGGGACAGATAGATGACCCTCTGATGTTTCATATGACCTTCGACCTCTTGGTTATAAATCCACTTGTAGTCCACCAGCCAATAAACCTATCACGATGAACTGCAGTTCCCAGAATGCCATGTAAATTGTAAGTTCTACTCTGCCTCCTCTTATTAAACAGTGTAAATCTACCACCGCTGAATGTCATGTCTTGACTACAGTATGAAAACAGTACAGACCAGAGAAGTGCCATATGGACTCTCAGTGTAGTTTATCCTTTTAACACTGCACTACATTAACAGTGAGAATTTAACTGGGCTTGTTTATAGAGGTGTGAAAAAACAGGAATAAAACCAGAATCTCATTAAGGAAATGCACAGTATAATACAGCACAGTACAATAACTGTTCTGGGAATTGATATTGTATGTGGTTACACCACAGGGTGCCTTGACACTGCATAGTTACTCAGCTACACTGACTTGCTGTCTAATCCAGTTAAGACTGTGCTGGTGTGACAGACACACTAACTTGATTATTTTAGCAATTGGCAACACCAAATCAAATCTCAGCTCGGGTGATGTTTGTTCAGGACAGCTTTCAAAACCATCACATTCAAACAGGAGATTTTTTTTTCATTTAAATTAAACAGTCTCTTTACAGAGATAGAACTGTCACACTTTCAGCACCTTCTAACTCATCACTTGTCATTTGAGGAATAAATTGTTGATAAATTGCTAGATCTTGTATTATGATACTTTTAGCAGAGTCTGACTCAAATGTTTCTCTGTCCAAAAAAGGTTGTTTTTTTAAGGTTAAGGCTGCTTTAAATCTTGTAAATAGCCTCTCTGACATCTCTTCAGGATGTTACTGTAAATGCACTTCAAGTGTCTGAATCATTTAACATCTAATCAATACAGTTTTCATCGCAACAAAACACTCGTCAGTCCGATTCCTGCTTGAGGAAGCTGTTGTGACTGTAGTTAACTTCCCTGAGAGGAAGTGGATTGGTTATTTCACACAATCCAAACTGAAATATTGGCTTTGGTAATGACAGTTCAAATCTAATAATAAGCAGAGAGACAACAAATCTTGCACTACCTGCTTTAAAAGTAAAGAAAAGCAATGTTCTGATGTGCTCTGGCAGGTAAATGGGAGCTAGCTGTGCCATGCTGCCATCACCTGGACAGTACAGTTTCAGCAACTTCCAGGACACCTCTGGTGTGTATTATAACTGTGTCCTGGACAAAGTGGTTGGCATTAAACCCCAAAAACATAATAAAGAGAAGTGGCACCAGTCAAACAAACCTTTTTCATCTGCATCTCATCTGCATGACCTCATGCAGCATTTATAATTATCTTTGCTCAGTCATAATGAAACACTGAGGTGTTACAAAAGTGAAGTTGCAAATACAGTGTGGTGGAGCGACCTTTGCATGTATGAAGAGCCCACCATTATTTCCTGTTGGTTTCCTCCCATGGTGGTTCTAAGGCTCCTTTTAGCTCTTGGTTCACATGACTGAGAGGAGTTTGAATGTTTTTACATAATAACAAAGCCAACACTGAGATACTGTGAGTTATGTTTTAAATGATTGCAAGCTTTATTTTTGCTTGCATGTGTTACACCTGAGCCACAGCCACCCGTGCTGTGTCTGCCAGAGCAAAGATGCACAGAAAACATCTCAAGTCTCATGGGTGAGTCAATCAGCTCTGAACACAGATGTTTTTGCCACAACAGCCGCACTCCCATACTGTGAGTGTAAATTACACCTTGGAAATTAATTGCAAGTTTTGATCCTTTTGCTAATAAACCATGCACATGGTGATGCATTCAGTGTTACATTGTGCCAAAGCGTGCACAGGACTTATAGTGTAGATGTGCTGTTTGAAATGAAAGTTTGACGCTTGTTTCATATCATTGCGCTGTTCATGTTGCTTAGTGATCGAATGCTGCCTGTGTGTGTGTGCCTGCTTTTTCGCCTCACGCTTCGCAGATAGTTCCTGTATAGAATCACACTGATCACCCTGTCCTGGAACTGTTTGGAGACAATGTAGTACAAAATAATGTCTAACACTGTGCTCATGTTCATCAGGAATGTGGTGAAGACTGCCCATGTGTGAAATCCCCCGTCTATGCCATTCCCCAGCAAAGGGAACAGTAAACACACATGAAAAGGCACGAAACACACCAATATTTGGACAATGAGTGTGATGATAATCCGGATTGACTTCTGTTTCACTTTAGGTTTGAGTTTGGAGGTGCGGCCATGGATCAGATTATCCACAATGACAATATAGCAGCCGATCATCATACATATGGGAACCAGGAAGAAGAAAATGAGTCGTACAAAGTTGACAGGGTTGTCGTAGCGCATGTAGATGATGTCTTGCATTTTGATGCAGGTGGTGAAGTTGGAGATGCGATCGGGGTCATTCTCAGAAAAGATCAGGGGTACAGTGCTGCCCAGAGTCATGAGCCACACCCCCAAACTTGCCACCACAGCCTTGGGGACATTCCTTAGCTCCTTGATGTGCTTTGGCTGTACAATGGCCATGTAGCGGTCAGCGCTGATCAGAGCAAACAGCCACAGAGCCATGCAGGGGTAGAAAATGGTGAGAGCAGCACTGATACGGCAGAAAATGTCTCCAAAAGGCCAGTAGTCCTGGTGGTGGTAAACCATCCTGAAGGGGAGCAGAAGGATAAAGGTGAGGTCTACCACTGCCACGTTGATCATGTAGACAGTGACAGAGTTCCTCTTCTTGGTTGTGAGGGCAAACACCCACAGAGCAGTGAGATTGACTATGACTCCTATGATGAAGACAAAACTGTAGAAGATCAGGCCTGCCATGCGGTAATGCAGTGGTTCCTGCTCCAGGCTCACGGGCCTGGACTCCATAGACATGTTGGAGTTGTTCAGATCCAGCATAGTGAAACTGATGGAATTCAGCAGAAAGAACACTGTTAATTAATGATTACACATTGTCTCCATTAAATTATTTTGCTGTGTCACAAACCTCTGCTGTCTATTGGCCATTTATTTTCATGAAGTCTTTCATTTATGTTGAAAGGTCGTGTGCTTTTAGAAAGGTCTTGTTGAGGAAAAAAGGGTATTTTGGCCATCTACTGTGTCTCTTTGGAAGACGGCACATGTGGAACTAATCAGATCTAAGAGGAGCAGTTCTGTAACGTACCATCAGCTACAAAATTGTAACAATTTCTTTTTTAATAAAAGTTTTGACTATATGAGTTTTAAAGTTACAAATGAGCAAGACTAGGTAATGCAACTTACTTTTGAACATTATGTAGAAAGAATTCCTCATTACTCCACAGAAGGTCAACTTCTAAGAAAAAAGCAAACAAAGCAAAAAAGAAAAAACTTTATAAACTTCTTTTCAGCTCACAATATAAGCAAAGTTCTGTGTTCAAATGAGAACAAAATGTATGAAACAAATTGGTTTGCAGAAAAAACACTGGAACTGAAATGGCCAGAGGCTGCTTCTAAATATGGACCTGTCTGTTTTACATTCTGAGAATCTGCTGCTTGATCATTTGAATACTTATTTTTGAAAATGCTGCAGCTGCACAGAGGAAGGCAACTAGATAATGAGTGCTAGACGTGCCTGTTTACAATTAAACATATAAGCAAAGAGCAAATATGCTGTGTATCTTCTGTACATTACAGTGTGGATAGAAATAATTAACTGTGGTGGGGGTACAAATGTGGAAGTGAGATGCTGTGTCTTGATAAGAAATCATGTGACTTCCGTACTAAAAATGGCATTCTTATTGTTCTGTACTGTCTATTGTATATAATGTGAGTTGTGAGTGATCATTAAAAAAAAACAAAAACAGTTAACCTGAACAACAAACACTACGTGATTTAAAACGGATTCTTCTAAAACACACAAACAGCAAGTAGCTATAAAACACAAAAGCTAAAGTGACTTGTCCCCCTGTTAAAGGTCAAACAGATCAGCTAGCTTTGCCTGTACAATAAAAAACTTACCACAGAAATCAAGAAAACATCCTGACGAGCTTGCACCAACAGGTTTATGAAGCGGCGCAGCGAGTTATCTGAGCATACTGCTCTAACAGCCAAAACAGGGAAGTGAATGCTTTCTTAAATGGTAAAATGATGGAAATGGTGGTGAGACTGAGCGCAGTGTAAAGCCCCCATCACTTCCTGTGCTGTCTGTGGGCTGTAGTTTCTGTACTTTAGATTCCTTTACAGTATCTACGTAGTCGGAACACAAAGGGCTATAGCTTTCCAAAGTCTGCAATTACACCCCCTTAAAGAAAATGATGTGCCATTAGAAGTGGGAGTGTGTTTGGCAGGCACAGAGATGGCAGATTTAGGGCGAGTTATTGATTGGAAAAGTGGGGTCTGTCACAGCACATTAGTTCTCAGGGGAGTAATCCACAGCAGGTTGCTGTGAGAAGCATCTGCTGCTGGAGAGAAGTAATTAAAAACAGGATGTTGAGGCAGTTGCCATATAAACAGGAAATAAGACGGTGGTAATAGACACTTCACGCTGATGCTGTGAGATGGTTTTATACCACGTCGACTTAATGGATGCAAAGCGCATACCTCAGGTGAAACACTCAAGGTCAGTCTGGACCCGAATTGAATACAGATTAATGTGTGTGTGAGCTGATAACAACCATAAATTAGGATGTTTGGCTCAAAGAACATTGCGCAATCAAAACTTTCCCCCCTGGTCTCCTAACTGGTATTTTTCATTGCATTTATAGACCTTATGAAATACAGAGCATTTCCTGTTTGTGTCCCCTCACCTCTCTCCACTGTCTACTCTATTTAACCTTCATAAACAGTTCTATTTGTTATATATTTTGTTTTGAGGATACAGGTTTTTGCCATTTAGTCAGCTTACATGCTGAACCTCTTTCCATGTTCACTACATGATTTTTACCTATGTATTTTAGGCACAATGTTTAGATGGAAGCCGCCCATTCAGGCTAATTCTTATTCCTGGGAAATAATTATCCATCGGCTTGTCCTCTCAATGTGTCTTAAAAGTCTCCTACCAGATGGTACTTTGTGTTCATTGCAATATGTTGTTATGACAACAGTCTGTGTGTTGTTTTCCTCTCTTTGATACTTGTCATGTGGTTGCCTTAGTAAGTTCTTCACTCGAATGATAAACAGTGTAAGTGGATTGTGAATATCTAGACATCAGGTTATGGCTTTTTCAAAAAAATGTTTTAAATATTTAATTTTATGCTCTGCCATTCTTATTTATTATCACAAACAAAAGTAAAAATTTGAACAAAATAATTAATTGTCCTTCTTTCTTTGTGTTTGTCCATTCTGAGATTAGATGTATGATGCCTGTGAAAAATCCATTGTACAATCTCTTGCATTACCTCTTTACCATGTGATACACTGCCCTCTAGAGGCTGAGTAGAAATACTACAAACTGTCAGTCTGGCTCTAGTAATGATATTTACCTTTGGCATTGTTCATTTCTTGTTATTGCAGGACCACGTTATTATATGAACATTTATTTGTAGCAATTGCTGCACAAAATAAGTTAACATGAGCTGCAAAATAAGAAGTTCTAGTCTGGTTAACATTTTTGCTTATCTAAGCTGAGTTTACACATTTATAGAGTAGAATAGTTTAAAATTATATTACTGAATCAGAAGTTAAAGATTACATTCATACATGTTTAAAGACATATAACAATTCTTAGTAATAAACTGTGTTTGACATGGTGCATCTACAAAGAAGCGTAATTACCTCACTGAACATCTTAAAATAACTTATTTTCCATTTCACTGATTGAGAAGTTTAAAATCCTGCTTGTGCATATACGTCTTGATCTGAGATTTAATGTGAGTGCAGAGGAAGTTTTCCCAGTTCATCAGAGAAATAAAATCAGCCTTCTGGTGTCAGAGTGACACCAGAAGGCTGCGCATCGAGGTCCCAGTGTGAAGCGACAGTGAGGAAGCCACATTTCTGAGTGAAGAGGGACTCAAGTTAAAACAAATTCAGAGATAGAGAGGGGATGTTGAGGTGCTGCGCTCATTTTCTGGACAATACATTGATATTATTGATATATGTTGCTGATGTATTCAGATCTACAAGGTGTAAAGACAGTGAGCTCTCCCACACTTCCAGCCAGTCCCTTTAAAACAAGCACTTTTCTTTAATCTGTAAAGAAATCATGCGATGGGAAAAAATACTGTTATAAAGCAGATGGCAATTATATGCAGTAGGGGAAGAAGTACTCAGATTGTTTACTTAAGCAAAAGTAACAATACCACAGTGTAAAAATACAAGTAAAAGTCCTGCATTCAAATTGTTACTTAAGTAAAAGTACAATTATTAGCATAAAATATGCTGAAAGTACTAAGAATGAAAGTAATCATTATGCAGAATGGAACATTAATGTATATATCATATTACTGGACTCTAATTATTGCTTACAGCACAGTTAATGTTGCAGCTAGTAAAGGAAGAGCTAATGTTAACTACCTTATACTGTATGAACACTGCTGGGTAGTTTGTGAACTTCCCACCAGGAGCAATAAAGTCGTATGATTATAGTGTAAACTCCTTAATTAATCTCACTCTGAAAAGTACCTAGTAAGTAACTTAATTAAATAAACTTACTTTCAATACTGATTAACATTTTTTCATCATTTTTTACAGTTTCCTGGCACCGGAATAAAAACACTGAGATCAAACGTAAAGTTTCCAGTTGTGTGTGGGTGAGTGTGCAGGTGTGTAATCACCAGTGCAAAATTAAAAAATAACTGAATTAACTGATTATCAGGCCTGCCACGATCCCGGTCTTTGTCTTTGTGCCATGTTTGCCTTGGGCCCTTCTATTGTGACAAAGACAACTGATTTCAGTTCTTAGACAATTCACCGACTATTTGTACTGGGGTTTTACTATTGTGCTCAAGTTTCCACATCAAAGTTTCTGCAACTTAGGACATATATTTATTTCGGTTAACCACCTTGCTGTCATTGTGAAGCTGAAACTTTTACTACAAGGAATATTATAGAGAAAACATACTGCGTTCTGTTCAGTGCTCAAGCTTTGCCACTGGCTCTGCTGATGCACTTTGCTGCTGAACTTTCCTCCACTGCTTTGTCTGGTTTTGTTTTCAGTCATATCTGTTGTACCATCTGTTGTTGAGGCTGCCAGATGTATGAAGGTGATACATGAGGGAAGATAGTGATTCTGTTTTTGCTGGCTATTCACTCTCTATAATTGCATAGCTGTATTCCAAAGTAAATAATTGGGAATATCCGATATGTACACTACCATAATAACATTCACTCTTGCACATATAAAAATGTTTTATTTCTCTTATCAATCCAATATGTTTGAACTTTACAATGGATATCAAATCACCAATTAGCAGACTAAGCAAAGGAACAGCCTCATTTACAACAACTTTCAAGCACCGGAAAACATTTTATCTTAAATTATTCACCATCTCTCATAGCTGAACAATCTTATAACCACTCTCTGTGACATGAGGCGTTAAGGATGGAGTGGAGTGCAGACTATGATTCGGAGGTGGTTGCCAGCTGCGCAGACAAAATGTTAAAAATATACATTGTTTCTGGCAAATTCTCACACAGACAGAAATATTTACTAAATTCAATCAGAATTGTTCATGCAACCTGTCATATGTGTTTAGTGTGCGCAGGTTACGCACATAGAATTATAAAGCATTGAATTTGAAACTTCAAAATACCACATGAAACATAAAATAGCTGCTGGAGATGCCTTAGCACAAACAGAACTGATTAACTGTGCAGATTAAACAGCCTTGTGGTCCAGTTAAATAACATCTGATGTTAATAAGCATAATGCTGCCACACTGAATTTAAAACAAAACTGAAAATTTTGTATTCTGATACCACTTCAGAAAACGGTCTAAGCTAGTAAATAAAATAGCATCACTGTTCTCATTTAGTTTCAGCCTGAGTCAGTGAATGCTAAAGCAGCTAACATACAGCAATAAGTGACCACTTTATCACTTTTCTGAGACATTACACCTAGTGTGTGGCTACCCAAATCGAGCCTGACGGGACCCGTCTGCATGGCACGGGTCAGGTTCAGACAGGCGTGCAGCCCAGTTCATGCTTTAATTATAACTGTACATAACTGGAACTTGAGAGAACTTTGATTTCCGTTTGGAATGAAGCTCATACCTGTGTCTACCGAAACATTTCAGTTCATAAAGGCTGTGATTAGTTGTAATGTCACTGACTTGTTATTTTAAACTTTACTTTTCAGAGCTTCAGAGTATATTACTTTTAGAAATATGTTAGTTTCACATGTTCATTGTCTTTTATGCATAAAAACATACTCTGATGTATCTTCCTTTTTGCCCTTAGCTGCCTCAACTCTGCTTTTGAGGAATTCACTAATATTAAATCTCTAAACACAACAGGTGCTGAAATTTTTGTAAACTGTCATTTTGTTGATGTTCTTTAAAAAAAAACAAACTTGTGGACACTAATTTAATCCTGATGCTTAGTAGCTGCCTTGGTTCATGAGGAGTGTGTTTGCGGTTTGCTTGAGACCCTGTCCTGATTAAAACTGAGGCATAATGTTCTCATTTTGTGCTACTCTGATGTCTAACCTCTTCAGTTCATTCTTACTGTTATCATATCCTTTCTGTGAGTCGGTCACTGTGTGTACACACAGAATTGTTGAGTTGCATGTTGATGCCTTCGATAACATCCTTGGAGGAACCCTCAGGTGATGTCCTCACTGCGCTGGAGAAAGACATGCTGATCTGCATCTTCAGGATCTTCAGAAGTTTCTTCTTGTAGCCCTTGCAGGCAAAAAAGTAGATGAATGGATCCAAACAGGAGTTGAGGTTCATCATACACACGGTGACGTGCAATGATATGTTAAAAGCTGTGAGGTCGGCACAATCGGGGCTCGATGCTAGCTTGCGCATCATGTACTGCAGGATGTCAATGTGATAGGGGCTGAAACAAACAACAAACACCAGGGACACACAGCAGATCACACCGATGGCCTTGCGGCTCCGGCCAGACTTGTCTCTCAAAGGGTTGGCTTTGGTTCTTAAGTGGAGTTTGAAGCATAGGGCAGAGTAACACACCAGGATGGTGACCACAGGAATGATATAACCAATAAAGACGGCACCAATCAGTATAGAGGCAATATGGTCAACCTTCTCAAAGTTGGGGTATTCCATACAGGTGATGAAGCCATCATGCTCCATGTGCGTCATGGGCATTTTGAGGAGGGGGAGGGTCTGCGCCAGGACCAGCATCCACACGCCAACACAAATGTAGTACACGTTCTTGACTTTTTTGAGTCGGGCATAGCGCAGAGGCAAGACCACAGCAATGAAACGATCTATGCTGAGGCAGGTCATGAAATTGACCCCCGCATAGGTGTTTATATAGAAGATGAGGCCTGAGATCTTGCACGTCCACTCACCCAGAGTCCAGTGGAAGCCAAGTGCATAGTAAGCAATCCTCAAAGGCAGCGAGAGGGCAAAGAGGATGTCTGAGATGACCAGGTTGAGGGAGTACAAGGTGGTAGAGTTCATCTTTTTCAGATTGGGACGGATGACGTGGAGGGCAAGGCAGTTACCGAACAGCCCCACGATGAACACAACGCAATAGAACAGAGGCATGAGGACTCTGGCTTTGTCCCGGTGGGTGTATAGGGTGTAACAGCTGGAGTCGTTGTTCAGTGAGAGGGTGGAGGTCACAGGCACAGTGGTAGAACCCATCATATTTTAGCAACCAGTAACTGCAAAAAGAAAGAATGTGTTAACGTTATAATTAAACTCAAAGATTTACATTTCACTGTGCATTTCCCCCTCATACTGTGCTTAAAGTAAGAATAAACTAAATCAGGCATGTTGTGAATTTTAAAATGTGTAATAAAACATATTCATTTATGATGAAATGAAACTTACATCTTGGCACATGTTTAATATACTGCTTTCAAAGAGGAAGTCGCACTATGTCATTACAGTTTCCAGTCTCCTGCTCCATTAAACATTTCTTTAAGCCTTTTTTGTATTTATGTGCACTTTTTTGTATTAATGAAGAACAGTTTCGTTTAAAAAAAATACAGCAACATGGCAACAATATAATGTTTTCTTACACTGTGAAATGATGTAAAACAAATTTGAATGTGATGCTCTCATATTCACAGCTCTCACAAAAGATGAAGGTGTAGTTACTGTAGTTTTTTTTGTTTTCTCTCAGTTAACCAAAACTAACTGTTTCAGGTAGGTGAACAGCAGTCAGAGGGCACAACCTGTCAAACACAAACAGTTTGTGTGGTGTATGCTGCCACCTTGTGGTTCTTTTTGAGCCCAAACTCTGCCTCTATGTTAGCCTCAGTTTTACCAACCACAACCAAACCTTCACATTTCTGAAAAAAAAGATGAAAGTTTAAGCATTAAGTCCAGTGTGTATCTGTTTTGATGATCTGATCTTATATTAATTTTAGGTTGCATTTCTAGATTTTTTATATATGAAGAAGGGAAAAAAGCAGAGGTGGTAAGGACAATCCATTTACAAAATATAACATTTCCCCACTGTAGTCTGCATATTTGACTCACAGGGTATATTTGGGGGGTTTCTGATGATGTCTGTAGCCCTAAGTGATATGAAGGAAGTCACTGAATAACAAGGCTTTGCTGTGATTCTGTCTGCAACTGCAACACTCTCGCACCTGTACCACGAAAACACTCAGATATGACATTGTAGATGAGGAAGTCCACTTCCCCAGGGTGCTCAGTCTCAAATGGTAGGCAGCTGGAAAGTCATATGTTTGCGCCAAAATTATAACCCACTCATGCTATAGCTATCTCCTCGCGCACGTGGTGCAGGGGAAAAACCGTTTCCTGGCTAATGCAGACAAAAGGATATGTGGGACAAATATGCAGCAACTCTATTTTAAAATATCTTTACCAAAACGATGTTGTATAAACATATTTAGCTACGTGAAGATCCATATTTTTCTATTTGTACTTATTTCAGTAAGGCTCAGTTGTAATAGTGGTTTGTTTCAAAACATGGGTGTTGTAAATGTATTTGCTGATTTGCTTTCACCCTGGAATAAATGTGTGTGTGTGTGTGTGTGTGTGTTTATATATGCATACGCATCTGTAGGTATTATCTACCGGCATTTCCAACGCAGTATCTAATCTATTTCACATTTCACAGTAAATAATTCCCCATAACCCCAGAGGATGGACTTACCTCACAGGTGGAATGTTTTTCTTCAGAGGTTCCAAAATCACGCTGATCCAGAAGACATGGAACTTCTTGTGCAAAGTGTTTCTCTAAATTACAAGAGGTGTCCTGACAGTACTACAGCCACTCTGCCTTGAGTGCGAACAGCATGGTGTAAAGAAGTCAAGATCCGTATCTGCTGCCAGTAACCATAGTGACAAAATATCCTGTTGTAGCGCTCATGCTCTGTCTTTGTCTGTCTCTCTCACTTTTGCTAAAGCTCTCAAAATATGTCATTGTGCATAATTTTGCAACACCTACTTATCTAAAAAAGTGTCTGTCATGTGAGTACTAATCTGACGTACATAATATGTCATTTTGTTTTTGTGACCTACAAAAACTGTGGGAGTTGAATCATCTGTGACGTTTGGGAAAGGCATATGTAGTTTCATCTAGTGTGTTGTACCATGTATAATCCTATGGTTTCAGCTGCCTGCATGAGACCGCCCTGAGATTTCTTTTTTTTTTTGAGCTGGTTGTAGAGATTCATTTTACCATGACCTTTTTTTTTGTTATTGTGGTACAGCTACACCATTGTTCTCTCGGATAATCCCCAGTTAGTTCATAACTTTACAGTTTGCATTTGTAGGCAAATGAGTTGTATCAAAATCAGGAGCTTCCTCTTTGGTCCAGAAACACCTTTTTGTTTTGAGCTCAGAAGCATTTTCAGATACACTTATGACTCATTTTCTCCAGTAATTTCTTTTCAAGCACTTGAGCATGTTGTGGTAGAAAGTAGCCAGTTACTTTTCTGACCATGTACTGTATTTGAATATCATGCTATGCAACTTTTTAAAACTATATTTATACATTTATCTGACAGCTATAGGTAGTACATTTATTTGCTGATGCTTTCTGTTAATCTGATTATTAAAAGTGTGACATTTACAGTTTTATAGATTAAAATGAGGAGAAATTTCAAACTACTTCAGCAGTATATAAAGTAATTAAAATGAACTCCATACCAACTGCAGGGCACTAGTCGTTTTACAAACTGAGTGCGTCTCTTTATTTTACATATTTTGCTGATTGCACTTTTACATAAGTATCATTTAGAATGCAGGACTTGTTATCACTACATTTACTACAAGGATCTGAGTAGTTCTTCCAACAGTTATGCCCCAAGTCACCAGTGGCTTCCTGTGGTGAGTGCACAGTAATGTCACAGTTTCAAAAGGCCTTTGTGAACATATTCTATGCTGCTGTATAAGGTGCAGGAGTAGAAGCACACAGTGAAAACACAAATGTTCTTTTAAGTGAGAGATCAGAGTATTTCAGATGTAATATGTGGTCAAACCTCAATATATTACAGTCAAAAAAAAGACTTCGAAATGTGACTAGTTACACTTTACGTTACTTGTTACTGTATAAAAAAAAGGGTAGCCAAAAATATTTGTATCAGGAGGTTTCTGTTCACATGATTTAGGTTCCATGTACCAGCCGCAATTCTGTGGGTGTTCACACCTTTAATTCCCCCCACCTTTTGTTTTCTCCTACAGCATATAACCTGTGAAGCCGCAGGTAGCGTGTGCATATGTGCACATTTGATTTTTCCAATCAATCCACAGATTTCTCAGAATTAATGTGCTTAGTGTTGATCCACCCCCGCCCCCCCTTAATGCAGCAGAGCAAGAAATAAGCTCCTGCGTGTGGAATATGAAGAGTCGTTAAATGCTGTTGAAAATGATTTAAATATCTGCAACAGTCCTGTAATTCTTCCTCTTCTTCTTCTTTTTAAATTGTCCACAACCTTTCTTTGCTCAAAACAAGTTCTGTGGTGAGGGAGAGGAAGCAGAGTAGCTTCCTCATGGCCCAGCCTTGTGGGTCTGAGTCACTGGGCTTCAGACAAACACTCATGGCATTTTGGCTATTCATATTCATGGCTATTCATAGAAGACAATGGGGCTGTGATTACTAACTAAATAAAATCGCATGCCTTTAGTCCTCTTATTTTCAAATGAAGACATTATGGTCCTGATAATAATAAAAAGCACAACTGCCTTGAACCATTGACATATTTCTCAGGAAAGCATTGTTTCATACACCATTTGTACAATGAAGGAAGTCTTGAGAAAAGGATGTTCTCTTGATGTTTATCTGTTGAAATATTGTACACTGTGAGTCTTTACGTACCTTCAGTTGATGCTCTAATTTACAGAATAGGCTGCATGCCAGGAGTTTATAAGGCAGATGAACATAACAGAGACCACTTCTGAGGTGGTGTTATGCGAGTGCTTTAAAATGTCCACAACCATTTCTTTGCTCCATATATTAATAGAAGTCCTAATATAGATATAATTTTAAGGATATTAAAAATATTTACAGGGTTTTTAGGTTTAAGCTGATAGTTGAAATAGCAGATTACTCTGCATGAAATGAACACAGAATACTTTTCAAGTATGTAAGTACCACTTGAGTGCATTGCTGTATTCTGTGTGTTTGGTACCAAACATGGCGCAGAGCTGAATGTACGATGTAAGTAGTCAAGTAGCAAACAATGCTGTTTTACAACACGTGATTGAGATAAGATTGCAACATTAGCACAGGAAACGTCTGTGGCCGTTCTTATTTTTTCCGAAAATCATGGTTTCATAGCAAAGTAACTAGACTTTTAACCTATGAGATTTCATAACACTTGATATCAGCAGTGAGATATGAATGTGAAATGTGACATGATGCAGAAGAGTCGACTGTGTTTTTGGTGTAAAAATGTAAATAAAGCAACCACCAGGTTTTTAAGACAGTTTCTGCTTCTACAGTTTTACAGCCATAAAATTATATTAAAGAGCTTTTAAGTATAATATTTTCTGTTCAACTTTACCTTTCACTTTCAGTCACGCATAACGTACTGTACCATCACAATGTGTATGATGGTGGCACATTTTTGTTGTGTTGCTCTGTGCTCCAGCATAGTTGATTTAATTTAAACAATCTTTTCTATTCAAAACTGGTGTGGGCATCCTTTAACACCTTTGGAACTTAGCATTTTAATGTCAAAATCATTGTTTCATTTAAAATCTGACCTACAATGTTTACGTTCTTACAACTGCACGGCCCTTTAATTGTGGCTGAGTAGGAACTGGATGCAGTTGCAGCAGAAGACGTGTTGTAACGATAACATCGTAGTTATTAATCCACTTACTGCTGCTGTGCCATGACAATTTGTTCAAAACGGTATTTGGCTAGTTATCAAAAAATATAAATCATTAATAATAAGCCCTAAATCAAGGGTGTAAAGTGGAGTGCAATTAAAATACCACAAATTACAATATACAAGACTTTACATCATAACTGTTTCAAACCAGGAAACAAGTACTGCAGCTGTTGTTACATGAAAGGGAACAATGTAAGTCAGGGGTCTGCACCTGATGTGTGTTCACAGAACACAGCCTTGTGTTGTGATTCCAGTGAGTCACAGGATGGCAGCAATGTCCTAACTGCTCTGTCACAGGCAAATTCTCCTCTAAAACACGTTGCACACAATATTCTGACAGATGTTCTGTTCCCAGCTGTAATGACATCGAGGGTACCTAGAACAGATACTATACAACCACTGAAAGTCAGTGGTTAGGAAACCATTCTTCGATTCTCGACTACAGAAATGATTTAATCACTAATGTTTTACTGCCTATCGTGCTGAAGAAATGAGCGAACATTCTGCTGGACTTTTTGTTGACAGAAAAGTACAGAGTAACATCAGCCTTGTCCCAAAAAGTTTAATTATGGTGCTGAAGGTCAAAGGTTCCTGTCCCACTGAATTTAAATGGCATTCCTTGGCATAATCTCTAGAATGTTCTAATAAACAACACTCTAATGAAGTGTCTGTGAACCATCAGTCAGACCATCTATTAGCCGGGGACGCTACCATTAAAAACAAGTACTGTCTCATTTAATTGTTTGTGATGTTATTTAAATGCTGCAGCCCTGCTCTGTCATCGTGGCAGGTGACAGAGCAGCTGGGACATGGCCCTCCTTAAAAAAAAAGCAACTTGCTATATACAAGCTACAAGATGCTTTTGAGCTCCAAGTCACGCATGTGTTTCTTATAGTTGGCAGTTTTGAATTTTGCTGCTGTTGTTATACAATAATGTGCATCACAACAGCAGAATGTTAATGTCTGGGAAGGATCATGGTTATGGCATATAAACTGTTATGGTGTCATTCAAGTAGGTAGACGATGCTTGGATCCGAGAAACACCAATGGATGTGTATCAGCCACAAAGGGCCTCTTGAGAAAAATGTGCACTGTTTGATGTTTTCAGTGTGGCTGCTTGCCTGACTAGACATGGTGTGATTAATCTGACACCGCCTACTATCAGGGTGGCATTTACATCCTGTACACCTGCATGTGGATTCTGGATGTTCTCACCATCCTTTGTACCCCTTTACTTCAGGCTAACCTAAGTGTAATTTCCACTAGAGGTGGGCATACTTTGTTCCAGAAAATTTGAAGCATCAGTGTCTGTAGAGTCTGCTACAGTCAGCTAAAGGTCAATGGGTCAATGGGTAATGGAAGAAAAATAAAAGCAAATGAAGTGCAAAATTAAAAGCAGTGAAAAATGGTCTCCTACTGAGTCAGTATTTGAATTTCAGGGACTCCTAAATGAACAAGTTATTTATTTCTTTTCTGAAAATCACAAATGAATTTTACAAAGATATCAACATCAGTATCACAAATGAATTTTACAAAGATATCAACATCAGTATTCAATAATCAAACACTTCTTCATGACACACATGTGAGATCACGGGGCAGCTTTTTCAAAAGCTCAGGAAATGTTACATTTAAATATGGGACTCTGCACTATAAACAGAGAACCTGCACCTGCTTAAATTTGTAGAACACACCTACCAAAGCTCCACC
>NW_018127979.1:1047967-1103030 GCF_001952655.1 Monopterus albus | reverse complement strand
AGGAATGAGGCCTGTGAGGGGGAGCAGGAAAGGTGGGCGAGGAAGTGGTGATGGTTTATATGTGCACACTCCCACACAGTCAGATGTGGGTTTGCAAAAAAGACATGTGACCTGTTCTCTTTTTAGCAGCGTTCTTGCAAAATGTAAAATATGTAATATTGTGCGATAGTAGGAGAGCACGGTTGAATTGTTACGACTTGATGCACACATGTTTACATAAAGGAACTGAAAGTTTCTGTTGGAAAGTATTTATCAAAGCCAAATAGACAGACACTGAATAACTTAACATCTGATGCTACTGTATGGTGCTCAGATGTTAACTAGAAAGGCAATAAAGTATCATGTTAAAAGTAAAACATATGTAGGCAAGTAAAAATATAATAGATACAGAAAAGCTTTCACACTGTTTCCTCAAACAAGCAATGTGCACAAGGTGAAGGTAAAAGATTTGGGGTGGGGGCTGCAAAGGTGGTTTTCCTGTATTTTAATGGACATCTACTGCATATGTACACGCACAAATGTTACAGAATCTTTAGTGAAAGATTTCCTTATCGTGTCCAAAGAAAGCATAAACACAGGAGACTAAAATAACTCTTTTTTTGTCTAGGTCTCTTCTGTGGAACTGGTTGTTGGTGTGTATCTTAGAAGCTGTGGTTTCTTTCAGGTGTTGCTGCTGCTATTCTCAGCTGTCATTTTGGAGGAGGCGCCAGAAGTATACAGATAGTCCTTAAATAGGCTCATCACTCGTTTTTTGTAGGTCTTTATAGCAAAGAAGTAGATGACTGGATCCAAACAGCAGTTGAAATTCATCAGTGACACTGTAATCTAAAGGGAGAGCGTGGATTATGAGAGGGAAACCTGACGGAGTATATTTGGAAACAAATTTAAAAAGTGCAGTTCCTACCTGTGAGGACACTTTAAAGGCCCTCAGTTCCTCACAAGTTGGCAGGTGGTGTATTTTTCTTAACATAAACTGCATAATGTTCAGGTGATAAGGGCTGAAACATATGATAAAGGTGAGGAGGATGAGGAGAATGATGGTGTTGGCTCTATGATTCCTCCTCAATCGGCTGGTCATAGAGTTCTGCTTGGCTGCAGCTCGAAGCTTTAGGTTGATTTTGGCGTAGCAACCCATGATGACGATGAGCGGGCAGCAGAAGGAGATGGCACAGGCCAGAAGGAGGAGGTAAGGGGTGAAGCGGGAGCCCTCAAAGTTGATGTACTCCATGCAGGTTCGTCTTTCCTGCTGCACTTGCAACATGCTGCGGAACAGCAGAGGAGCTATCTGCAGAGATACTAGAGCCCAGACGAGGCAGCAGACTCTGCGAACAACCCTCACGCTCCGTAAACACTGCAGCTGATGTGGATGCACCATGGCCAGATATCTGTCCATACTGATACAGGTCATGAAGCCAATGCCTGGTGGAAATTTAATAGATAATTTGCAGTTTATGTATAAACATAAACAGAATTGATGGGCAAAAACAAGCGAATCATTTCACAGACAAAATAGAGATCATGAATTTGATCTGGAAAGTGGTGTTTTTGCCATTCTAGTCCCATTCTGATATTTTGAATTTTTTTGTTGAACAAACTTTTTATACTTCATATACTATCTGAATTCTAAAAAATCACATAGGTTTAATACAATTTTAAATGAACTAAATGTTATCTTGTCCCATGTAAATGTCTTTACCACAAATAAAGACATGGTCAAAGATAGACAATAACATATTGGCACTAGAAAAAGTAACATTACCTGCATAGGTGTTTGCAAAGAAGAGAAGTGTGGTCAGTCTGCAGAGAAGGTCACCAAAGGGCCAGTCAAAGTGACGGACGTAGTAAGTAATTCTGCCTGGCAATGTCAGTGTGAACAGGGCGTCAGACAGCGCAAGGTTGACCAGATAGATCGAGGTAGAGTTGAACTTCTGCTGCCTCTGGCAGATCACATAGAGAACCAGACTGTTGCCACATGCACTGATGATGAAAATCACAGAGTAAAAAATAGGGAAAAGGACCACTGCAGCTCTTTGGTAGACAAACACATCACAGCTGCTTTGGTTTGGATCATGTTCCGAGGAGTCCAGGGTGATATTAAGAACAGCCATCCCACCTGTCACTTTGAAAAGAGGATAACACTGTAAATTATAAAGAGTTACAGGCAGTAAAAACAGTGTGTATAGGTAAAGGAACAAGACACCGGTGTGCTATAGATAAAGAGCACAATATTATAGAGTGCTTACGATAAGAGCCAAGCTGGTACTGTTGAAGCTGCTGAGTCTCTTGATTATGTTTGGAAATGTAGCTGTGATACTTGAAATCCCTTTGAAAAAGTTGTATGAAGTCAAATCCCACCTCTTCTTTTTGACATCATCCAATATCTCTTCTTCCATACTGTAACCCTAGTAGTTAGTCTATGCGCTGTGCTCAACAGACTGTTTCAGATCTTTTCAAACTGTTGATGATTTAAACAGTATGTTAACAAAATGTGTATAATGTGTTTTATGATACAGTATTGATTTAGTGTCCAGTGGCTTTGCCATTTTTTAAATTAAGATTTTATCCTTACATCTCTCTGTCAAGAAACTAAGATACTTTGCAGGACCCTCAAACTGAGGAAGACATACTGCAGCACTTGCAGGGTGAGAGGGAAATGTTAATGTACTTTTCATTAACAGCATATGAACAATACACACACATACAACATATGTAACATATGTTTGCATAAATATAGAATGCATGTACACCATTTTTGTGATAAAAATAAGTCTCTCTCTCACACACACCCCACACAGTAATGG
Source organism: Monopterus albus (assembly GCF_001952655.1). Taxonomy (NCBI): domain Eukaryota; kingdom Metazoa; phylum Chordata; class Actinopteri; order Synbranchiformes; family Synbranchidae; genus Monopterus; species Monopterus albus. The sequence goes on along the minus strand of NW_018127979.1, from coordinate 1,100,229 downwards.
AAATAAAGGTGTAAAAACCTTTAATGTTTGACCTTGTTAGGGACCAACTTCAAGTTTCTAAACAACAGAGCTGTGAACATAGACCTTTGTCCCCACAGCCTGGATAATGCTGGAGTGCTGGACACTGCTCTTGTGTTTCACATCAAGTCAGATTTAAATTTTGTAACCCAGTATCAAGTTGCTGCAAGGAGCTTTACAATCTGTACAGCAAGCAACACCCTCTGTCTGTAGGCCCTCAAATCATGAAGTATCTATTTCATTGCGGTTGCTGTTTAACTCATGCATACAGCTCTGATAGACAGTATATAGAAGTTGCTTTGTACAAAAGTGTCTGTCATGCTATAAGTACTGAAATTGTGGCTGCAGTTTAATACAATAATAGTAGCCAAACAGTTGTATAAACACATCTTATTTGCACTACTGCTTGCAGCGGGGGTGGCTGTTTTTTGTAAAAGGTTAGATGAAATGATAGTGTGAGGTTTTATGTGATGTTCCTGTCCCTGAGGTTTCTCAACTCTGTAGTATAGCTGAGGTGAAGGCAGGCAGGCCTAAAGTGGAGTTGATGGAAGATATAGAAGGAAGCTGAAATATTGCTGGTGTGAAAATGTCACAATCCTATGATGTGTGTATGAATCACTAACAGTTTGGAGAATGACACGTCTACATTTATATATCTCAACCACCAAACCCCCTGAACTATTGAAGCCGAGAAAAATGTGGTGTTAAATTCTGAGAACGGTTGTAGTAATAGAAATGTAGCAACATAAATACTTCTGCTTCAAGCACAGGAAGATGCAGCAGCTTCGCTTCAGTTAACAAAGCAGACTTAAAATGTGGTCTATTGTGCAATTTTCAAAATGCTTTAGACTACAGCTTGCCAGAGACAGCATATATATTTAGCAATTACCAGGTATCAATAAAATACTAACTGGGGACTGACTGACTGGTATATACAGCGACAGATGTATAGGGAATAAGAAGGTAACCAATGTGTATTTCAGAGGATCTATAAATAAAGTACTCTCTCAATTACTAGGACCATATGGAATGTTTACCCCATGTGCTTTCCAGTTTAATATACAGCTGCTGTTAGTGACCTGTTGCATTATAAGAGTGTTGCATTCGAGGTATGAGGATTCCTGCACTGGTAACAGTGAAGACCATGCTAGTGACACTTGGCCAGTGAATCTGTCCGCTATGTGGTATGATGTACAGTATGTTGTGTGTGTGTTTTCAAGTTGCTGAGTTGATTCATCAGCCTATAAGCGTTACCTTTTTGTCTGTTTGTTTGTTGACAGTAAAGAAGGACTTAACTGTTGGCAAATGACAAGTTTTGCCACCTGATTAACATGTTTGCCAGAACAAAACACCACTTTATTTTACAGCATGCATACAGTAACTTGTAACTAATAACACCAAAAATGGGGCCACGTCTTGGTATAGAAAACCAGTAAGTACTTTACTGATTCTTTGTAAGAACCCAGTATAAGAAAGAAAGTCACTCTTGGCTTTTCCTGTTTAGGGGTCACCACAGCGAATCATCACACTGATGATTCGCATGTTGACATTTGGCATATGCTTCATGCCGGATGCCCTTCCTGATGCAACCCTGATTTGAACCTGGGCCGAGAGTGCTGCACCTTAACCACTAGTCTACCAGGGACGGCTGTAAGCACTCAGTATGCTCACTGTAATTTGTGGGCAGTGATCTCAAGAATCACAGTGTATTTCTTTTTTCAGTGATAGGTATTATGGATAAAGGACATTTTATTATTGTCACCTAGACCTACCACCATCATCCGGTGGTATACTTAATAATGTCAGCGTAGTTTAGGACTAACAGTACAGTTCAGTTGCCAGGTTAACGAGTACAGTAGAAGTGTACTGGCTACAGTATCTCATCTTGTGTGCCCACCAAAGCCTTTCATGTGGCTGTAATTGAAACGGATGTTTGCTGGATAAGCAAAAGGTCACTAATTGTCACCAGTCAAATGTAGTTACAGCACAGCTTTACTTAGGTCACAGTAAAAGCGTCACAGAGACAATGTCACCTGCAGGTCAGGGGCCTGCTGCACTTCAGGCCTACATTTCATGCTCCATTAATTTTGTATGCAGAGTTAAACATCTTGTGTGACTTGTAAAGGAAAAGACAGTCGGTTGTTGAGCGCGCACTGGGTGACCTGAGCGTCTCTCAGTGTTAAATACTGCAGGAGCACAGGAGGACATGAAAAGAAGGAGATGATCACTTCGGCTCATGTGTGGCCTCTGCTAGGTCCACCAACTCTGCTTCTGCAGTGCACGTGTAAAGATTTTAACTGTGAATAATAAGACTCATTAAAGAGGTGCTCTGGTTATTATCATTTAGGTTTTTGACTGTCACCATTTTATTGACCTCAAGCATAAAACATTCTGTGTTCTGTCAAAACATGAGTCAAACACAAGCTAAAAACATACAGTTTATGTATTACCAGTTTATGCATCACACCAGAACCATGAATAGTTTAAATGGTGCACATGGTCGTGTGTAGTTGTGTGTTTGTAGTTTTTTGGCCCGATAGGTGTGTGACATGAAAAGTCTTATGAAATGAAAAGGGTGACCCAGCATTGAATGCACATGTAAGTCACTTCCCAGAAATTTGGCTTTTTTCTGGTTAAGTCAAGGGGAGGGGGGGTGAATTACTGTATGCAATAGTCAATTGCACCAGCAGCTCATAAAAGAGCTTCCCAGAAGGCATATCATTTTAAATGCACCCTCATGGTGTGTTGCTGAGGCAAACCGGGGATGACTTCTGGTGTCCACGACATGTGTGGAAAAGCCAGCATGGTTCCACAAACGGTGCCAAACCAAATTTGAGATGTTTTTTACTGCCAAAATGAATTGTGTGTGAAACTTCCACAACTCAGATCATATTTAATTCTAGGTTATCAAGCAGCTTCTCTGAGTTACTGTCATGTCAACCTATTCAGCAGTGTGTACTGATGGACAATGACTTTTTAGAAACACTGGTAGTTTAACATATTCATAGACATGCAAAAAAACCAAAACCAATAAACAAGCTAAAACACTGCATATGTCTTTACACTGTTGCAGTTCAGGTTTCCAGAGTTAAATGCTATAAAACAAAACACCACTAGAGGGGGTGCAATCATTATGAATCTCAAACAGAAACTACCCAGAACTGATGAAAGTTAAAAACAACCTTAATTTTTGCAAAATGTTTTAGATTTAAGCCATTCTGTCATTCGCATTTTATTCTTGCGTTACATTTCGTGCATCTTGCCATTTTTACCATGTCAGTGTAGAGGTTTTCAGATTGCGTGCTTGTGTGCGTTTGTACATCAGTGTGTGTGTTCTTGCATAAGTAGACTGCTGGATATACTGCAGAGGACTCCTGCATTGTCGGGGAGCCTCATGTGGCTTGTGTCTGTTCTCATCATCACCATTTCCCACCATGCATCAGCCACCGCCTGCCCTGTTCAGGACCTGACCCCTGCCTCACTAAGCTTGCAAGAAGACTCTCTGTTCACACTTTGCTTCATGTTTGTTTCCTTTCTCACTGATAAGACAGTTGTTGTTTTTCAAGTTATGCTTTTAAACCCATTGCTTCACAGAGGAAAATATACTGCACTATTCCACATGCCTCATTTGGTGTGAGACTGAAACAAGGGCAGTAAAATGAAGAGAGTAAAGTAGCTGCTCTTGTACTGACTAATGCTGTATAAGTGTGAGGAACCATCATCAGATGCTGTCACAGGTGTCTATGGGCAGCAGGTAAAAGAATGTTTACAAATCCATTCATTTCATAGTCACAGTTTCTTTATCCACTATGTCACAGTGCTGATACCAGTGTTGTGAAAAACACACACCAGCCTGTTGTGCGTGGTGTCCTATTGAAATGCTCATGACTTCACACCCATACCTTTGCTGTGAACTCCACCCTTCTCACATACTGTAGCACATAAACTCATCAGTACATCAGCTCATCACAGACATACCCACCTCACAGATGCACCATGAATGGTAAGCTCTCATTCATTGACCCAAATTGAGGGATTCAGTTTACTTAACTGTTAAAACCTGACAGAAGCTTGAGTTCACTGACTTATAGTGGTCTGACCACTGGTTCCAGAGGCATCATTTTAGTATCTCAGAAGTTCCTCCTGGGTTTGGGGGCATTTTATGTTGGCAATGATAACAAGAACCAAAGACCAACAATGTGAAACACTGGGACAAAAAGGCTTTGTTGTAGCTTTGGACAATGACACATACAAGATTTTAACAGAAAACCTTTATGTTCACATCACTGGTGAAAACCAAATATTATTGTCATTTGCTGATTAAAAAAGAAAAAAACAAAAAACAAAACTGTTGCAAAAATAGCTTTTGTTGGTCTTTGGTTCTTGTTACCATTGCTAACTCTGAGAGACGAGACAGTCCAAGTAACTTCAAAACAGTGCTGATTTATTCAAAGGATCACAGGTAAAATTAACATTACACGCTCAGGTATCTTGCACCTCCAAACTGCTCGCAGGCAGATGTAAGATGAAAGACCCTGAACCCACCAGGCCTATACATTATATCACCTTGGTTGGGCTAGCCCCATACTACACAGAAACGTCAACCGGGACGTCTCTGGTGCCAGCTTTGCAGCTGGTCATAGCAGTAGTCAAAACATGAAGCAAATCAATGTGGGTGTGTGTCTGTTGATTAAGTGGTGTGTAACTAAAAACATTCTCACGACCTCTAGTACATGTCATGTCTTAAACATAAGAACATATTATGGCTAAGGCTACAGTTATACACGTCATAATAATAATATTAAACACCCTGTCTGCTGACAGTCATCAACTCTTCTCTCTAGTTATCCTTGACCAGATGTACCCTGTAGAAACTCATAAGCATGACTAAGCATTTAACAGTCTAACTAGACATCCTATCTCCACTAAACATTTCTAATACATCAAGTATCTATCCAATATCTATCTGACTAAAAATACCAAACACTTTAAATATACATAAAACCATAAAGAGCAGTGCATTGCATTTTAAATTTTTAATGCTGTTTTAAATAATCATGTAAATTAATTACTAAATGTTTTGTCCATAAAGAATAATTTTAATTTTGCTTTTTGAGGTGAAATATGTGCACTGAAACTGAAAAAGATTAATTCAGGGGTTTGCTTTAACACAACAAAACGTGGACAAAAACACTGTCCATCAGAGATTTCTTATGAGCTAATATTCAAAAGCAACACTTATACATTTTTCAACTTATAGACAGTGTGTTCTACACAGAACTCTTACAGTTTTAGGTGAGTTGTGAGCAAAGCAGTTTTATTTAGCTTACATAACATCCACCTGGGCATATTTAATGTGAAACAAAAATGTTCTTATTGCAAAAAAATAATAATACTAATTGTAAAATGCACAGGTTTTTTTTGTGTTTACCATACAAATATGAACCATGCATGTTCAGTTTGGAGTTTTTAAATACTGAATAATAAACACTGGGCTAAAACTGTCCTCAACACAAACACCGACTAACCAAATACACATTACACACACAGGTGCATGCTGCTTAATTAGACTGAATTTTATTGGTTGAAAATTGCTTTGTTATTAAAAAATAAAGTAAGAAATTATGGCTCCTCCTGTTAATGTAGTTTCCTCCCCTCCGTAGGTGAAGCAGAGGTCAGAGGTCAGCTACAGCACAGCACCCGTGGGGGCTGTTAGAGATTTAGTGACTTGTTCAGAGCCTTTAAAACAGCATGAACACTTTACTGATACAGGATCTGAAACCAGTCACAGGACATCTCATGACACTGTCCTTTCACTGTAGTGTGTTTTTTTCTGCTAAAAATAAGACTTTCATTTTTAATATCCTGAAAATATGATAAATGCAGATGAGCAGTACCATCTTCAGGATCTGCATTAAAATAATCATTCCAGCTCTTAGCTCTGACCTTTGACCTCTGCTGTTTCCTTGTTTGCTGGTGCCTTTTGTTTCTTTTTTGTATTGCCTTTAATCTTTCTGACCTGGATTTGTATTTCTGCTGTCTGTCTGGAACTGGTGTTCAAGGTGATGTCCTTAACACACACCTTCATGACTGTCATGTGTAAGATCAAAATTCATGAACAAAATGTCAGACGTCTCAACAACTTCTGTACTTTTGGTCACAGTTCCTCTTCCTCCCAATGTGTACATTCTACACTTAAACAAAGCCTGTATTCATCTGTGGCCCTATTCCACAGTCTCTGCTGTGGCAGGTTTTCAGGTCATCGAGGCAATGTGCACATTTCTGTTGTCATTCTGGATGTTGCATTATTTTATTCACAGAGCATAGACTCATTATTTCAACAGTTCTCTTCACTGGGGAGTAGACTGACAGCTGCCGTCATTGGAGTGATCAGTCTGTTTCTTGGACTCGACTGAGACTATTTGATGTATATTAACAATAATTGGTGCCACCGCCACAATGATGTTTAGTAAACCTTTATGCTATTTTCCAGGAGGATGCCCCTGAGGAATTTATATGCAGCTACTTGGTCTATAGCAACGCCTTCAGCGTCAGGGCAGATGGGAGGACTGCTGCCCTCTGCAGATCAGAGACACCACAACCTAATCATCATTATCACCTTAAAGGGCATACAGTCTTTCTTGTTCTTGTGTTGTCTCAATGGAAGGGCTAATATTCACCATTTACAAAATGTTGTAGAAAGTCTAGGCACCTTTTTGAAAACATTAGTTTAATTAGTTTGATAAATTTGATAAGACATTTGCAAAAAATCACTATTTAGTTAAAATATGATATTTAGATACAAAGTGATGTTGTTCAAAGCTTTTTTTTTACTGCTTGTCAACTACAGAAGTTCTTGCATTGCTTTGTCTTTCAGATGACAAGGCTTGACACAAACGTGTGTGTTTGTTGTGCTTGTTTCTGTTAAAAAACAAGTTAGTTTGTTAGGTTCCTTGTAATCTGGCAACCAGGGCTGCTGCAGTGAGGTGGTGGTGCCTCTAGTTCCAGCATCTAACAGTGACTCCAGCAGGTTTTGAGTCTGCCAGATTCTACAAGTGAATGAGAGGCAGATGTGTGGTGACAGCACCATGCTCATTAGGCCAAATCAGTGTCACGCTGTGACAACTGGCCAACTTGAGACTTCTCTTGTCACTCAGTACTTACTCCATTCAGCCAAGAGCAGCTCAGACTCTCTCAAACCTTGTTTGAAACAATTAGCTGTTCTGCCTTCTCTCTTTTACTTTAAACAAGCCCTTTTAGTTTAGATTAGATGTCACTTCACAAGAAACTTTTCTTGTGTTCCTTGAATACACAACCTCCAGCCACAACTTCAGCTCTTGCTCCACGCCTATATTCGATCCCAGTGGTATCCCAGACTCTGCCCACTTGTCATCCCCTGCTCCTCAATCCCAGCTGTGTGGTCAGCTCTGGCCCCTCAGGGCCTCCGTCCCTTTGGCTGAAGTTGTGATATCTATTTCAGTCCACTAGAGACCAGACAGCCACCACAGTGGCTCCAGAGAATTCCCTGTCCAGCGATTACTGATGGTAGCACTTCGCTCATATGCTTTAGCATCTCCTGTGTCCAAACTGCTTAGCATCTGATGGCTCACTCTGAGCCATTAAGGCCAGCATGTAATTATAGATGTGTGGCTGCTGGACACAGAAGCAGATGTGCTTTGATCTATTTACGAGAGGGTGGGTGGGGGTTCAGAACAACTTACTTCCATGCGTGGGTCAAATCACGCACCTCTGACATCCCTTATCTTTCAGTTCACTTGACATGCACTTGTGCTTTTAATCAGCAAAAAAGTTTAGTGATGAATGGGCCTTAAGAACGGGGATAGCCTCTGCTATATGTATGTGTGTCAGCACACATACATAATAAAGTATGTGTGAATGTACTGCAAGCGTGTTTTATGCCTCAGCCACGACCAAGCATTTGTGGAGGTGAGAACTTGTTGAATGGAAATTTAGACTATCCTGCTTTACAAAGTGAGAGGAAACCAATTCAAGCCCCATCTGTTTAAGCACCAAAATTCACCAAAGGGCAAAATAGTTAGTGTTGCAGTACATTTTTAACACCTTGTCTCCTTTTTTCCCCTCAGCCTGAGGTGCTTTGGGTGGTGAAAAATGGAAAACAAATGTTCTGTTGACAGCTTTCTTATGCCCAGGGTGTGTGAGTATTTATATCATAAAGGTGCCAACACATCCTGGTTTTACAGGCTGACCATCGCTGAGGGGATAAGGGGGGGGGAGTCATCCTGTAGCTCATTCTGGTAATTACTAGATAAGCGATGAATAAGCCTATGACAAATTAGCTTACAACTTAGTCAGCTGTGGTGTGAAATTCTTCTTCATTTAAAAAAGAAGCTCTATAATCAAATAGAGCATCAAATGGAACCTGCTCGTTGTAAGTTGGGGACTAGCACACTTTGGACCTGGACTGCATTAAGAATGAGGACATGGCTGGATGCTGCTTAGGGCTCAGTAATAACAACGCTTGACCTGAGGTTTTAAGCAGGGCATGCCTCAGTAATATTCAGTTCCACAGCCATTTTTCTTCCTTGTCACTTGTCTTATTGTCACCACTTTGCTTGTATTAAAAATTCACGGGTCACTTGTATGGCATTTAGTGCTTGTCTCTATTGTATTGCATGCCCATGTTAACTAGTCAATTGTGACCACTTTTCACAGCAGCAGCAATGCCTTGGGTGAGCTGTGATTTCATAATGTTTATGGTGTCAGTGGCAAGCCTGATGGGAAAATGGTAATAACTCCTCTACCAATATGAATAATGAATGAACTCATATCATTTCATAAATCGGATGGGATGTACATCACATGTGACATATGGCAATAAGCAGGCATATTTTTACAACTGGGTTTGACTGTTAAATGGAACTACTAGACTTTAAACTGCTTTTAATGCTCTAAATACTTTCTCCGGTATGATATAGCCAGCAGCATGCTAACTCTGTCTGCTGTACCATCACAGAGGTGCATTCGACAGAGTGCACAGAGGGAGTCCTACACTGACATGGTGCTATACTCAGGTCTGTCCTGAGGTGAACCATGTGTACACAGCTTTAGGTCCTCTCTGATGTCGATGTTTTTCAGTCCGCCAGCGTCATGTCACGAGGCCAACATCCCACTGTGTTTGTTCCACGTCAGCGTGCTGAGATGAGTGCTATGGGAACATTCATTCATAAACTTGCATCCAGTTAACTACTTTTCAGAAATGAAATGACATTAAAATGACAGTGTTGTGTTGATTTACATCTTTCTTTGTATTTTTGCATCGTAAACCTTCTTGGAGCTTATATTTTATCTTGGACAGTGACATCTATTTTAAGGTAACCAAAGTAAATATTTTATCTACATAAAGATTGAACCAAAAAAAAGACTCAATCCCTCATTAAAAAAGAAGCTGCCCAAGACATTATTATTCTGAGGCCTGGCTGTACCTGCTCATTAATTCAGTTAAATGAAGTGAGAGAGGTGGAATCAGAATGAACTGAATGAGAAAAAAGCCCTTAAAATAATTTCCTGTGATTTGGTTAACATGCAGAAAAGTCCGGGTCAGTGTCTTCTCTTGTTCCCTGTCTTTTCTTTTGATATAAATGCATGTTCATCTTGTATTTCTTACTTTCCTTTTCCTGTCATTTTCCTTTTCTTTGGTGCATTCCTCCTTTCCTTTGTTTCTGTCATGATTGCTGGGTCAGCGGATTGGGTCAGAGGGCACATTCTGGTTTTGTCCACCTGCTTTGGGCAGTAAAGGCTAGTGCCCCCTGACGCTCTCAGCTCCATCAGTCTCAGCCGCATCATTCTAGTAATACACTAAGTCATCAGGGCACGGGATTGCGTGAGGGCTCTCATCTGGAAACCTATAACCTCATTGAATTCCTGTTAAAGAATGCAAAAATAAATTAATGAACTGAGCTCTTACTTTGTCTCAGTGGATTGCACTTTATTGTCTGGGTTTAATGTGTTTTTGGAAAAATCACTCTAAAATGTTTCCATATGAGTGATTCACTTTTAAGAAAGAGACAAGAGATGTTCAAAACAACACCTTGCACATATTAAGGTCCAAACATACACAACAGAATGAGCTGAGGGGATGTTGTGTTCAAAGGCCATAGATTGTTCTTGACTGTGTGGCCTCTTTGGCCGGTGTGCTGGTCTTTGCCAGCCATAGTCCACCTTTATAGGCACTCAACTGAATTGTTGCTTAGCCTGTGCAGTGACCCTGCCACGTGCTATCTGCATCCTTCTACCCAAAATCCACCACTACACTATTCCCCTTGTGGGCAAGGATATTGCTGCATGTCAACCGGAGCTACAGACTCGTGAAGGGAGTTCCATAAACCTTGTGTTAGGGCAGAGGAAAAAGTCAGCACCAGTGCTTACTCATCTGGTAAAAACGGAGTGATCTACAAAGTTTGTATGAGAGGGTTTTTGACGGTGCCCTGCTGCTTTGTCAGTACAGCACATGCTGCAGGCACTGGCATCCCCTATTGCCTTCCAGGTCATTGGCCAGGCTCAGCGGGAGGTGAGCTTCTAGCCGCATGACATGTCCCTGATTCACAGCTGGATCTGTAACAAGGTATCATAGCAAATGAGTCGGTAAAACATCACTGGTTTGAAGAGCATGAAAAATTGTCATGATATCATTTGTAACTCCTGATCTGTACTTCCGTCAGTAGGAGAAAGACAGACAGAGCATAAGCACAAGAGACATCTGGTACTGAAGAGGATTTATTCCTCTTCACTATCTCCACCAGTCTCTGCCCCCTATCTTCCCCACCATACCACAGCCTGACCCCCCAAACTGATGCCTAAGGGGTGAGATCCATGCTAATGTCAGGAGGCAATAATTAAACATCTCCTGATTCTCAGCCAAGTGGCTCATAGGTGTTATACTCTTAACATAAGAGCTTTATGACACATTGTCCCTTTCTTTAACACTGCTTTAGGTCCTCATTACACATGACTCATGAGTGCTTGTGATGTGTCCGATTGGACCCATCCTGGTGTGATGTGATGATAGTGGTGGTGTTTGGGGAGGTTGTACAGAGTAAGTAAGGCACATGCTACCAGGTCTCAGCATTATAACACTGGAAGTAATACAGCTGCTGTGCATGTAATAAATGCTGAATGCTTTTTAACAATTTTTACAAAACAAGCACTAAAATCCCAACAAACAATAAACTGTAAATCTTTCTGGGACAGATATCGATATACTTTTATGCCATATAAAAGAATATCATAATCTTTAATTATTAGAAAACATTTTTGGATTGTTTATTTGCCAAAATTGTGTTGTCATTCATTAAAATGTTTACTATGTGAGTAGAGTACACTGTTCATATTTTATATTAAAGAAATATTTAAGAAATAATTAAAATCTCGCATGTTGTGTAATAATTTTCAAGGAAGAAAATGAATATGCTATTATAAAAAATTGTATTTATGCCACTGTATGTATTATGCAATAAAATTAAACTCATAAACCTTTATGATCTTTAACCTTTCTATGTTTAGAGTACAGTTGACTGTGAGGCTGCGTGTGAGTTTGATGGATGCAAAGAATGGACAAACATCAGCTCCCTCCAAAACCACAATGGAGACCTTGGATCTAAATGTCATGGTTTCATAACGGATACACTGACATTTGTGTGATGGGATTTAGCCATGGGTTAATATAGCCATTGCTGGCACACTGCATTGATGTCCATCTCACTCAGGCTGTGAAGTCTATCCCACCTTTTTTTTTTTGGTGCCCTCACAGACGTTTCTTTCAAGGGGATGAATTGGATTCTATGGTGGTTAAAGGCAATTATTTTATCAGAAAAAAACATGTTTGATATGTAGGTTTGTTTTATATGATGTTAATGTGCCTCAGGAGCTGTTCAGATCATTCTTTTTTGGTGAGTGTTGGGCTGGGGGGGTGGGGGCTGTTGGTGAAGGCAGGAGATCAGCATTAAAATCAGAGCCATGTAAATCTAATCAATTATACAGTTTTTCAGATAAAATGTTGGTAAATCAAAACACATTTTCCAAAAGTCACAGTATAATGAGAAATTTAAATTGGAAACAGAAACCATTTGTTTATTATAAATGCCAGGGTGAGGTGGTGACTTGCCATCCATAAATTTCGTTATCCTTTCATATTCTTTTTATCTATGACTACAGCTTTGGCACTCGTTCAAGATTTTAATGAACCCAGACTTCTGAGGCATCAAGGACCAGTGATGCATTGTCCATTTGGATCAGGGAGTACATAGGAGGGACACAAGCAAACGCCTTTACCTTTGACATAATATTTTATATTCTATTATGTTAAAGGGGACTCATTAGGTGATTGCAACATTTAACAACATAACAAATTGACAAGACTAAACCCATGTACAAGCATATATGTATGATTAATGGTGTGTGTGTGTGTGTGTGCCTGTGTGTGCATGTGGCAAGGAGTGACTTGAATCAAAAAATAATTTTCTGTGCTTATGAGGACACAGACCCCCCCCCACCCGCCACCCCCAAAACCCCCGCGCGCTCTGGCGCGACCTGGTGTCAGCTGCTTTCTTGGGCTCAGAGGTTCCTAGGGGAGACCAGAATGGAAGTTGAGCATCTTGCTGTGATTCAAAGAAAGTGTGCCAAATGCTATCAAAACTGGATTAGTAGACAACAATTGTGTTCGATGGACTAAAGGGGGAGGGAATAATGTAGTTTCCTAGTAACCCATGGATGGAATTTTCCAACTCCATTGAATTTTTATCCCATGTAGGAATGGATGCACATACACCTCTTAGTTTAGGAGGAAAATCTGTACTGGAAAAAAATGCTAGTTTTCTTACCTGATCATAGATCGACAGCAAGCAAACTGAGACATGTTTCAGATTTATTTCACTGATCTATTTATATATATAGGTCATTTCATATGTTCTAAACAATGAGGATCACTCATGTTTCTGTCATTTGTCATAATGAATATGTTTGTTGTGTTGCCATGGGAGATAGACAGAGAAAGAGAAAGAGAGAAAAGCAGGTACTAAGAATATCACTTATTCAACAAAAATGACCTGGAAAAAAATTAAAATTTTTTAGATGTCATTAAAAATGGAAAAAATTAATAACATGTTAATTAAAAAAAATCTTCTTAAAGATAATGCAACCCCTTAGAGTTATCTGGTGACCTCTGGTGACAGTTATCTGTCCTGACCCCAGGTTGGGAAACTCTACATTAAAATCACTGGGCCATATATGTACACTTTCTGGTCTACACAAAAGTTGGGAAACTACAGTTGTTCTAATTGATTAAATGTGCAGAAAATTACTAAATAAATGAATAACAGATAGATAGATAGATAGATAGATAGATATTTATGACAGGTGATGTTAAGCCAACTTCCAAGGAAACGTCCTGGTGAAGCAAGACCAAGCGATAAAGAGATATTCATGAACGTCACACCTTATTCAACCTCAGCCACCAAAAACATTTGGTTTGACATTCTTCAGGAAGTGCAGTTGGTCGAGCAGGACATTCACATTTACATACACCTACAGCCCAATGACTGTCGTCTAATCCTGGCATTTGGAACAAATCCCCCACTGACTTAATCATGGAAAATATTGCGTGTCATTTGCGCACCACACTGGCTGGCTGATGGTAGTGGTACTAATTCACCACTGCTGTGAAACAGAACTCCCAACCTGCCTTGTGCTCAAATCTCTATTTCCCTGACTTCATCCTGTTTCTTTCTGTTGCAAGCTTCGACCTATTTTTCTTCTGTCTCACAGAACAGAAGAATACAAAATATCACAGATTAATCGGTGTTTGTCCATTGATACTTTTTTTATTATTTCTTTTGAATTATTTATTAATATAATTGCAGCTAATGTTTGGGTAAGTTCACTGTCTAAGACGGTCGTATATCCTCCGCCGTTTCTGCCCTTTCCACAGCAGCACCGTCCTACTGTTGTTTACCTTCCCATGTGCTGAGAGTCGTTCAGTGCCCGCCCCTCTCTATACTGTGGCCAATCACATTACTTAGCCTACACGAAGATGTATGTTAACAGCCAATCAGTGCTTGTGTTTTTTTCCACGTCAACGTAGGAAATATGGCGGCGCACATAACCACAGCGGTAAAACGGTTTGTTCCACGGTAAGTCAGTTTTTATTGTAATTACTAATTTTCCTGAATGTACTCTCTCTGTTGTAGGAAAAAACGTAACCTTTAAAGTGTGACGGTGCTATTTTTGGCGGATAAGTTTTCCTCCATGTCACGGTAGCAGCTGTTGGTTCTTTCATAGATTGAAGTAGCTCTAGCAGTTAGCAACAGTGTTTTATGCTTTGTGTTTGTTGTTGCCTTTGTTTTTGCCAGAATGTTAAAGAATGTGCTTGTTTTTTTGCGCTTTTTAAAATTTCTTGAATGAGTTTAGAGCCACTGACAATGTACAGAGCTTGCACTGACAACCTCTGCCATAGAAAGCAAACCCTGCAGTGGTCGTGTGGTAAAGCTTTTGGGCTTGGTGGCATTTATGTTTTCACACGTTAATACCTTCTTAACATTTCACTGTATGGCGGTAGCCTGTTTGGGGTTTTTCTTTTTTTGTGTGTAAATTAGTTTCAGGAATATTCAACAACACGGACACTATCTGGGCAAGACTACTACCTGCTGGCTGGTAGCTTGTTCTGTTCATAAAAAAGTACAAAAAGCAAATCAAACTGCAGTTATTTAAGCTATGCATACTAAAGTAAATTGTGGAAGGTTTTACACAACAAAATAGAACAATAGGCCAAATAAATGCAATTAAGGCTGACAAATAGGGCACAATTAAATTTTAGCATATATGCATATACTTCTGTAAGTGGTGTTTTAAGTAGACTATTTAATTTACCCTTACTGATATAATTGGATGGACAAAATATTAGATACATATCTGCAGTAAAACATTACAAAAGTTTTATTCTTTTACAAGAATCGTCCTTTACAGTGGCATGTTATAAAACTACTATATCGGCCTTTAAATTCACAGATTAATATAAATCATATGTGTATCATGATAATCATAGTTCCAGTTTGTAATAGCAGCCACATGTTCTGTTTCTGCTCAGGTGACAGCCCTCCTTGGCACTGAGTGACTTTTCATTAGCTTGTAAATCACTTCTCATTCACTCTGCACACTCTCGTTGGTACCACTGCAGTCACAATGTTGCTTATCAACAGTCTCTAATGTTTAGGTGACTGCAAACCTCAAGTGACTTTTTTGTTTCTTTAATTGATTTGAGAACACTTAATGGATTTATGAAAATGAAGGTTAGTGGTTTCACTGACGCATGTGAGCCAAAGCTAAGATTAAACCAACTGAGCCAAACAAAGACCCATTACATGACTTATGTCTTGAAACAAACACATAAGAGAGACGGACAATAAGCAGGCTTAATATTCAAAAATTGTGTCTGTGTTAGTCAAAAACATTGTGACATGTGGATCTAATTCAATACACGTGAATTTTCAGAGGCAACAAAGTGATGATCTTTGCCAAATTAGAGTGTAAAGTGTTTGTCATCCCTGTGTGGGTGTGTGTGTGTGTGTCTTTATCTGTGTGTGTGTGCGCTTGTGGTAATGTCCTGAACAGAATGGAAATGAAATATTTATCTGTGTCTGTTTGTGCTTGTGGTAATGTCCTGAACAGAATGGAAATGAAATATTCTTAATAATCCCTGTTTTACCTTAAGCGTCTTACATTTTATTTTATGCATCTTTCTGGATATTTTAAAATGATTTTTATGATATGCGATTTGACTTGTGTACAGTATTAAAAATCCAAATGGAATTCATATTTGATTCTGGCTGCTAAAGTTGTGATGAGATGTTGTGCCATGAGAACACATGATATTAAGACATGACAATACCTGTATTTCTTGTCGAGGAAAAAACTGTCTCACGGTATTAGTACATAACAGAACTAGAGCAGCAGCCAGTATGAGTGTGACTGTGCATTCAGACTGAGCTGAAGATGCAACTCCCTACTGTGCACGGGGCTGCGTTGGTCAGGGGTGACGGGTTGTACGCGTGTATGATATGACTACATTGTGATAGTTCAATGTGAGTGGCTACTCTACCTTTGCACCAATTCTACCACCAGTCTTGGCATTGATTTGATAATAAACTGAGTTTAACATCCAGTACTGATGAAAATGCATGGTGTGTCATTATGATGCGTTAATTGGGACCCAAATTTGACAGTGAATAGCAGTGAGTGCTCATGCTAACAAGGTAAACTAATGGGTCATCTTCTGGTGGTTGTCCACATCCCTGATCATCACCCATATGATTGGTCAACGCAGCGCTTTTGCTGGATGATGTCACCGTCCGGTGCAGTGCCATGAAGGTGAAAATAGCATAGAAAGTCACACACAGCTTCAGTTAGAAGCTCATGCATAGTCCGTGCATAGTTATAAAGTCTGAAGTGACATGTGAAATCGTACAGGAGAGAAGCCAGTCAGTTGAGTTGGTGGCAAAATGTTTTACAGTGCTTGCGTATTGTTCTGTCTTTTACTGCATGTGATAATTCATACACAGAGAGTAAGACTGAAGTGACGTTGATTACTCTTGCATCAGGATACTCTTCACTGACTACAGCTCCGCCTTCAACACAGTTGTCCCCCACAAACTCACCCACAAACTGTCCACACTGGGTCTGCACCCCACCCTCTGTGACTGGCTCCTGGACTTTCTGACTGGCAGGCCCCAGACTGTCAGGATTGGCAATAGCCAGCATTATTACAAACACTGGCACCCCACAGGGATGTGTCCTCAGTCCCATCCTCTACACCCTGTTCACCCACGACTGTGTCGCCTCCCACAAAGACAACATCATCCTAAAGTTTGCGGATGACACTGCAGTGATGGGTCGCATCACTGGCGGGGATGAAGCAGCCTACAGGAGGGAGGTGGCCGGTCTGGTGCACTGCCCTCTCTGCAGAGCATTTACCACTGCAGGGTGCGTAGGAAAGCTGTCTCTATCCTCAAAGATCCCACCCACTCCCAGCACGGACTGCTCAATTCTCTGCCCTCTGGCCGGAGATTCAGAAGTGTGAAATGCAGGACCAGTAGACTGAAAAACTCTTTCTTTCCCTCCGCCATCAGACTCCTACACAGCTGAGGCGTTTATTACCAGGAAATACGTGATGTACTGTTTACATTCTCAGTTTGCACATGCATAATTGCACATTGACTGTTGAATGCTGCACATGCTGCTCCCATGCAGCATACATTCTCTATTATATTCTTATATATTTTTATTATATTGCTGCATTTGCTTCTTAAAGTGCCCTAGATTTAGTGTTACTTATTTATCTACTTTATATTTCACTTGTATTGTGTGGCATTCATGTGGACGGCAAAGTAAGAATTTCATTGTACAGGGAAACACGTTTCCTAACTGTGCATATGACAAACACTTTGACCTTTGACCTACATGATGATTAGTTAAAACATTTCAAAATGTACCTGCGTTGTTTTGCATTTTGTGACTTTCAGTTGAATAAAACAATTTATACTATCATACATTTTGTCATTGACGACTTCTTAAAAATAATGCTAAAAAATTGTCTCATCTTGTTCTTGTAATCCCATTAATTGTGTATTGTCTTGTCTTGTGAGCTATGTGTATCGTCACACCCCAATTGACTTGTATTTACATTGTTAAATGCAGCCCTCTCAGATGCCTGGAGAGGAATGTGTATGATTGTTTTATGGACGGCCTAGAGTCCTCGCCTTGGCATTGGCGGCAGACTGCTCTTTGTCACAAACACCCCTGTGTCAAAGATGCAACAGCATCCTGGGGGAAGCATTGACTGCCGCTATGAAGTCATCAAGTGATGAAAGTAGCCTAAAGGTTGTCAATTAAGAGAGACAAGGCCTGGACCTCATAAGTTAATGGGCAGTTTCCCCTCACAGGGCCTGCTAGGGTTTTATAGCACAGCTTATAAAATCCACAAGAGTAATGCACCCCTATAATGTTTTCAATTAAGAGAAGGGGCATAAAGCAGTACAGACACTTGGCAGTCAAGCAAAAATGTTTATAAAGTGGCATTTGGCATAAATTGGGAACGGAATGTTCGATTGCCCCAGTTGTTTTAAAGCGGCAGCTACTGTGCAGAATTTTATTTTGATGGTACTTCATGCTGATTGGAAGCATTACAGACATCCTGATGTCTTCCCATTATTAGTTCTTTTAGCTTGGTCATATGGATGCACAGCCTGAAGTTTAAAAGCCCCGTTGTCTCAGTTGTTAAAGACATTAGAACCAAGACAAAGAATTTTTTTGTGATATTATACACTCTTAATATTGGTACAAGGTGTCATTATAAATGCATTCATTATTTCACAGTAAATTGGCTTTCCCTTTAAAATGGGCCTATAATAAATGCAATTAAAGAAAATGAATAAACTGAGCAGGATATTTGTAAACATAATTAGTACTTTTACACCACAACCCTCTTGTTTGTAATGCTATTAGAAATGGGCAAGAAATGTAAACATTTAAAGAAAATCCCTTCACTCATCTGGTGTCTTTTGTGGTCGAACTGGCTTAGGCTTCTGGTAGAAAAATAAATGATTGTTGAATAAACACCAGTGTGTTGACACCTCATTTCCTCATTGATTGGTGGTGGAAGCCGAGCTTGAGGTGTGTGGCCATAATCCAATCAAACAAGAAAACAACCATGGGTACTGTGTCACCAAGTTCTGCAGCTGTGGGGTTGGGGTTTGAGCAGATTGGCCCATTAACCTCAAATCCTGTGCTTTATGCTTTTCGTGTTTTTGGCTATTGCCTCACGGTACCAAGATTTTAAAATACTTTTGGTGATTTTGAAAAATTTGTTGAACCCCTTTTAAAAACGTGTCTTTCTCTTTTCCCCCTTATATTATGTATAGGTCAGCCACTGTCAAACAGGAGACAGTGTTTGTTAAATTGAACAGCAAATACACGATGGAGTTTGTTAAGTAAATCAACACCAAACCATCACTGTCTGTGGATGCATTCACATAGTACTTCTTTCTTTACTCCTTTTTGAAGCAACAAATCAATAAATTGCTCTATTAACTGCTGTTGACCCAGCTAATCTTGTCTTTGAAATCTGTTACAGAGCATTAAGTTAACACATGTTGCTATGTGAAAACAAGACTCTGGTGACTGGCATGGAGACCAGCTGAGTAAACATGGCTGAGGGAGCAGTGTGGGGTTGCAGACACTTGTCCCTGTGCTGACCAAGGTGGATCCATGCAGCCAACAGATGGATATGTTACCCCGTATCCCCATAGAAGAAAAAAACAAAACAAGTGTCTCTGCTCTAGCACCGAAGCCTTTGATCAGCAGCACATCTTCGACTTTAAAGTAGGACTTCTTAGGACCCCAGAGTGCACATGGAATTGCATCTGTATAAACATGGTCGGGGAGGAATGTGTGAACAAAGCAACAAAAGAATTTTGTTCTAGAAACGTGGGGTGGACTTGGCTAACGGGTAGTTTATGTGGTTTAGCGTTTGAGCATGGTGGTTGGATTGAATGAGAAACTGGGGAAATATTTTATGTTTTTAATCATAACACAAGTGGGAAACTTGTGTTTTTACTTTTTAGAGGTGTGAGCCAATACAAGTGCTGTGATGAAATGATCCTTTTGAAGGCAAGTGCAGGGTGTACAAAAAAAATCTGACAAAGCAGTGTTTGGTAACTATACGTATTTTTGTTGCAATTGTAATTAAATGGCCTTTTGTTGTATTTTCTCCACAAACTGTTGAAGTCTTTGGTTACTGCAGTGTATTTGTCCTTAAGATCATAATCTATTTGATCAAACAATAGTCATCAAATTATTCTTCTTAAACAGCTCCTTGATTGCCATGATAAGTTGTAGTCTGTTCTATTTGTTGAACTGTATTTGGAGCATTTACTTTAGAAATCATTTATAATTAAGTGTGTTGAGCTGATACACTTCAGCCCATGTAGCATTAATTGGGTAGCAGCTAGATGTGTGTGGGGTGGGGGCCAGGATATTGTTTCCAGGTTTGGAGGCAGTTTCTCTGTCAAAAGGCCACAAGGGGTTAGATTGGCTATTAAGCAGATGCAGATTTGGGTTCATTTTGCACCTCGGAAACCTGGAAGTTTGAATCACTGACTGTATGAGCTTTTAGAGGAAACTAGAACTTGTCCCGTTCCCCTTTTCCTCTGCCACGACAGTGTTTTGGTCTTCTCACAACACAAAGGTTGGCTTATTGCCATGGTGATGGTCAGCCAGTTCCAGGATGATGAGGTGTAATTTGCCCAGCATTTCCTGTCTGATACACAGCATCCTAATGAGTAAGAGGCCTGCTTTTATAGCAAAGTGTTTGTTAAGCAGGAACAGCAGGGGGTTGTGTGTGCGTGTGGTGTTTGTATGCGCATCAGTGTGTATGGTTCCCTTTGGCATTCTGCCTCAACATGTTTATTTAGAGTGTATGTACACCTAAAGCCTATAGGTGGGAACATCTACTACAGAAGTACACAGGTCCATGTTGTGGCCATGTGGCTGCAGTTCTTTGCCTAACCCATCGGTGTCACTGTTGACAGTGTGCCTTGTGATGAGGTCTTTGACAGCAGCTCCTGATGTTTTTGTTCTAGTACCATCTGAAGCTTCATCTTGTGAATATTCCTCATTAGTCTCTTACTGTCACTGGGTGACTAACCAGCAAACTTGATTCGGAATATTAACAACTGTGTCTGCATGATAAAATTGTGTTGTTGTTTTTTTTTCTCTCGTCAGAGACATCACCAAGAGAACAACTAGTAGTATGTAATATTATTAGTGATGGCAGTAAAACTACAAGCAGTAAGTGTGGTAGTGTTGTAACGTTAATCTAATGTTAACCCAACATTTTACAGAGTGCATGATCAGTAGGTAAATTGGTATTCATCTGATGCAGCCCTGTTGCCTCTGTTTTAACTCGATGGATACATAACAATCAGTATGTGATTTATATAATTATTGCTGAAACAGGCAGGGTGATGTGATGTACATTACATTACAGGGCTCCTGACTGTGAGTGGTCAGTCACATTTTGTGACCAAATTTATTTGAGGTGTGACTGACTTCACAACATTTATCTCTCACTCGTTCATCTCACAAAGTAGAGGCTTCCAATCTATTAGATGTGCCGATCCATACTGACTCTGAGATACACACGTCATCCCTCGACCCTCTTTTTGTGCTTTGAGTTTATTTTTTCCTTTAGAAAAATAGCCTATTAGCTTTCTTATATGTTTGGAAACTTTACTGTAATCTTTTCTGCTGGTTCAGGCTCCTGGTGTAACTGTGAGCTTTATGGTTTTACTTTCCCCTCGTACTTGTAGCGAGACAAGAAAATAATACAACTAATAAAAACATACATATAAACGCTATTGATTTCATGCTGATGAGCCTACTTAAATTACTTTTGTGCAGTATTTTTTTTTGATCAGCCTGGTGAAGCCCATGCTGTCCTCTTGCTGACAGACAGCTGTTCTGATGAGAGACTCTGCTGGGAGGTCTGAGTCAGTGTGGACTGAACAGATCAAACACGCCGTGCACATGTGCCACTCACATCTGGTTAAGTCCCAGTTTGAAGTTAGTAGTGGCTGAAACCCGCCATCCGGTCCTCCTTTAAGTAGAAGGCTACTAGCAACTTTAGCCCAAGAATAAGCTGACATTAGGCAAGCGAGTGAGAGAGCTGAACTGTGCATGAAGTCCAACATAGACATTGCCAAAGAGCAGAAATTCTTCATCAGAACAAACATGGGCTACTAATAAATGATGTACCCAAATGGCAAGGCATGCACACATTTATCATATTCTGTACGTCTCCCTCTCTCTGAATCTCATTATACATAGAGACTATGCACATTGGATGGTAATGGTATTTAAAGGAACTTGTGAAATATACAGATTCTTTTGCTTTACATTGTAAAACAGAGGTGGTACCACCAAATCTGGCACCAGTGCCACCATCTGAGAGACTTGGTGGCACCAGTGCCACGAGTATGAGATGTTAGTTAACCTTCATTGAAAACAGGACAACTGATATGACTGTCTCTGTAAAATTCTAAAAATAATGTTAAATTGTGTTTCTGATTTACTGGGCAAGCAGGGAAGAGTTGGTTGGTTGTGTTTGGTATTTTGCCATCTTTCGAACTGGCTTATAACTTGTCATATCACTAGCACAAGTTGCAAACAGGCAGCCTCCTGTTAGCACTAGACTTTATTAGAACCAGGTTTCAGTGGTACCACACACATACAAACAGCAGGCCCTGCATCAAAGGAGGTTTTATACAAAGGGTTGTCTCTGTCTTCCTATCAGTGTCTGCTAATGATGTATGCCACACACGTTTTTAACATTGACACCCTCCGCTCCCTATCAGTCATTCACACTCTTAATCCCTGCTTCCATTTCTCTCTCTCTTTCTCTCCCTCTCACCCTCTCTCTCTCCTTTTGCCTTTTGTGGTGTTTGTTTGGCTGCTGGGTTTTGTTTGTTTATTGTTTCCAGATGGCAGACACAGACTTCATTTGTGTGGCTTTCAAGTTCCCAGAGAGCTTTTTACTGCCTTGGCTCAAGCGCTTATCCTGTTTCCTCTAGCTGGGCTTTATGATGGGCCCTTTATACACAGCAACTGGAAGCAACTGTCACTATCAGTCTGCATTTTGGAGAACAGGAGAAAGCTTAGAGAAATCATCTTTTTTTTTTGTTTGTGCTCTCCATTTAAACATCTTCATTAGTGACAGAGTAGTCACACTGCCAATGAGAGAAGCAGGTTTTTTTTTTTTCTTGTAGTTTTTACAGGCTTTATGGAATAAGAGAGAACACCTTTTGATCATGTTCACTGGTCTGTTCTTCACCTGCATCATCAACAATCCCACACACAAATGGGATAAAATGTGCAAAACTAATTCTTTGCTGACATGACGGGTAGCATGCTCACAGTGGTGATGAAGCTGGTAGTGTGTTGTGTTAGGACCTTGCTGAGTTGAGTCTGGGCATCATTAAATGCTGTGACATCACTTATTGACAGGAACCCAAGAGGGCGACTCACCCAGTAAATGTGGGGGAGGACCAATGCATGTCTTGACTCATCGGATGTGGGTTTAAGATCGCAGTAATCAAAGCTCTCGGCTATATAAAACCCTCCCTTTCTCCTTAAAGAGGCCGTTTCTGCTGTCTGCTGCTGAATGAGTGATTACCCTGGCATTCCAACCTGCCTAATCCCATTTCTAGTGATGAATTCCCCCAGAGTAGCAATGGCTGAGGCATTGCATTCACTGATCTTCCCCCCAAAAAACAGTCACTGGGAGGAACTGTTAACCTGTTTTGCTGTGGCATTAACAAATAAGCAGACCGCTTTTCTCAGTCAAAAGCATTGATGGTCGTAGCATGCATCTCGGATGACATCAGCTGTAATCGCTGGATAATTATGTGTTTGTTTACCGTCTGGCAGGGTCCATGGTGACATGCCAAGATTGCAGCAGTACTGCCTCATAAGTTGCAAATGACAGCACAGTCGTTGCACTAACCCGCTTGTGACCTCGCAGAAGTGGATCTGAGCTGAAGTGTGAGGGGATCTGACTTGAATGTTCACATAATCTGTGGTGTTTGTGTTTTACCAGCAATAAGCGCTTGGCTGGCCGGCTAATCTCATCAGGGTTTGAGCTCTGGTGCTGGGGTGAGCAAGAGGACAGACTAGAATGACCCATATCTCTGCCTGGATGGCTGCAACGCCCCAGCTCCGCAGTGCAGTTCCATCAGTTTACTACGAGGCCCTTTGCCAGGGTGTTTACTACTGAACTGTCTGGCACAACAAGATAATGCCTGTACTAATGCCCTCTAAGGACACAGCCACTCTCACTAAGGAGGGTTTGCTCTCTTTCATAAAGCCCAAGCGCTTGCATATCATCATAGAGTAATAATGAAATTATAGACTGGGTTTGCATAGTGACGGGTGTCTTTTTTATTTTCAGAGTGAATTTAGCCCTGTGTGACAAGATTACTTATTGCTGGAGTAACTTTGCAGAGCTGTGCAGTCCTGTGTCAAGGTACTGCAAACCTGTTACAGCATCTTATCATCTTTAAAACCCCCTGAATACACTCCTCCTAATGAAATTTCCCAATTAGTTATAAAAATGTAGTTGTCTAAGTTATTGTTACACAAGAGTAAATTTTATGCTTAGGAGGTTGTATAAAAGGCTTGTTTGTGGTTGTTCACTGTATAAGACCCTGTGTTAACACATTATTGTTTTAGTGAACCGACACTGTTGCACTCGCTCTGCTGCACCCATGGGAGGTCAGAAACCTGCTCAGTCCTTTCCTTCAACTCACATCCAACTACTGCACACACAGGAAACAAATCTGCAGCTGGCTGTTTGAAGGTCTAATTTAAACTAGTGGATATTTTTGAGCCATTTCAATCCCTTGATATCTTTGTGTGTGTGGACACAGGGGCATTATAAAGGAAGTTCCATTATGGGAGGGATGGATAGTTTTCCTATTTTGCTGTTGAGATGTAATTCTAAATATTTAGCTTTCCATTTTATAACAAGGCCAGTCATTGATATGGGTGTCAGGAGATGCAGCACAACCCTTTTGATCTGAAGTTCATATTTAAGGTTATGTTTCATTAGCCTCACTGGGTTTCAGATGGAGAAAAAGTTAGTATCTCTTCACACCATAACAGATCTACCACAGTCATGAAATTGTAAAGGAAAATGTATGACTTCTTACAGTTCCTCTTGTGGTTCGCCTGCTCTGTTAGATTTTGGATGTAACTGAACCTTCCAAGTGCGATCTAAAATTTTTAGGGATGTAATATCACAATGGAAAACTGTCTCAATACTGTCCTGGGACTGTGACGTATCTACCAGTATATCACATATGATTATTTAGCATAACTTGGGTTGTCTATTGTTGACTTTTAGAGTTGTTGTATGGCAGTATTTTAGTTCTCTTGTTTCAAGAAATGACAAGGGTGGAAAGGAAACTGACAGTCAGAAAACAATTTGCAATTACTGCTGGACAAAGGCAATACTAGCCTGGTTTTGGACTGAGACGGTCTTGGCTGTCTTGCAGAAACAGTCAGGACATGGCTGTGTGCTACACTTTCACGGAGATGTGCAAAATAAACCGGATGCACTTACGCAAAACCAGCAGTTTAGTAACAGGCCCTAATGTCTTTTTTTGAGGGGGTGGGGAGTATACCACAAAAGCTGATTTATTTTTTAGTAAAGCACTTTTTTTTTTCCTTCAGTTTTTCTGATAAATATCAGATTGCAGACATTTTATCATGGCAGTGTTGTATTGTGAGTTTTTAATATTATTCCATTCCTAAAAATGTATATTCAGTTGATGGTGATGGTAACTTGCTAACTTCCCTTCCAAACCCACAAAACCAGGCATAGCTCTATATGGTAATAAATTCTTTGCAATTCTGAAAGTTGACCCCACCTGATAAATGCTTGTAGATTTAATTTCAATTTTAACTTGGGCCTTCCTGACTTCAGAATTTTGGTCTAGCACGTTCACAGCTGTCACACTTATTGATCCAACAAAATGCAACCTAGGCTTATTAAACCAAAAGACTAAAAACATGGTTTGCTGTTATGTTGAGGACTAGAATACAGACATGCACACAATCAACATTGTAAGTTTATTTTTGATGTACACTGATTGACAGAGCCTCCCACCTAATGGTTACCAATAAACCCCAGTGGAAAGACTGTTGTACAGAAACTGGCCTATGTTCCTTCTTATGGTTTGACAGAAGTCTGTTTTGAATTAACTCCTGTTTCTGTTTTTGATCTAAAGGTACCGCCTGATGCCTTTTTATAGTGGAATATATTTAAAGATGTCCCCCCTGTTACAGCTCACATTGTAGGAGTATATAGTGTTTTTGCTCCTGAACCATGTTAATCATGGCAAGTGAACTATGCACACAATCGGACAGCAGTATAGGCCACAAGTAAATTGCCGTGCCTTTTAGTCCCATCTTTGATGATGCGGTACTTGCTCAGGCTTTTGTCTCCAGTTTGGGGCACAGCTGTCAGGCTAGGTGCTATCCACACTCCCCTCCCAAAAACCTCAGGCCACGCGCTGTTGAACCCCAAACACTAAATAGGAGCATTAGACACACTATGTTAAGGGCTGCTGGTGTTTGAGCTGTGGCTGTGGGTGCGTGTCTTGTCCCATGGCTAAAGACATGCACATTAGCACACCCACACTCACAACTGCACACCATACTGCAAAATGTATCTTCTACTCTGTACCCTTCTGTAAGACAACAGATTTATTCTTTTGTGCCAAACATCCTATTGCTGACTTCTGTTGTGTCTGATGGCCCTTGACCCCTGTCTCTACTTTTAATTTCCTCCGCCCAGATACAGATCTGTGCTGTGAGAATACCCACAAGACCTGTGTATGCAGTGTTGCAGATTTTGATTATGCACCACCGGCATCACACCTCAGCGGGGTATGTCCAAACATGAAAATTAATTCACAGCTAAATGCTGCTATATGCAGTCTGAGAGCATTAAGAAAGAGAGCCTAAAGGCAAGCGGGCAAAGCAGTGTTCATTAATGTGCAAAGCAAATGGAACAGTTACTTCTCCCTTGCCCCTCCAAACAACACACACAAACACAGTGGTGGTTTCAACAGAGGGAAGAGCCCTTTGATTGTGGTGAATTTAAGTGGGCATACAAATTGACCTAACTAAAATAGATGTAAAATATTTCTAGAGCTGCTTAAAAATCAAGTTAATGAAAAACAAGAGTGAAATTGGCATAATGAGTAAACTCTAACTGTAAACCAACCAAGTACTCAGGAGAGTCACTTCAATCAGTGAACCACCTATAAAACAAACTTGTTGTCCACCAGCTTTGATTTTCAAGTTTTGTACTTTTTCTGTGCGTTTTATGGAGGAAAAAAACAAACACTTGTCCTCATTTTGCCTTATCTGGTTGAAGGTACTCTATAGATGTGACTTTTAGTTGTAGGTATAGCATCCTTTTACACTTTCTGTTATGAACTTTAGCATGAAAGTACACAAGCATGACTTTGTCTCAGATCAGTGCAAATAGAATTGCCCCCTGATGGTTTGGAATGCACCCAGCTGGCCTTTAAAAGGTGATAATTGGAAAATACAGGACGGAGCCACAGTCAAAAGTGGGGACCTTGTGTTAGACAGTGTTAGCCATAGCAAAGATGGAGGAGAGATGCACAAGACATGGGGCAAAAGAAGCCTATGATGGAGCCTAAAATGCTTTATTATATGCTTTCTGTCTGTATTTTGATTCTGCTCTGTGCAGTATGCAAACAGAATCAAGATGCAACTACTATTTGGAGTTTTCAACAAATCCTAGAATGCAACCTCTTTGCCAGGGAGTGTACATGTTACTGTTGTCTTTAGAAGGCATTGTTAAATACTCAAAGACTGGCCAATGCACAGTACAGCAGCATTCTGATACTGTGCTGTACACTGGAGTAAAATAAACTAGAAAAGTCACCACAAAATCAGGTTAAAATTGCACAGTGGTTGTCTGTGCATGGTCACTGAGGTAGGTTTTTAACAGTGGCTAGATGTACAAGTGTATTGTGTACTTGGCTGCAAAAGTGTAGGTGAAGTAATAACTTGCAAACAAGACAAAAGCTTAGGATCAATGAAGTCAAGCTCTCGCTGTCATTGTACACATTACTTCTTCACTTTGCAGTGTTATCTTTACAGAGTAATACTCAAGTTTAAAGGTATTTATGTAATGTTTCAAAGATAAAACGAGTATTTAGAGCACCATCTCTTTGCTCTGCACTAATTTTGGCAAGTGAAAGCACCAAAACAGATGACCTCTTCAGATGCAATGTTTAATTTGTTAATCACCTTTCCAAAACTCAACAATATTCAGTTTAATATGATGTAAGGTCAAGAAGAACAACACGTCTCACATTTGAGAACGTGTAGCCATAACATTATTCTGGCCTTTTTCTCTTGAAAAATGCCAAACTTTTGATTCTGAAAACATTTGCCCCTTCCGTCAGTAGACTGATTGACTAATCATTCTGAGTATGGCCAATGTCAGATAGCGTTGGCAGACTTTGTAAGTAAATTTTAAAACCACAGTGTATAGAGACTCCTTTTCCAAATACAAGTAAATTGTTGGTATGGAAAAATGCTGGCCTTAAATGTTTAAAATGTTTTGTTTTTTGATTTAGTTTGATGTGTGGTCACATCACAGCATCTCGTAAGGTGATCTCCAACTAAGTGCTTTGACTAAAAATATCACTTTAGAGTTTAGTGAGGGGGAAGCTAAAATGCATGCCTTTACTGATTTATAAAACCTGAAAGGAACATTCCTTTACTTCTGGGGAAGGAAGTGGAGTGAGAAGGTCAGGAGCCCTGTACAGGAGCTCTTCCCTTTACAAGGCTACATTCAAAGCGTTTCTTCACTCCTCTCCTTGTGTAAGCCTGTGCATCCGGTTTCCATCACCGTGTTCTCTGCTGAGAGAATGTGACAGTGATAAGGCTCTTTTGAAGTTGAGCTTTACTACAGGACCTATACAGAGGGACAAAGCCAGCAACTCGCTGCTAAAGTGGAGCGAAAACTCACTCGGCTTTATTTTCTGAGCTTCAAGTTTGAGTTTGAAGGAGTCTTCTCAAGCAGATAGGTTCTGGATGTCTTTACTGTATGATTCAGAATTTCTCCCTCTGTTTACAACCAGATACGATTGAATTCTTCTTTATAAAATCAACATATTTTTGTGGACTAATAAAAAATTTCCATTTAACATTTCAAAAACACTTTGGTCATTAGGCTGAACTCCAGTCAAAACAGTCTGACACATGTCAGCTGCCATGCCCTGTGTCAATCAGCAGACATTTCCAGCAACAATACGCCAACACCCATTCTGCACTTTGTTCAGGAAACCTTTTACTAACTCCAAATGGAATCTTCTTAATGACTTCCTGCACCTGATGCCTGCTATCTGCATTTCAGCAATGGTTTGAAATGCACTCCTGACTTTTGACCTTGACATTTTTCTGTTGTGTTCATCACCACTGAGAGTAATGTGTGTGCCAGTGTTCAGGTGAGCTTGGCCTGTGTATTATAGGCTAACTATAGAACTATAGACTATAGAATTAGATTCAACTTTATGCAATGTTCATCGGTAGGGGTTTTCAATTTTGGTTTTGGCAGCAATAACGAAAAATTAGCCGACCGGTTGCTTTGTAGGGAGATCCCTGTGCAGTTAACTAATATGCTAGATTTGTTTTCAGTTGGATTCAGAGTCAGGCATTTGAAATGACATGTAAAAATTTGTAGAAAGCTTTAGGAGGCCTATGGTGGTTACTCTGACAGACGTTGTTTTGCTCACTGTCTACAGTTGATGTATCGAGTGCAAGGTTAACATGACCCTTTAGTCTGAAAGGACCACAGTTATGAGAATAAATACTAGACTGAAAATCACTGGAGTATTTGATAACAGTGGATATAGTCTGGTGCTTATTTTTCCTCCATACAGTTTTACTGTATGAAACCTGTGTTAACTCAAGATTTTCTTTTTTGATGGAGTAAAGCAGAATTTATGGCTGAGAGGGATGGTAGATGTTTCTTATAACCTACTGTGTTTATGGTAGTTATAAGGGTGGTGTTCCATAGCAGCCCGTTAATCCCGTAGCCATGTTCACACTGTGGTCTACCCCATACTTCCCTTAACCATCACCAAGCGTAGCCTCTGGAATTGATGCAGACCATTTTACCTCCATCCTCAAGGACCCCACCCACCCCCAGCACGGACTGTTTATACCCCTACCCTCTGGTCGGAGGCTCAGAAGTGTGAAATGCTGGACCTCTAGACTGAAAAACTCTTTCTTTCCAACTGCCATCAGACTCCTAAACAGCTGACTCAGGATCTACCTCATGTAATTCCATCTGTCCTGTTTACATACTCATTTTGCACATGCGCAATTGCACACTCACTGCTGAATATTTACACTCCATGGCTCCCTTGTAGCATATATTCTGTCTGCATTATATTGTGTTCTTGTTGTATTTTTATTTGCTTCCTTCACTTGCTGCTTTAAAGTGCCTTAGATTTGTGATTTTACTGCCTATGTAGATTTGTGTTATTGCTCATCTACTTTATATTTCACTTGTATTGTGTGGCATTCATGTGGACGGCAAAGTAAGAATTTCATTGTACAGGGAAACACGTTTCCTAACTGTGTATATGACAAACACTTTGACCTTTGCTTTGTTTTTCCACTGTATTTTTTTTCTTTCTGTCGGTCTTTGTTTAAAGGAGGGAGGGGCCTCTCCTCCAGTCAGCTGTATGTTTACACACCTTGCTTGTAAAGCTAATGCTTCAGGTGTGAAGATGTAGGCATTTAACCAATCGCTGGTGACTGCTCTAAATGCCCCCCACCACCACCACCCACCCCACCTTCCTGGTACTTGATCTTAGTACTACCTCCTGAGGGGTGCTGAAATTTAGCTCCTGGAACGCACTTCCAAATCGGGCACAGTGTAGTTGAAACAAGCACAGAACTCATGATGAACGTTACTTGGCGCGACATGTTTCGGTAGGTTCCTGTTATTGAAAAACCCCTATGCACTCTGGAAAACCTGTGTTTGACCAGGTGAATGAACTATAAAAGGGTGTTAAGCTATAGTATTTAAAGGGTTACCATAACATCCTAGGCATTAGCAGCCAGTTCTGGCCATGAATTACACTCTTGTTAATCACAAAAGGTTTATTTTGTCATTGTAAACTGTAAGTTACTGCTTAAGAATAGATTGAATTAAAAAAATCTCCTTTTTCTCAACCTCTGCCCCATTTTGTTGCAAACATTTTTAATGACATTGTCCAAAATGTTTGAACAGCATCAACACTATTTACATATGATTCAGACATAGGTTGAATGTGAGCTCAACATGCTGGGTTATTAGTATGAAAAGGGACTTAGGTGTAACTGCTATAGCTTCTATAATAACATAGGTTATTGTTGACTTTGAATATTCCCTATAATATAACCTTGATTGCCAGGCTAGTTCTAACATATTGAGTGCATATTATACATTATTTCAGGCCGGTCCTGAAACGAGTGCTCCGGGTGTCAAACAAGTTGAAAATGTTGCAGTAAGTTTAGTTTCCATGATCCTCCCAGAAAGGGAAGGAAGGGGCATTAGTTATTGTCCACCCCCACCTCCACCACACCCTTAATAGGCCAGTAAAGGCCAAGGTAGGGTCCTGGTGACTTTCCACATTGTAGCTGAGTCTGTGTTTATATTTCTGAATGTTTCATCTACTAACACATCATCATTAGGTTTGCTAAGTCAGCCAATACAACAGCCTCGGTTCACCATTACACCAACGTTTGTCAGTGGCACATGGAATTCAACTCTCATCATCTGTTGTGTAGAAAACTTGAAGTGTTGGTTGTTTCTGGGATTATATAAATCACAGCGGTTGTCAGTTGGCACATCCAGGAATGATTGAATAATAAATGAGGAGCCTGCTGCAAACAGTCCAAAATGCATCAATATTAGGGTTGAACTAAAGCGAGTGCTCAGTCTGGCTGTAGTTGGCTTTCCAGTAAATAAGCTGTTGATGTACAAAGAGACTCAGGTGTAATGTTTCAACACCAAGGACACCTGTGCAGTTTTTCTAATACAGTGCAGTAGCCCTGGATTAAATGCTAATTTTTTTTAAAGCTAATGGTAACACATTTTAGTGAAATTGGTAAATTGCTGTTTGAAATTATTGGTCATTTTGTTCTTGTCGTGTGTCAAGCATCTTTGTAATAGATAAGTGATGTTAATGGCTGGGAGGGCCTGGAGGACTGTTGTTACAGTAATTTTATGGTTGATATCTCTAACTAAAGTTACCCATAGCTTTGTTAGGCCCTGGTTGGGAGAACTGTCATGGGTTCTTGATCTAAATGGCAAATAGTTATTTTCCCAGGGGGAAAAAAAAAAATAACCAGGCTCACTCTTGAATGTCAATATGTTAACACATGTTACCCAGTGCTGTACCCCAGCACTGCATGGTTTTGGTATATTTGCAAATCTAGTATTTACTGAATAGCTGCTGTATTTGTTTACATTAGATTATACAAGTGTTGCTTTCTGTTACGTACAGACCTTTGCTGGTTGTTTGGATTTCTCCAGCAGATCAGTCTTTATCAGTCTTTAACTTCACTCCTTCCCTTGGGCATGTCTAAGCCCTTTACATTGTCATATGGAAGGTCACACTGTGAAGACTCTGAGCTTTTCATTGGAAATTTGCATCCATTTTTGGCAGTTTACTGTAGTCAGATGTTGACACAGAGGCAAGTGTCAAAGGGCTATTCCGTGTCTCAAATCTTAGACTGACATATGGTCAAACAAATCTTTATATATATATATATATTACAGTAAGAATTGTTTTGCATTTAAAATTTGTATCATACGGTTCTGGTCCAGGGGAATGCTGGGTCATCATGAAACAAAGGCAGTGTTTGTGGAGCTGTTGCACTTTTGTTGGGCTCACTGACTCATCAGTGGCTGTGCTGCGCTGAAAGCCAGTACAAGAATTCTCTCCATGTGGTGAACAGCACCCGCAGCATACAGAGCTCTGACAATCCCAGCTTCCTATTTGCATCACTGCCTTTGCTTCAGGAAATGTGTAGTTGCTCTCATGTTATGGTGGTGTGTAGTCTGTTTTTGTGGAAACATTTTGCTTCATCAAATTCTGATGTAATAAACTTGGCTACAACCAACTTTTTCATTATTTAATAATTTCTATACTGTTTTCAGGCCATTTTGTGGCATAGACTTGGTGCAAATATGCATTACAAACATTGTATAACAAGCCTGATGTAGTAGCTAAGGGTTAATACTGAATGTGTAGGTATACCTCAGTCATGTAAGGTCCCATGGACTAACTAGAGGGGCTTTCAGATTAGTGTTTTTATGGAGTGTGGGGAGGGGTTGTGGCTTATATACTTCCATGGTTTTGGCAGTCAGATTTTCAAGAAACTTCCTGGAGTGTCAGGATCAATCAGGTCTAAGCCAGTCTTAATTAAAGGCTTGGGGCTGGGCAGAAGTTGGGGGCAAAAGGCATCCCTGTTGTTTAAAAGAATGAAGCTTCTGCCATTACAACACTATAGGGAGCATCAGCATTATTATTCAAAATTCCTCTTTAAAAGGTTTTACCATTCAGTGATGATGCATACAAATGATAGTTTAACTGTATATTTGTTTTCCCCAATAAATTAAGGGGAAAGGCAGCGCTAATAAAAGTGACAAAAGAAAAAAATACCTCTGAAAGACAAGAAACCTGACTGCTGTACATGAAGTATACTTGAGTTATTTATGCCAATGCATTTTGGAGTCACAGAAGGATTTTAGAGTACACATCTTGAAGTCCTTTCTTGTTTATAGTCACATTGTTCAGCTTGTTTAATTGTATAAGCTTCATAGTACAAGAGTGTTAGAGGCTTAATCTTAAAAGTAAATTTCAAAGTAGAGTGTTTGGTCTTGGTTATGGAGTTTTTTCACAAGTTTTCAGCTGATTCAGTTGTAAACCAGGTGCAGTTATTATTTTCAACCACTTGGGGGCACAGGCAACTTGCAGGGAAGGGGTTAGGAGTTATGAACTGGGATGTGAATATTGTGCATGGTGTTTGGGGAGGGGGTGTTCATTAATTAAATGGAATATGATCCAAAACACTGTGCTCACTCATGACGCATCATGTCTCACAAGAGAGGAAATAAGACAAATGCCACAGATGTCCCTTTTTCTCTGCCCTGTTTTTACTCTGGTTGTAGTTTCCCTCCAAACCCAAAAGTCAGACTGACAGTCCCGTTTTTGGTCTCATAAGCGGTTCTTTCCAGTATACCCATCTGTCAGACTTTTTTTTTCTGAGGTCCAAGTAGGGGTATGGGTGTGTGTTTGTGCCTTGGCTTGAGTGGGTGGAATGATGGGGACAAGCGACCAGACACAGTACATATCACATCATAGGCCAGATATCCTAATAGTCTGATCTACAGTCATTTCCACATCCAGGCACACACCAGCCCAAACTGTCCTATGTAGTGGATGTTATGAGACCTAGCTTGGCTGTGTAACCATGCTGTCGATTCCTTGTTTGCTCTTTTTTCACCCCAGACCCCTTTCAGTATTCTCCACGCTCTCTTTACAGTTATTTTTCTTACCCTGAGAGGACACCTGTAGATTGAACTGCAATCATTGTCTCCTATGCTTCAACTCCAAATTGAGTGGATTTATGCATCAGTGAAAGCATCCTCAACGTGGGCAAATACTTTTTATTGCATTCTGTTGAGGTGTTCTCCTGTGTAGTTGGCTTTGCAGGTGTATCAGCAGTTGTTTTACCTCGGATAATTAACTTAATAGATGTTGGTTTGACATCCTGCAGAAACATTATCTGTTATGTAAATGTGAGGTGATATCATTTGTGAGCAGTGAGAAGTGTTCTCACCTGCAGAACTAATACTGTTAATGCATTCATATCATGGAGGGTTATGTAACTGTGCTAGCTGAGATGGAAAGTGCAGCCACCTTGCCAGTCTTAATGCATTCAGGCTCCACAGCGTCAGATGGCCCCAGTGATCCAGGGGGACTCAAGATGGCAATGCTGTTTTACAGTCCGGATATGTGTGTCTGTGTGCCAGCCAGAACGTGTGTGTGTGTGTGAATGTGTATACTGCAGTGTTTGTTAGATTAGGCTCAGATGTGTGTATCCATATGGTTTGGTGGCGGCTTGTTTGAATCCTTCTGGCCTTGTGCCAGTATATGTAATAGACATAGTTGTCTCTGTATGTGTAACTGTCTTTACACTGAACCCTCCCCAACCTCGTGTGTGTTTTTGATGTGGAGTTTATAGGCAAGTAGGACTATTTAGCTCGTATGACCAGAGTATGGTCATGTGACTATATTTTCTATATCAAGCAGTCATGATAGATGAGGAAATGTTTAGTTATCCCATGATGAGGTGTCAAGGGAAGATGTTCCAGTGCATGTTGGTCTTTTTCCGTTTCCATTGGCTGAGATACTGCGTAAAAGTAAACACCAATCAATGCTCCCTGTCTCCTTTCTTCTCTTTCTCCCTCTGCTGCCATTATAGACAGACCCAGTGACATGAGTTGTGGAGAAATCTCCCCTCCACTCCTCCTCCTCTTTTCTCCTGTGCACTGTAATCCTGACACCAAAAACCGCCCCTCAGAGAACAAGTGTCAGCCTCAGAATAGAACGTGCAGTCAGCTCCCCTCTGGTAGGCATGTTAGAGAGTGCTAATGTTGATGGAGGTGACAATTAACTATACAATGATCACAGTGATGGAGCTTGTACCGCCGCCTCAAAGCCTTGCTAAAGAGATAAGTGACTGATCTCAACACGACTGGGACTTGACTGGCACATGATAAATAAGCACATAAAGGGGCATTTACTTTGGTAGACATAGTGTAAGCTTGCTTACCAGATGTTCTGCAAGCTTTATGCTGCATATTTGACTTGCTAATAAAAGCAGCCTGAAGCTTTGAACCTTAATAGAGCCCTAGTCATTTTATATATAGGATGATAATTACATATCATGCAATGTTATTTTCTGTCTTAAATGCTGATCTTTGAAAACAACATTGAAGCTGCTACCCTGGGAAACGGTTTAATTTCTATTGGATGCAAGTTTGTGGAGAAATGCACGAGTTGTGTTTG
Source organism: Monopterus albus (assembly GCF_001952655.1). Classification (NCBI taxonomy): domain Eukaryota; kingdom Metazoa; phylum Chordata; class Actinopteri; order Synbranchiformes; family Synbranchidae; genus Monopterus; species Monopterus albus. The sequence continues at coordinate 1,064,446 of NW_018127979.1, read as the reverse complement.
GAAAAAATAAGGACTTGCCTTATTTGCGCCATGGACTGGTAGGCACAGAAATGCACACATTCGCTGCTTCTGCTGCTGCTGACTGTTTTGCCAGGCACCCGTGGCTGACTCAGAAAAACAGGGGAAATGTTTTGGAGAGACAACCTGAGATAATGACCACCTCCCAGCCCCCATGTCAGGTTGTGAAACGGCCCAAAGATATTTGCATGAAATAAATGAGAATCTCTCTCACATCCAGCCCTGCTCCGGCCAAAGGTTTACTGTTGCAGATGCCTGCTCCATCTGGCCCTGTTCTCCTCGTCACCAGTCTTTAACTGTTCAGATACACTACCGTGGTCTGTGCTTGATTATGGATTATATTTGTTAGAGGGCTCAAATTTTAAACTTTTAACTTTATCAACTTGTGTGAAGTGTAGCAGGGCATAGACTCAAACTGAACAGGATGTGGTATGTGGCAGAATAGTAAAGTTTTAAAAAGTCTCATTAGACTCAACTGACACAGCATCTCCAAAGTGAGTCATAGCTCTTTGTTTGTCCTGTGTGGGATTTCAGGGAATATGTGATTGAAGGGGGTCAAGTGGCCCTCTATCCTGAGCAAACATGGACATGGTGACAGCCGTTGGGACAACAAACCTCCACGAGAACCAGGCTGTCCTGCCAACATTCCCCCGCCTCTCCACTGCCGGCACGACCCCCCTCACCCCTCAGCCCAGGGCTGTGATCCTGCGTAGCCAGCATAATGAAGCCATATAAGCCTGTTATTTGCTGTTTTACGGCTTGTTTTATGAAGGTGAGCTGACAAGCAGCTCCCAGAATGGTTCCTGTCACTTTAACAGGCAGCATTATCAAGAGAAAAGGAGTGTTGGGGAAGGAGGACAGGGCTGGCTGGAGAATGGGCCAGAGCCTTTATATTAGTCCTGCTATGGCTTTGATGGGTAGAGGTCTGGCTGCAGGCTATCACTGATACATTTTATGTCTTCCACCTTTTGTCAGGGGGACGTTATTGACGTTTGACCTATGGTCTTATTCCCACCTCCTCTTCACTAATCAATTACCACATCGATCCATTAATCAGACAGGGTGATGGCCAGTGAAAGGGCCTGTGGGTATGTGTGAAGAACTGTGGGATAGGCCTCAGGCTATCACGGAGGAGTGCCTTTACCTATGGAGTGCAGTGTTCTGGATTTGGCTTAACAAGTAGTCCTAGCCCTCACTTTAGAGGTATGTGTAGTTTCTTTTATTCATGAGAAAATACATTCGTCTCCATATGCATTGCATGGCCTGTAGGTGTATTTCTGTGAAAAAATGTTTTCATAAATGTGAGGGGAAAAAAGAGCTTTTTTTTTTTTAAATTGCCATCTTTTCACACACAAATTCCTCTCCTGGCTATAATGAATGTCATGGATTCTGTATTAAGCCTAGCCATCCATTTCATGTATCACACATAGCTGTGTGCGAGCTTCCTTGTATTGAAAAATTAATTTATTTCCTACACTGGGCAATCAAAAACACCCAGTTGTTCCAAGCCTCGACGCCAACAGGGTGAAAACTGGCAGGAAGCATTCTTATTAATGAAGCATTATTTAGTATGACTTTTGAAACATTGGCTCCAATATCAGCAGCTATTACCCTGTCACTAAAACAAGGATGCTTTTGAATGAGAGTCAGAATGTTTTTGTTCATCTGACTGTTTCCATGGAGGTTATGCAGTAGCTTAATTGTGTTTAGGGCGCAAACAGAAACACATCAGACACACAGACAGCCAACAGATCAAAATGGAAGCTGCGGGAGCGGAACACACCACGCTTTGATTAGGTTTGGTTTGGTTTGGTGTGTACAGACTAAAGCCATCACCCCAGTCTGTCTCTGCCCTTGCCAAGTTATTTGCCAGAACAGGGAAAGATTTGGTAAAGAAGTTAGAGAGAGAAAAGCTGTGGGCTGTTGCAGTCCACCCCCTTCAGGCTGACCAGGGTCTAGCCAACAGTCGCCCAACTCTTGTGGGTTTAGTGAATTGAGAAGACACTTCTTCTGTGGATTTTTCAATTCTTCAACGTGTCATTTGGCCGGGAGTGCTATTGTCCCTTGCCCCTTTTCTCCCTGCTCCTTCTGCCGAGACGAGTCGTGTCATCCCCTCGTGATCAGCACTTTTGTTGCCTTTGTTTTTGGCCCTACCTCAGAAGTCCATCTTGTCTTTTATGTCCCTGCCTTTCATGCATAAGGGAACAGTTGTGGCCTGTTGTGGGGCTGTTCCACTGCATTTCCACCAGTGGGGTTTCCTTTCATTTTCTTCAAAGTGCTACAATAGAGCTCTGAATGCCTGAATGGCCTATGCAGAGTGCACAATCCTACAGAGCCCGCTCATTTTGTTTTGCCAGAGTCAATAAAAATACTAAGTTAAAAGCTAACCTCCTTATGCCCTCCTCGAATGGAGTGACTTGCTTGACCTTTAAGTTCCCCTTTCAATTAACTTTTAATGATAAATTCATTGTTTTTAGCTGTCATTTAAATAATTCCACACATTCAGTGTTGCATTTTTTTGTTTATCTCAAATGAAATTGAGGCTACACTGTTTGTCAGGCTCAAAGCTGACTTGAAGGGATATTGAATTGTGTGTGACAGAGAGAGAAAGCTGGAGTGACAACTGCCAGTCATAAAACCTGTTTAACTCTTGCAAATGTTGGTTCTTATGCACTTTACATTCTAACTTGTCTCTGTCCTGAGACCTTGATAAAGATGTCTCTGGTCTTTGAAGGAGGAGTGGGATTTAACTTGTTTTATGTGGAGGGATAAAAAAAGACAAGAAAAAAAAGTGTGCTGTCATCTCTGGGCATTGTGGCGGTGGCCTTGCATAAAGACATTGTGCGCCGATTTGTGAGCTGGGAGAAAGACGAGGACTTTGAGAAGGATTACAGGTAGACAGACATTGGCTGCTGAGGATAGCCGCCATGACTTCATCCTCATTGTGTAGATTAAAGCCTAAAACCCAAATTAATGACACAAAAAAAGCGGCACTGTCACTGTCATTGGAATTAGTTGTTTAAACCAAGAAAAGGAAGGAGAGGCAATGGTGATAGAATCTGAGGATGTGTGGAAAAATGTGCTAAGTTTGGTTAAATGACTAAAGACGTCTGCATCACTGCACGTATGGGAGCGTGCATTTGTTGTTTGGAGACGGTTGTATTATACTTGTGCAAATGTTAGCATTCTAATGGGGCCACTCAAACAGCAAAGTATGGAAAAGATGGTGAAGAAGAAGTCAGGAAACTGAAATGGCAGAGATTTTGAATCAGGTTCAAAGCTTTTATAATTTTTGTCTTAGAACTGTTATTACACCTCTATATTAAGTGTTGATATTTTTTCAGGTGAGAAAGTAATCATATAGATGGAGAATAGGTCAGTCTAGCCAAGTAATATTAATTTGCTCTGTGTTCAGAGATGCGAGGATCTGCTAGAGGATCAGTTAGCAGGCATCTATGTCTTAGTTCGAGTCAAATCAGCCAGTCAGTGTACAGGACATGCAGCTCCTCACAACGCGTAATTGAGGTTTGGGAGGTTGCGCTTTGGACCGTCTGCAACCTCCATTTGCCCATAAACCCCTTTGCTGTTTAGGTATGCATGAGCACCTACGCATAGTGTAAATTAAGCTTTAGGTTAAAGAAGGGTGAACCTTAGCTCTTATGCATTTGGGAGCAGGGTGATTTTATGATGTTAATGGGACATGTTGCTTCTAATGGTAACAAGGTGTTGAACTGCTTAGAGCAAATTAAAAGTCTGGTCTTGATTCTTTTATATCAGTTGTGCAGCAAAGTACACTGACTACGGACATCATCAACAAAATGTGAGCAGGTATGCTGTTGTATGTCCTGTTCCTCCTGGTACAAGACAGGCCAGCCCCCAGTAAACTCTGCAACCCCCTCCTGATCTAATTTGGAGGGAATGGATAGAACATCCTGAGCTCCAACTTGCTGGAGGGCAGGCAAAAAAGCAGGGGGCAGAGAAGAGTAAAAAGGAGAAGAAAAGTGTTTGATTCTTTCCTTTCCCTGTCTTGGGTGTCTCTGCTTAATATTTTAGCTTTTCTCTGCCATCCAATTGTTCTCAGACCTCAGGCAGTGTGGAAAAAACACAAATACAGCATCATGCTGTGAGGAAGGCCATGTGTGGGGGATGCTTCAGGTGTCTTTTTCATTCAAAAAAGTGTCAGACAAGGCAGGTGGACATGAAACTAGATAAATATTGATGACTTTTTGACCATTTTATCTCTCACCGGCTGGCAGCTTTTTGCAGATGGAGAGTCTGTTGATGCTTCAGCAACATTGGTTTCCACCCTGCTCTTTATTCATCTTCATTTTTAATTAAATTCAATTTGAAATCTTAAGCACCACTGACCCTCTGACTGGAGTTTGCATATTAAAAAGTAGCTGATTATTGTGGGGTAGAAACACAGATCTTCAATTTTGTGCATTTTAGACACAGCTTCTGCCAGTACCACCAGGCCAGACATAATTGTGGAAATCTACATACTGAGAGTGAGGTTGTCATCAGGGCTTGTTTTGGAGTGGGTCACTTGTTATCTGCTGTAATTCATGTTATTGGGTGAATATTACCACCTGAATTAGGCTATGATGCTGCCAGGTGGAGGCCAGTGGAGTTACAGGAAAGGATGATCATCATGTCATGATAATGACACAATTACCACAGGTTATTTACAATATTGACTGCCAGACCACAGTCAGTCATCTTATGTCAAATTAAATATTCATCAAAATTTAATATATTGTATGCTGCAGCTGAGGCATTTAATTAGTTTGTTAGTTATGTTATTTATTGTGTCATTCACATACAAGTGGCAATTTCATGGGGATGATACTACGAAAGCTGCAGGAGCGGACTGTAGGAGAACCAAAAAGTCATGAAACATTTGTCAGGCAAGAACATAATGTCTAAGTGAGTGCCCTAGTAATGTCCTAAAACCTAGAACTGAGTTAACATTTCTGTACTTTGTTTCCTCACCCTGAAGTCAATGGGTTTTTGGATAGGTATCTGTGGTTTAACACAAGGCCAATCTATTTTCAGGTTTTGTTCTATGAAATAAAATGTATCAGTAAATACCCCAGGTGTGTTTTTTTAAAATGCTTTTGCATATCTAAAAAGACTGTTGCTAACAAGCGGCTAAATGAAACTGTCTGGGATATTTAAACGTAATCACAGAGACTCAACTACGCAGTAATCTGCCTTTACAGCCTTATTTTTAAACTCATGCACTTGCAAACTCTAACTAGCTGACACAGCCATGATTGTTATAGATCACGTCACGCTAAGAGAGAAGGATTTTGTAGAAGAGGTGAGCATGCTAAATCACTTCACGAGCTGGAAGCCATAGTTTTGACCCTGAAGTTGTGTGATCGTGGTGTATTTCGTTTATTGCCCAACAGTTTTTACTTCTGGCGATTGTATCTGGGCTTCACAAATCACAAGTGGTGTTCACTTGTGACAATTATCTGGCTGAACAAAATGTGTAAGTGTCATAGGCCGATATTTTTCACAGATCTTATTTTCTGCAATAAAGCAATATCCTATGGGGAAAACCCATCGGCTTTTTGTTGAGGGAATCAGGGTGACGGGGTGATGCTGATGTCTGGGTTGGGCTACAAAAAAAAGTCATCCCTACGGCACTCTAACATTTCAGTGAAAACAAAGTACTTTTGCCTTCTGTTCCAAGTTTTAAATTTTAGGCAAAAGTTTCCCTTCTGAAAACATTACTTTTTTATATTCATCCAAACACAGGAAATTATTAGCAACTTAAATGAATGACATTTTGTTGAAAAGTACTAGCAATGAAACTTAAAAATAATCTTTAATTTCAACTAAATCATTTAACAAAATAACTTGTTATGGAAAATGGGGAAATTAATGAATCATAAATATTTCAGCTCTCTTGATGCCCATGAAAAATCGTATATTTTACAGTCTGATGTTTGGAGGTTTCCACCCCATAACTGATGGCCATAACTGATAGAAACTTATGAGTTCCCAGAAAACAAGAAAGAGCTCTGAGATAGTATTTTACATGTTCACAAACCCCTCCAGATGTGAGAAGCGTAATCTGAAACAGGACTCGTACAAGACTAAACCTGTATGTGGACTCCCAGATCTCAGCCATACTTTGTCATTTCTTACTGACCTACTGTTTACCTTGAGAAATACTGGCGACCCTGTCTGCATTACATGACAGGGGATTTCAGAACTAAGAAGATGAAACTTGGGGAAAGCAGGAGCTGAATATGGTAAGCAAGTGACATAGTTGTCTGAGTGGTGGAGATAAGATGTGTGGTTCAAGGTAAATTTATTGTAGTTGGACACTAGAGACACTGACGGTGAGCGTCAGATCATCAGAGGCTATTCTGTTGGATTGAAGATCAGTTGGTAGTTCTCTGCCAGTGAACTGCTTTGTCCAAGACACTCTTTGGTGTAGGAGGAAGACGGACACAAATCTGCATGTAAAATGCTGCTCAGCCAGCATGGAGAAGTGCTTTACAGAAGAAACTGAAAGCTTCCAAGAACAATGACTTGTGGCTATTTACAATAATCACTTGCTAGATGGCAGGTCCAAATATGACACACTGTACTTTTGGGTCTGGAAGACTAATGTGCACGGCTCAGAAAGGCTGTCACAGAACCTGACAGCCTCTCACCATATTCTACTCCTCTATCCCCGTCAGTGCCTCTAGGCCTGGGTCTGCTGCTGCCTTTCTGCTAATGAGAACCAGTCCAATCCAGCAAACCCACTAACACATTTACCTCTGATCTCAGACCAGCAAATGTTGTCACTGTGGCCCAGATCCCATCACTTCACAGCTGTTAATATAGCCACACAGCCCTGTGTTATTTTAACTTTTCATATAAAAAAAGAAAGCAAGAAAAAGAAATGAGAGGAAAAGAAACTGGTAACTTCGGTGCATATGGTACTTTGGGGACTGGTAAATGTATACAACATAAGTGATCCAATAAAGGGAACGTCAAACAGATGTGGTGTAAATAAAAATGTCCAGATTGTATGTGGTATACAGGAGTGATGTGGATTTGATTGTGATGCCTGGCTCCCCACTAGATTGTGACATTTATGGATAATGCAAGCATCTCCTTTGGGGTTTTACGAGAAAATTTAAATATTATATACTACCATTTCATATAGAAATTGCTTAAAGTTCTAAAACATCACCAGGTTTATCAGACTGAAAGTAAATCTGTTAAATAAAAAGAAAACTTACTGATGTGATCACTTTTTGTACTGACTAGACATACTTGTATACTGTATATCACCTATATACCAACAGATTTTGCGTTTTAAAAAGGTATAGTAATACTAATGAAAAGGATTTTAGCTATGTAAAAAGATATTGATAATTTAGGTGCACACTACTTGCCATATTGTTAAAAGTAAACTTTTCCTATCATTCCTTTCCCAGGACCTGGAACTTTTCTTAGGTTTTCAATGGAGCCTTTGCCTTTTTTTCATTTGCTTGGGAAGAATGATCTATAAGGAGTAACTGAAATGTTTTTGAAAATGGCATTATGTTTGCTCAGAATCTTTACCGTTATTTACCTGTATAATTACAGAACGTGACTTGACTTCTGTGCTTTATTCATTCTTTATTCCTTAGCTACCCTATTAAAGTAAACTTTTCCTATCATTCCTTTCCCAGGACCTGGAACTTTTCTTAGGTTTTCAATGGAGCCTTTGCCTTTTTTTCATTTGCTTGGGAAGAATGATCTATAAGGAGTAACTGAAATGTTTTTGAAAATGGCAGTATGTTTGCTCAAAATCTTTACCGTTATCTACCTGTATAATTACAGAACTTGACTTGACTTCTGTGCTTTATCCATTCTTTATTCCTTAGCTACCCTATTACTAAAATCAGACCTATTGAGAACTGGAAAGAGGTGGAACTGTGGAGAGAAAAGCAGTCTTCTGGGCTGTGTTATTGACCATTTACTTCCTCTCCCTGTTTTCAGCTTTCTTCCTATATAATGGAACCTATTCTTAAATTACAATACTATCTTTTTGTACTTCAATTATATTAAAATATATTCACCTAATGTATGCCTTTTAAGTGGGCACTTAGCATGGCTTTTTAACATTTCCCCTTGAGCACTGTGCACAGAATAGTCTGATTTTCATTTAGGGCTCAACAGCCCCCTCTTGCTCCCTACCACTCAGCACTTCCACCTTTGTCGTCTTACCTGCTATTTTTCTCTCAAATTTTTCCATTTGCTCCCTCATCAATTTGAACCCTGTAGCTTTTTGTCCCTAAAATGATTGTGGGCTTTACCTATTTAACTTGTCCACAATTTACATGGTGGTGTACCATCGTCCTCCCTCTGACCTTTGCTATATTTGCTCCCTGAGACTTTTGTGTCCACAGTCCAAATAGGCTCTGTGTATCTGGAAGCACTAAAATCCTGGAAGAAACCTGAATTGGTTTTAAGTGCCTGCTCCAGCCACAACATCATTTAAAGGGTTTCAATAATTTTTGAAGCCACCTGATCTTTTTAGCTCTTCATCAAGGCCATTTGTTTCAGAAGCCAGACTGATGGAACAAATAATTAAGACACGTGTGCACTAATTACTGGTGTACACTGTTATGTGGGGGTGTGCATAGGAAGTACACAAGCCAACATCACTGCTTGTGTCTGAGCCTTTTGACACATTTGAGTGCACATGTAGAGGTAGGTGATGTGATGATGAGTAGGTAGGTGTAGCATTAGTCAGTGTTTTATTTCATAGTGTGTTAATCTATCTAAATAACCTCTATATGTTTAAGGTTGTGCAACAAATTAATGCTTTAATTTTGTTCCAGTACACAGCTGCTCAGTCAGTGCTGCTTGACAAATGCTTCTAAAAATAAAATGACAACCTAATAGAGTTTATTGCATGTTTTTACATGCAATGAAAATGTATATGCTGTTGAGCTGACTTACTCAGAAATGAATTTAAAAGGCTTTCCATAGATTTAGTCATTAATAAAATATGTTGGCAATATGTTTTTGTAAGCTGCATGTTGACTACTGCATTTACATTGGTGTACTGTGCCTAACCCCTTACATCTTAAAATGCTTACCTTTTTATTTATGCTTTTCCATCTAAAGGAACTATTGTGTTTAAAGTAGATGGTGTACATACTAGTAATAAAAGTACAGAATTTGTCCTTAAAAACATTAATTACAGCACAGATACACTGTCTTTCCTAAACTAAACTAAATTTTCCACTACTGAAACCCCTACTCATTCACTTTCTGTCCCGCCTAGATATTCAGCAGTGTGGCAACATTAGCATATGAGTGGCTCAGTGTTTGGGTGAGTTTGTTCTCAACAAAGAGTGCCAAAGCACAGGTCAATGTCTCTCATCCACTTCAATGAACAGCTGAAGGGCAAACAGAACTCCCAAAATGAAACATTTCCAGATTTTCACTCTAGTGCGGAGGATACAGCCTCCTTCAAGATCTTTATGTGCAGTATAAAACCTGTAGATATCATGAAGATGAAGGCAACAGCCTTTTATTTACTCATTGTCTTTATCCCTGGATTGATGCTAAGTGTACTCGAGTACTGTATGCACCAGAGACATGTTTTTGTGGATTTATGGTTCCCTTGCCTTGGTGTTGTGTGTATTTGTGTGGTGTACTTATTTATGTATATATTTGTGTTGACAGGGAGAGCGGTTGGCTCCTGCCCACAGCCTGGCAGTTGTATACTGAAGCATGGCGTCAACACCACCACTCTGCAGGCCCCTTGCTGCGTTACATACCCCGCAGGGCAGTTCTCTACTGCCCTGGCAATGATGAGCGAAAATTGAGGAAACTAGCTTCACTAGATGTCGACTGTGCTGTCTTGGACTGCGAGGATGGTGTAGCCCTTAGCAAAAAGGTAAAAAAACAAAAAACAAACAGAGATGCACATATGCAGCTTCATATGAACAGGTCAGCAAGGAGCACACAAACACACACACACAGCTGTGCTTCAGACAGGTGCTTGTACTTAATCATTGAAAGGAAAACTACCTAAGTGAGATGTTTAAAACAAGCACATTTCACCCCATTATGATGGTATAAAGGCAGTGGTTCCCCCCTATCTGAGTCCTTTAAAACAAGGTGACCATATCCCACTGGGCAAGCAGCGGGAAAGCACCAGATGCAGCAGGTTAAAAGCATTCTCCTCCCGCCTACACCACCTCCCCATTGGCCCTCCTGAACTCCCCATGAAATTGTGATTGGAGAGTGGGATAAAGAAAGGGCCTGGGTAAAAAGTTAACTAACAAAGGTTTTTAAGTCATGATAATAAAGATGATTGATATGGCTGGAGGCTGTTCCTGTAGTCGACAAAGACAATAAGTTGCCTGTGTGACTGACAGGTTAAAACTGTGACCCTGCGATGGAGTTGGTGGATGTCAGACCTATCTTTATTATGTGTTTGAGGGGAAATGTGGATAGGAATGCAGCACTGAAGCAGCCATTCAGGCTTGAGGAGAGTCTTGAGCTGTCAGCATGTGACAGGTCCATGTCTCTATTTTATTTCAACAGATGTATTTTGCCTCAACCCACGAATTTCACATAAAACATGGTATTTTTGACCTTTTCTAAATTTAGAATGATTTTTTTTTTGTCCTTGTCAGGGGTCTTTTTCTCCTAGTAATTAGCTGGCAAATTATACATGTAGGGGATAGTATGTATGTACTATTAAAACAAAGGGGAAAATGACATTAGCCACAGAGTAGTTCAGGTTTCCTTATGCAGAATCATTTCTTTTAGCAGGCTTACCACCCTGCCTTCTACTAAGGCACTCTGAATAATGCAGATCAAAGTATCAACAATAAGTGGGAAATATACCTCCAGTAGTTACCTGCCTTATGATCCCATTACTGAAGTAGCTACTTCAGTGCTACATGGTACAAAGATCAGAACAGATTTCAGCCATTCATTGATACCATAGAGTCTGACACAGCATGCAAAAATTCTGTAACCTATTATGTTTTTGCTAGGTCATACTGTGTAATATAAAAATTAGTTATTTACTCAATAACAAAATGCACCTTTCCTACTGGCACCCTTTCTTTACCTCCCACACTCTCAGCTTCTTTCTCCTCTGTGGCAATTGGAAAACCATGGGGGTTGTTGTGTAGTTATACCTTCCCTTAAGATGATTTTTTTTTTTCTTGTTGGATCAACAGTACTTAGTGTGTGTTTCTGTGTGTATGGAGGTTGCCTGGCAATGCTACTAAGACATTTATTTTAGGTATTAATTTTAATGTTTTGAAATCAACTTTTCCATTTCCAAAAATGTCTTGTTTTTCTTTGTCTCATTTATTGCATACACATGGGATATTTACTGTACTAGGGATTTGCAATCCCTCTTTAGGCACTAAACAGTCATTTATATTTGTCTGTGTTTATTACATTTCTTCTGTACAGGAGATGTTGTGTACTTGGAGTCATGCAATATGTATTTTAGGGTTTTCTGTTAAGAGATGTGGAATACGGAGTGATGGAATGGAAATTTATACAAATGGCCACAGTACATGATGGTTGAGTTTGTAAATGTTTGAAACATCCTAGTGACAAAGTGTAAAAGCTTATTTAGAAGCTGCATATTTGTTTTCCACCTCACACAAGAGCTTCTATATTAATACAGCTGTGTACAAAAGCTGCATAACGGCTCGTTTCGTACTGTGTAATTGTTGTAGACCAGGTCATTTATGCACATAGCTACAGTGATTGTGTGTTGGGCTCTTAGCACTGCCAAAGTGTAAGTGACCTGCACAGCAGCATTGTGCCTGAATGCATCCTGTGTACCCTGTACCCTACTGTGAATGTAGAGCTTTCGTTACACTGCCTGTGTAGACACTGTCATATTTGCAAACAGTTTTATTGGACAGGGGGAGAATTTCACAGAAATGAGCAGCAAGTGTTGAGACAACTTCAGATAATGAAATACTTAAGTAACACAATAATTCATGCAGTAAGATGTCACTGCAGAGATGTTCTTAACAACAGTGTTTTTTTTAAATACACTTACTGTAAATAGCTTTGCCAAAACCACCTGCCAAATTAATGTCATGTAATGTGGCACTTCATGCAGATCAGAAGGGCATGTTGACATCTCCATGTCATAGTAAATGCTTAGCTAAATGGAAAAATAGTTTTAATGCCCCTGGCAATAATTTGTGGTCATTTTGCCATGCTTTTCTGTTCTGGGACCAACTGAATCGTAAATACTATAACATATCTAATTTAGTATTATATCAGAATAAATCCTTTGAGATGTATTATCTCGTTTTCAAAGGAGAATGCAAAAGAGAAAGCAATCGACTCAAGAACAAAAATAGAAAAGTTATAACATTTGAGTAGACACTATTATAGAAATAATTGTAGACTAGCAGTGATAGCGTAACTAAAGCAAATCCAATTAGTTTTAAGTTGAGACAAAACATTTTAAAACAAGTCAGATAAAGATAAGTCCTAAACATCAGAGGAATGGAAAGTGGTGCTGATCAAAGAAGCAAAACACATAATTATTGAGCATATTTAAAAATGAACCAATGAAATTGTCAAGTTGTACCAAGACAGAGCCAGCTGAGGGTGTCGAGTATTGTACAGTGGTGTGTAAAGTGAACATTCCCATACAATTCTATTGTATATGACACTGAGAGGAAGAAGATTGTGTTAGCCTAGTCTAGTATTGGTAAAGTGCCCTACACATTTATTTTATTATGTACTATCATAAGCTAAAACTAGAGAATTTGACTTGCTTTTGAGGTTCTGTCTTGTACTCAGTACCATTATATACATTAGTTATATTGTGCAATACTTTGTTAGGTGACAAAGACTGTAGAATGATAAAATTGCAAAGTGTCTTTCTATTTGTAAAGGAGAGACTTTTGGTGTATGGTATCATCTGCATACAACTGAACTTTGTTAAGTTTATGATAGATGATTTATATAAACATAAAACAGAAGTGGTCCTAATTAAAGTAGAACCTTGAGGCACACTTTTTTGTTCTTGAGTTAGCATTCAAGTTTACACCCTTGTACAACAACACATTGTGTTATATTATGAAGACCTATTAAACCACAATAATGCATGTTACAGAAGGCCACTTATCTAAAAGAAGGTAGTAATCCACTAGCTCAAAAGCTCTAGTGAGATTCATGAATATTGCTTCTGTGAAATTACCACTATCAGATGCAGAGAAAACATCATTAATGATTTTTAGGTGGGCAGTAGTCACAGAAAACAGTGCATCTCAAACAAACTGAAATTAGAAATGTAATGTTGTAAATAAATGGGAGCTTTTACATTGTAGTGCATTTGCACTGAAAAGTTGTCAATTTCTACAGTGTATATGGCTGCAATTAAAGTCCTGACCTGAATCCAATTGAGATGCTGTGGCATGACCTTAAAAAGGCAGTTCATGCCCGAAAACCTTCCAATGTGGCTGACTTACAACAATTCTGCCAAGATGAGTGGGCCAAAATTCCTCCACAGCGCTGTGGCAGACTCATGGCAAGTTATCGAAAACGCTTGATTGCAGTTGTTGCTGCTAAGGGTGGCCCAACCAGTTATTCGGTTTAGGGGGCAAACACTTATTCACACAGGGCTTTGTAGTTTTGGATTTTGTTTTCCCTTAATAATAAAAACCTTCATTTAAAAACTGCATGATGTGTTTACTTGTGTTATCGTTGACTAATATTTAAATTTGTTTGATGATCTGAAACATTACAGTGTGACAAACATGCAAAAAGATAAGAAATCAGTAAGGGGGCAAATACTTTTTCACACCACTGTATATTCACCATGACAACCGCACAGTCGGCACCATGTGTTTGCCAAGAGATGCCAGGCCTCAACAATAGTCTCTTAATGCATGTCTGCTGCTTCCTAGGGAGAGAGAATGGGAGCAAAGCAGAGGCTGAGCTTGCTAAATGCCATCCTGAACCACTGTTTTGGTGAAGGCTACAATGGGTTAGGTGAAACGCGAGGTTAGTTACTGGGTATGCGTACATCGGCCTTTAATGGGGCTACTGCTCAAAACCACCCTCCTATTATGTGTTCATTAATGTATTCTTTTCATTATCGTTCACCTTCACCTTAAAACAGGGAAGGATATTCATGACAAAAAGGTATGTGATGAAGGTCAGTCCACCCCCTCTCCTTGAAAACTGAAATCCAGGAGTGCCTGCTTTAATTGCCTGTCGCTTTGACTCCAAAAATGTCTGCACTCCATCTTGGCAGTAATGCTGGCTGCTTAAGAGGCAGGGAGATGAGAAAGGGAGTAAAGGGTAGGAGCCACCCAGTGCTTGCTAACTGTCACCATGGACCCAGAGGGGAGAGAAGGAGGAGGAGAGAAGGGAGGGAAGACAAGGCTGACTGCTCTAACACTCTTACACATATCATCATATCTGTATGATCAGTGGGGTGGAGGAAGAGGGAGGGCAGGTTGAAACCCCAGAGCGGAACTGACGGCTACACCTGTCCTCTCTCCTCCTCGCTCCCTTGCCGTCTTGTTCTTTCATTGTGCCTCTCCCTTGCAGATCTCTCCTCTCCTGGGTCCTCAGGGTTAAGATTGTTTATCTCTCTCTCTTGTGTTCGCTCTGTCTCTTAGTGCCCTATGGTCCAGTATTCCTCCTGTTGTTTCTCCCTCTCTTTTCCCCACATGAGTCCCTCCATCCTTCTTGACTCCCCCCTGCCTCCCCTGCCATAGAGATTCTCTCCTAATCCCTGGAAGTTTGGAACTAATGAACTAACTGCTGAGCTGCTGCCACGGAGCTTGGTCCCAAACTATACTGTACTTCACACTCGATTTCCTCTCCAGATGGCATGGTGGCGCGGCGACACGACGGGGAGCACCTCTTGCACACCACTACGCGCCTGCAAATGCACACGAGCACACAAGATGTACAGAACACAAACATGCACACACACTTAAGTGTGCGCATGTAGACACGTATGGACAAACGTACACGCACGCAAGCAAGCACGTACATACCTGTTATGGTTGGCAGCCCACTGAACATCACTCCTTTATAAGAGGACCAGTGTCCTGAGTTTAGCACATTACAAAACCAGGGCCACTTGTTACTGCTTATATAAGTCACAATTTCGTCACCTGAAGCTATAAACCATCCAAAATAACTGCTGTTGAAACTGATCAGCACCCTTAGTAGCTTTTATTATTTAAACCAGTCACTTTTTTTTTTAAAAACAGTTTGAGTACAGTACATGGGTGTGAACACAAGCACTTGATTTTGCCATTTGTTTTATTAAAACTGGTTGTGGAAAGTTATTTAATTATAGAAATAAGAGGAGATATAGATTGATTTGTAGAGATTTCAGTTGTCATTTTATGTAGTTCAATAGTTGTAAAGGTAGTACCTGTAATAATATAGGTACTACTGCATGTCACAAAAATTACTACGAAATTAGTAATTTACTCAATTACTAATAGCAAAAATGCCAATAATTATTTGTGTTGTATATAATGATACTATAGCACAATCTAATAGTGATGCAAACTTCATCCTGGAAAAATTTGAGCTATCAAAACCCTCATGTTACAGTTTTATTTGGTTATCACTTGGGGGTGTGACATGGCAATTAAAAACGATATTTTTCGTCGAGGCTTAAGCTGTCTCACAATGTCAGAACCAGAGCAGCAACCAGTGGGACGATATGTTCACATTAGTCTTGTGAATAAGCTTAGACAAACATTAAGCCCAGTCACACAACATAGTGCAAGATACTGTATGTTTCAGAAAAACAAAGAATAGACTTTTAGACTTTGCAAAGTGTGAACTGTGATCTGGTAAACAAAAGTTTTCTTCTCGTGGGCGGGGACACATCCTGATTATCTCCTGGACATGATTGGTCAACACAGCACCTTTACTGGATGATATCACCATCCAGTGCAGTGGTGTGAAGGTGAAAATAGCATAGATCACACAGCTTCAGTTAGAAGCTCATGTATAGGTAATGCTCAGTTATAAGTTCTGAAGAGACTCATGTGAAATCATACAGGAGAGAAGCCAGTAAGTTGAGTTGGTGGCAAAACCTTTTACAATGCTTGCATATTGTTCTGTCTTTTACTGCATATGGTAACTTTTCCAACTTTTCCCCCAAGTTGAAGTCACCGAGGTAGTCAAGAAGCTTCTCGGTGGCAAGGCACCGGGGGTGGATGAGATCCGCCCTGAGTACCTTAAGTCTCTGAATGTTGTTGGGCTGTCTTGGTTGACATGCCTCTGCAACGTCGCATGGCGGTCGGGGACAGTGCCTCTGGACTGGCAGACCAGGGTGGTGGTCCTTCTTTTTAAGAAGGGGGACCGGAGGGTGTGTTCCAACTATAGGGGGATCACACTCCTCAGCCTCCCCGGGAAAGTCTATGCCAGGGTACTGGAGAGGAGAATTCGACCGATAGTCGAACCTCGGAT
>NW_018127979.1:1016733-1047356 GCF_001952655.1 Monopterus albus | reverse complement strand
ACCGGTCCATTGTGGTGAAGAAGGAGCTGAGCTGTAAGGCGAAGCTCTCGATTTACTGGCCAATCTGCGTTCCGAGTCTCACCTATGGTCATGAACTTTGGGTCATGACCGAAAGGGCAAGATCCCGGATACAGGTGGCCGAAATGAGCTTTCTCCGCAGGGCGGCCGGGCGCACCCTTAGAGATAGGGTGAGGAGCTCGGTCACCCGGGAGGAGCTCAGAGTAGAACCGCTGCTCCTCCACATCGAGAGGAGCCAGCTGAGGTGGCTTGGGCATCTCTTTCGGATGCCCTCGTGGTGTACCATTTGTCAGAGCTTTGGACTCCGGCATTCCCCCGGAGGAGCTGGAGGAAGTGTCTGGAGAGAGGGAAGTCTGGGCATCTTTGCTTAGACTGCTGCCCCCGCGACCCGGTCCCGGATAAGCGGAGGAAAATGGATGGATGGTAACTTTTACTTAGAAAGTAGAACTGAAGTGACATTCATTACAAGATGAGCAGTTACAACATTTTGTGACTTAAGTCAAATGAAAGAGTATTTTTTCAGTCATATTTTGTCACTGAAGACTCCTAAAAATAGTGTTAAAATCTCAGCTTGTTCTCATGAACCCAGTATTGTCTACCATCTCGTCTTATGAGCTAAGTGTATTGTCACACCCCTAGTTATTACATTATCTAGCGCAGTTGGTATGAGCTGTGGTTTATGTGTGAACTGTGTGAGACACCTGAGATTTTCATATTAACATAAATTATGCAGCCAACTGTCAACTGATACACGACCTCAGTTCAGTGCTCACTGTGTTATTCAAGAGGACACTGAAAGATCTGCTGTCCACGTAAGTGGATTCAAATCTCTTGACAGAATAAACTCTTGGGAAATAATGTTAGCCCGCTGAGTTATGAACACTGAACATTTGTATTTAGTGTGTGTCAGTATATGTGTGTATTGAAATCCCTGTATATACATGTGCTTGTGGGCAATTGTGTACTCAACACTTCAGAGAACCCAGGAGACTTGAGACAAACTCCCAGTCAGGCTGCCAAGACTCATGAACGGAATGTGAGCTGTTCAGCCAGAAAATAGACCCAGTCCCAGCCAGATCATAAAGACCCTCCATTCCAAACCTTAACTGTCTGTCACAGTAGATGTGTGTATTTGTGTGTTGAGTGTCATGTGTCAGGTATCGATTGGAGTCCTTTGGGATGGGCCCGTAGGCGAATGAGAGGTCACAGTGCATAGGAGAGTGATGACAGTGCTGTGATTATGATTGGCTAGGAATGGAGAGGTCCTATGCAATGATGAAGTACGTACAAACTGGAGGGATTTAACATTGTGGATTTTTTTTGTGGGTGTGTTTATTTAGATTCAATGTGAGTAATAGATTTCACAAATTACATTTCAGCTTTTTCAGGTCTTTGTAATGCTTTTGAAACACTTGTGCAGCAGCTCCAGATACTGTGAGTTTGAGGTGAGGTTTCAGGCCAAGCGAGGGATTGGAAAATGCTGAGACATAGAGAACAGAGAGGTCCTCTCTCATTATCCTGTTACACTCCTGTGTTTTCACTGGCAGAGCCGTGGCCTGAACCGCACTGTGCTACAAGGGCTGCGTAACACACCCATCACTTGGAGAGTAACCCAAGAGGGGGAGTGATGATGGAGAAGGTGACAAGGAGAGGAAAACGTGAAAGACTGAGAGAAGGAGGGAAGGAACGGGGGGCGGGGGACATGCCGTTTCACTTTATTATGCAAGAAATATGCTCAGTATTAATTTTAGGTCTAATTAGTTTGCAGATTAAGGTAACCAGACCCCAGATAGGTCTCTGAAACTCTTTTCAATTGATCACTACTGGTACTAAAACAATAAAAAGATGAAGAGTTCAATCTTGTTTATATACAGTAAATCATATCAAAACATAAAAATTATGTTTTATGTACTTGAGGTAATGATTAAGACATGAGGTTGAGTCAGGTCCAGGCAACAGGGAAAGAAATCCATTCTCACAAAGATCTGCCAAGACTAATTTCTTTCCCACACTGAACAGCTTCATTTTCATTTGCACTGCCTCAGGAACTGTGCAGCAGTTTTCTAAGATACAGCAGACTTCATTCTTCAGATTCTTATTACTGCTGTGCACATTTGAAATTGTCATCTGTGCTTCATTAACATTTTTGCACATTTTAATTGACTATTTTGTGCATAACAAAAATGACATGAAATACAAAAGAGATTTTTGAATTTGGTCCTTTATGATACAGCAGGCACTGCCATGTGGTCGGGCTCGGCAATAATGACACATTATTGTTAATTGATTGTTTCTGAAATCCTACTGAAATTGCAGTGTGTGTGATTATATTGTGTAATTGCTTAAAAAATAAGTTTATTTATATGATGTCCAGCTATGCTAAACCTTTAGTTTTACACTTGTCGAGTTTTGCTGATGCAGTGTACACAAATGAAACACATTTTTCATTAAAAATCAGTTTTCCCCACTAATATGGTACTTAGCAAATCATTTCTGCTGCTGTTCTAGTGCCAGTTATAGCAGTTACATATATTGAACTTGCTAAATTTAACCACAGCTAATGTATAGCATTATCTGTACATGCACTATGCAACTTTTAAGATAAATAGGTAGCTAAGCTTATGATATTTGTTGGCTTGATTCAGCATGGCTGGGCTGAGGCATAATAATGAGAAGCCCCCAGTCATCGGTAGCTATACTGAGCAGCACATAGGAACAAAGTTCTGCTTCAGCACAGAGATATGAAATGATAAAATTATTCTTAAATATTGTATTGCCCATGCACAAGATCTCTGGATATTCTTAACAAATATCAGGGTCTGGTGTTTCATAATGAGGAAATATATTACCCAATGTAGTGGTGTGTTTCACTGATGTTTTTGAATGTAGGTCTAAGTCACAGACAAAAAGAGCTAATCCAGGACTGAAAAACATGTCATTGATCATTAACCAGTCATTGTTGGTTTTAGTTTCTGTTTGGGCAGTGTTTGAAATACTGCTAATATAGAAAATGGCCTGCCTTATCCTTTAACCCTAGTTAGCCATGTGTTTAGTTTGGATGCAGTAAATTGGGCAGACTTGGTGGACACAGCTTTACTAAGAATTGCAAATGAGATGTAAAATGATAGAGAAGTACTCTCATTAAGTTGGTTTAATTATCCACCAGGTAGGTGGTATAGATTGTAAATAATGATCCTAACTTTCTCAATTTTCCCTTCAAAATGGATACCAAGTCTTGGAAATGTACTTTCTTGAAAACTTTGTAATGCACCTTGTAATGAACTGCTACCAAAGAACTGTAATGAGATCTTTTCATGGCTAATTAGTGTACAAATATTGTGTAATTATTTACTTTTTTGTTCACCCAAGGCTGTCAGTTTTCACTAGCTATGACAAGCAGATTCGTGATTTGCAAATTCCTCCTTGTCTAGCCTCTAGTTATGTTTTGTTGTCTGCCCTGACAGGATAACGGATAACACTGTGAGCCTCCAACTGACGGAGTGAAGGCCTGAATCTTCTGCTACATCTCAGTTATCAGCATAGCCTGAATTAGTCCGTCATCTCATTCCAGCTTTCTGGAGTGCAGCGTGTCACTTGTCAAAACCCATCCAATGTGACTTGAAGCTTGCTAACACACACAAAGACAGATGAACATACATACACAGTCACACTTTAGGCAGACAGCCTTCACCTGCGATAGTCTACAGCTCATTTTAAATGGCATTGCAAGTTGCACAGCAGGGTGCAAAATGCCAGATTTCAAAAGGTAAAAAAAAGAAAATGGAAAACCAAATACATTCATTGTGATGCATGATCTCTCACTCTTTTTACACAAAACCACACACTATATATATTCACAACTGCTTATATATTATACATTCAGTCAGTGATAAAAGATGCAATGTTGTGTATAAGTTGTTTTTGAGAATGCTGTTCACAATTTTTTTAGGATGTCACTGACTTGTTAATGATCTGAATTTATGCCATTTCTCAGACTATTGATACTGTATGTGCAAATATTTTACTAAAAATTGTAGCCCTTCTTATGCCTTTTCTAAAATATATAATCCAGTATATACGGTAGCTACCACTGCAGTGAGATCAAATTCAAATAGAATGAAGGCACAAGGAACGTGAGTCTACACCCAGAGTCTATCCAGAGGTGATGTTTGACGTTGCTTGTTTCAAGCTGCATGATGGTAGGGCTGGACATCCATGATCTAATGCTGGAGAGGAAGGTGGTCATGCTGTGGACTGTGCGCACCTCAGTTTGGATGCTCCAGTCTGATGTAGTGTCTACAAGGCAGTAGCCATGCTGTGTCCCATATACACAGCACTCTGTAGGATCCTGGGAATCGAGGCTCAGGCTGCGTGTTAAGGAGCTGCCCTCGCTCTCTTGGAAGGTCAGCCTCTCTGCACTTGAAAAGCTTCTCGTGTGCATCTATGCATTCGACAGCCCTGGCTGCCTGGCTGACTGCTCGCCCGCCTGCCTGCCTGTGTGTCAGCTTCTAATGATGAGGATGATGGAGGGAATCAAAGAGGAGATGAAGCTGATGTTGGGTGAGCTCTCCATGGGACACCAAGTGATTGGGGAAGGAGCTTTGAAGCAACTTGTTGGATGGCTGTCCATTAATGTAAAATATTTCCTTTTCAAAGGGCTTTATTCAAGCTTGGAGTAGCGGAGCCCATAGGGGTCACGGTGTCTGGCAGAATAATCTCTCTCTCAATTTAGAGAGAAAGAGAGATAAAAGAAGAGATGGTACACAGTGACCTGGCCATCTCCTTAGCCATTCCATGGCATCATGGTTTCAGAAATGCTGTCACAAAAGGAGACAGTTTTTGCAATGACCAGTTTCTGGTTACATTAAAAGAATTTTATACATGCAAGGTGCTTGTATATCGGGCTGAGGCTGGAGCATAGACTTGGCCCTCTCCAGTCTTTGATCTGTTATAAACCATGCTTTTTGATCATTTGGATCACTATTTATTTAGTTTGGCCAGGGATCAATGTAACTCCTGGCACATGAAGAGACCAGCAATTCTCACAGATCAATTTTCTCTATTCGTCATGGACTGCAGCGTGACAAAGAGAATTCCATCCACCAAGTAGCAGGTTTATGAATAGTGATTTATGGCTGCATAATTTCCTCTATCTGTTTTAAGTTACTGTGATACAGTTACAAGTCTATCTTGGCTAACGACGGTGACAGTAAGCAAGAGGTTACAGCAAACCTTGACTAAGAGTTCACTCATCATTTCTGTCTTGTTCAGTGAGGCAAAAGGGAAATGTAGATGATACAGCAGTCCAGCCTTTTCATGACCCCCTATCAAATTCAAGCAAATCTTTGATATGAACATAGATGCCATATGTTATTGATACTGGAGGAGTGTTTCATAATATCAAGTACAGCGCTGTGTTCCAGGAGATCAGAGTTGGGGCTGTTTTGTCTCAGTAGTTGTCCCTTGAGGGGTCCCCATAATCTCTCAACGGCACAGATAGGTCAACTTTAGTTTTTACAAGACATTGTGATATATGGGTCCTCCATGTTATATCGGGCTGCAGTTTCTCTTTCATGCACACACTCACATTACTCCAGTGTGCAGTCATCTAATGGTCACCTACTTTAGACATTCTACTTAGATGTTGTTGGGCAGCGTTTGCATTACAACATTTCCATCTCACATGAACGTCCATCACATGATATAATACCACATTTACCACCATCCATCTGTGTAGTATTTTAATTGCCCACATTACGCAAATAAGCATCTCCAGAGCCTTTGTAGTGCATACAGTAATTAGTCCTAACCCTATACAGTAATTAGTCTCATTTTGAGAATATTTCTTTTAAGGAGAATCTTTAGCAGCATAAATCAAGATCAGAAAAAATCCCCATGTGAGCATTTCCAAACACACAGGCACTCAAAGGCTCAGCCTCTGATCTGACCTGACAACTCCAAAACTACCGTTTCCTCAAGCTGCTTAACTCGGACCACATTTCTCCCATAGAGCCTTGCTCCTCTCACTAACTGGACTTCTTTCCTGTTCCATCGATCGTTCTCTCTATTCCTGTAGCTCAGCAGCTGGTTTGAATATAACGGCGTGTGCTACTGTGTTACTGATAGAAGTTAAAACTGTAGGCTTCTCTTAGATTTATTTATTTATAAATTTTTCACCCTCCTCATCTCTCTTCCTGCTCAGCCCATACAGTGACTGCATTGAGAGAACAGTTGACTGTGCAGTCTGGTTTTTGTTGATTTGTGGCATACTGTATATACACGGACTATATTTAAATGTGTGCTGCCTTATTGTGCTTTTTGAGTATGTGAATGTATTATTTTTGCAATGTTTTATTTTTATGATCATGATTAAATGCCAATATAATTGTTGTAGATACATGTCCTTGAAGGAAATTAAGCTTTTATTGCATGCTTCACCAATTTTCTTTTTTCTTTTTATTTTTTATTTTTTGGTGATTGGAAGTGATTTGCATCATTGAGTAAATGTAACACATTATCATCTTGGAATAAACAGTACCTAGAACTGCTCCAGTAGCACAAGCTCTGACGGTGCACTTACTTCAAAACGTGCGGTTTTGAATCATAGGAGCTTCCAACTGTTTGAATGATTGTGTCTCTTTTTATTAGTTATTCCAATGTACAATCTGGTTAAATGAGTCACATTAAAGAATCAGGGTTTCTTTCTCTGTTTTATGGTTCTGTTCTGCAGACAGAAGCCAGAGAGAACATTCCCAGGATGTTAGCAGAACTGGATATGGGCCGGACAGAGAAGTGCGTGAGAGTGAATTCGGTGTCCAGTGGGCTAATTGAGGATGACCTGCAGGTTATCTTACAGGCTGAGGTTCTCCCTCCTGCCATCATGTTACCCAAGGTGGAAGACACACAGGAGGTGCAGTGGGTAAGCTACAAATCTTGGTTCATCTTGAAGCATTATTGTCATTTACAGAGTTAAGTAAAAAAAGAAAAATAATAAAAAAATTTCCATACATGCAAAAAGTAAGCAGGACTAAATATACCCTTGACATTTCTCTCTTTCACCTCTGGATGTCTTTTAGAAGACACAGTCTTAAATAAACTCATGAGGTAAGAGGAAACCACGGGAATCTTCAAAGCTATCATAACAAACTTTTCCATTTCCCACTAAAAGTTGGAATCAATCCCTGTGGCAGCACTCACAGTGTTTTTCTTGGCTTCTGCTCAAGAAACTGACATTTCTTCGGATTAGCTTCAGAAGACTGATAGCTTTCTGTAACAACACAAAGGTGCCCTCTGCCACTGCTGAACTTACTGGGCACTTCTTTGAACAGTGTCATATTGTCACTAAGAAATAAATGAATCAAACTTAATGTGCCCAGCCAAGCTGTAGACATGGTTTTATTCCATTCTTTATGCTGAAAAAGTATTTCAACTATCCATACATTGTGTGAGGTTGAAAGCTGAGAACTTGTCATCAAAAAGGAGAAAATGTATTCCCAAGTTTAGCAAGGTATCTTACAAATTTCAGAACAAAATCAGCAAACAAACTGGATACTCCAGATGCTGTGTTCTAAAGAGATGTGAAGAATCCGGAGAGGTCAAGGACAAAACTGGAGTGGAAGACCAAGAAAACTGTCAAAATCCAATGAGAAGTATCTCAGTTTCTTCTTTGAAAGACCGGAGAGAATCCTGGCTCAGCATCTGGCAGCTTCATCTGGATGCCAGGTTGATTCTTTTACAGTCTGAAGAAGCTTGATCAGGAAGGACGGCAGCCAAGAAACCAGTTTTTCAGAAGGGAACCGGTGAGAAAGTGCTAAGCTATGCAAAAGCTTGCAAAGATTTGAATGAAGATCAGTGGAAAAGAGGATTACAGTGTGATGAACTGAAGTTTGAAATGTTTGGGTCCAGTTGTTGACGGTATGTGAGGGGAAAAAAATCGAAAGTGGAGTGCTCACAGCCTTCAGTGAAACATGGTTTGTCATGGTTTCAAAACTTCAAGACAGTCTCCCCAGAAGAATTGAAGCTGTGCTAAGTGGAAATGGAAGTCACGCTAAATACTGACTTTGGACTGTAGAAGCCATTTGTATTACTTGCATCATGAGGACCGAAACCTGTTAACATACTCACGCTGTGGGGACTCGGCCATCCTTGTGGGGACTAGCTTCTGGTCCCCACAAGGAAGAAAACACAGCGGTGTGTGTGTGTGTGTATATTGTGTATGTGTATATGTGTGTATATATATATATATATATACATACATACGTGTGTGTGTATATGTGTGAAGATGGTGTTGGACAAGAGCAGGAAGTTTTGAATTTGTGGTTTTAATTAGAACATGTCTATTCCCTGCTGCCCTTTCTTTCTTCTATGTATAATTGCTGACAGGTGTTCACTAATTCTATTCTGTGTGTAGCTCAGCCATTACTCCCTTTGCTACTTTCCTCACTGAAAAAAGTCAATTTGTTCTGCATTAAATCCTTTTTTTTAAACCATCCATTGTCATTATTATTATTATTATGATGCTCAAAATCACAGTGGACACACTGAGTGGCCTAAATTTCAGATAATTACCTACTTGTGTATTTTTCCCCTTCCAACACTATTGCGTTGTGGCCAGAAACACTTTTTGTTTATTTAAACCAGCCCTTTAATATTGGTGAAATTCCTCTCTGGAGGAATACCTGTAAGTGCACTTTAAGTCTGTTTACACATTTGATTTACAAAGTGTTTGGTAGTGTGTTTCTGCCTCAGCAGGTGCGTATGTGCTGCAGAAAGAAAGTCAAGTCTAGAGCTCTGAATGGGACCTCGATTCATTCAGGCATGCCCGTCTAATCATATATTTGTCTCCCAAGTTTTACTGTGTCTGCTTTGCACATGCTTTTCTGTGCGCCTGTGTATGTATTCATGTGTCAGTGTTGTAAGCATGTCTGATTTTCTCCACCCTTGTAAGGCTGCGCAGTAAATCCCTTACTTGTTTATTTTTCTCCCTTTTTATTGATATTAGCACAGGAACCTCCAGGCTGATTTGTCGCTAAAAGATGGACTTGCTTGTTTCCTTTTGTGTGGAAATCTTTAGCTCTGCCTTCCTCCTCTCCCCCAGCCCTTGTGTGACTGACAGGCCTTATTGGGCTATAACAGGCGTAACTCCCTCCTTTGTCTGAGGACAATTCTCACACAGATTCGGAGCCATGTGCATTCTTTGCCCACCACACTATTTGGTGTGCATTGGGACCGTAAGAATCACACCCTGTCCCGCTCCTCCCCCTGTCCCCTCCCCTCATCCCTTTCTCTGCTCCCCTCTGTGAAATGAACACTTCAGCAGGCCGGAAACATTTAATCTGGCCCCTTTTTGAAGAAAATTAATTGAAACTTGTCCCACTATAGCGTCCTTTCTCTAGCTCCATCTCTCCCTCTGCTTTTCATGATTGGTGAAACTGTCAGAGGGCTTGTTTGTAGCATGGCTATGAATGGCAAGAAGAGGTGTTATTTCTTCTTTGGCCTTTCATGTTGTGTGTTTTTTTTTTTATTCATTAGTGAATAACATGTTAAAGGGTCCTAGTTTTGAGAGCCCTTGGCAGCTAATGGTTCCTGTATGCGCCAGTGGAACAACGAACAAGGACTGTTGGTACTTCTTAGGTGGTGTAAATCAGGCCCTTAAAGTGTTTAATAGCTGAAGATGAGAATACAGAAGAAGGACAGAAACATGTAATCAGAGAGGCTTTGAGGATGGTTAGCCAGTGGTACCACATTGAGCTATCACTTGTTTTCCTTCAGCAGAACGTAAACAGCCCGCTCCGCTCTGCTCACTGCAGCCTTGTCAGGGTTTGCGTGGTGCACTGTCGTGGTGGTAATCTCTGTGTGTAATATCAGCTAGGTTTCCCTTCAATGAGCCAAATCTATCTAGTTTCCTCTGTCACAGAAATAGGTTTATCTACACCCTCTTTTCACACTCCCTCTCAGACCCCCACCCCTTCCTGTGTTTGCGAAGATGGTGATGGGGTGGGGTGGGGGTATTATGCTAAGCCCCTAGCGTTAGTTTTTATGTTGCCATAGCAGCCTTGCTCCCACAGGGTTGTGACCTCAGATGATTACAGTACAAAGCCTATTGGGTCTTGAAAACCTCTTTGAAGATGAAAAGTCTTTGATGGTTTGTATTTATGCAAATCTCTCAGATATGATTTATCCAACTGAGATTGAATGGAGAGATGATTAAAATTGCCCATATTTTTGAAATCCTTCAATGGAGGCCCACTCTTTCAGTTTTGAGAACAAGGGTGGTGAGTGCGAGCACAGGGGCTATTTTGCTCTTCATTTAGAAAAAAAAAATAGCTGCGCTCTACCTGAGGTTATTTATATCTGTCTTTTTCCTGGTTTGTCAAAGAGGGAATTGAGAAAAAGGAAAGGAAGGACATGGAGTTATACATTTCTACTCCAAGTTTTTGTTTTGTTTTGGGGTTTTTTAAACTCCTTTTTTGAATGGCTTTGAAAGGAAATATCTGACAGAGGGGGCTTTTGTGTGTTTCCAGATGACAGATTTAGGAATTTGGGCTACCCCACTGGCAGTCCTGGGCTAGCTGTGAACTGGTCTGATGGAAAAAATTTGAATGCTTTGGTCTTCAAAGAATTAAACTTGGTTTTAAAGCTCTACTTAGGTGAGCTTGCATATTAGCAGGAGTCGTGCAGAAGAAAGGCCTGAGCAAAGTGTCACATCACACTCTGATTGTTGCTTCAGTCTTCCTCTTCCCTACCATGGCGGGGAGACGCAAAACAGAATAATGTAAGAGTGTAACCCACTCAAAGACATCCCAAATCTTGTTTCTTCTCCCCTTTTCGTTTCTGATGTTTCTTCTTTGGTTTGCCATGTGTATTCATGTGCTCATGCGTGCATGTGCACATTTACATGTGTGCACACTCTCAGGGGAGCACACGCTGTACTTGTGCAGAGACTCTGAAAGAAGGTAGAGGAGAAGACTTTGACTTTTTGACTTTTTGGCTGCTTTACCCCGAGTGGATTTTAAAAGATGTCATTTACCATTGTTACTGCAGTTCTTCTTCCAGTTTTAAATTCACTTTGACACCAGTGTCTCATTGTCTCAGTACAGGTTTGTTTTATTCAAATAGCTAATAAAGCATTGATAAATTCCAAGGAAGGTGGCAGCTGCATGTTGCCACACTCTTCTACAGAAGAGCAGGAATAAACAGAAATACAGTTCACCAGTACATGTTTTCTGGAAGGAACTGTGCATATTAACAACAGTATCATAAACGAATTTAGGCTGAAGTCAGAAAACCCTGTTTTTATAACCACAAATGCTGCATGATGTACATGTGCTCCAACAAAGCAGTGTGCACAGAGTAGTCAAGAACAAATGAATTCATTCTGATAGTTTGGAGGGTTTTTTTTACAGAAAGAGTGGATATTGGTAATGAGTTTTGCACGAGATTGTCCCTGTGTGTTTAGTTTGTTGACAGGTTTCAGCACAACTTGAAAGGACGGCCACTGACAGAATCCATTCGCCTGCTCACTTTCGTGGAAACCGCCATGGGCCTGCTCAATTTTAAGGTACATTACTAACAAACCCCCAACCAAAAGCTGCCTATGTAAGACATTTAGCTGTGTCTCCATTGTTCAGTTTAGATTAAAGACTGCATCAGTAAGCTAAGCACTCCACGTGTCCAAAATGAAAAGAATTCAAAGCTTTCGGACAGTGGCTCAAAATGAGCCGTCTGAGGCTTTTTTTTTGTTTTGTTTGTTTCCCCTCTGTCTGTGTCTCTCTGTATCCCTTTCCAGGCATGCTGACATTTTCTTTTAATTAGAACTGTTTTAATATCATCAGAATGGAAAAGTTCTTAATGATATTTTGGAAAGCATCAAAACAGTTCCTGTTGTAGTACAGCCCAACCTTCAGCTACAGAGGGAAAAGGGCATGGTTCTGGGCGTTTGGGGAGAAACAAGCTGTCCTTCCTTCTTTTGATTTAGCTTTTAGTTCTCCACTGTAATTCTGTGGTTGTGAGTGTGTGTGTGTGTGCGTGTGTGTGTTTTGATGCCGGGGGGTGCCTCTGTGTGCTTTCTTGAGGACACGCTGTATCTTTGCCCAGGCTGAACCCCAGGTTACGAGCATGAAAGAAATCACTGTGGCACAGCTAGTAGTGAAATCTGGAGGCCAACAAAAGCAGGAGACATTCTTATTGTTCCACACTTTTTGCCACAGACAATCATATTCCAGTTTAAAAAAATCTCCTTATTCAATAATAATTGTGACCAGTAGGCTTATTTTAGCAGCAGAACTGCTTTGACATTTTTCAGTACAAATATCAACATGATGCCAGGCTTAAAGTCATTGCCTCTCTTTGAAAAGCATGAACAAAATTTTCTGTAAAAAGTTTTCCTCTAACAAATGCATGCATTAATAATTAACCTTTTTTTAAATTGCAAAGTAGATTTAAAAGAGCTTTATCTATACAGAATAAAATAACATTTAAATCAGGACATATGTGGTTATAGAATAAACACGGCTTAAAATTTGACCCAGCATTCAGCGCTGGGTCTCGGTACTTCACAGGTTTTAAAACGTTGCTGCTTCGGGCCTGATTTATTCATACAGAAACATTTAGTGGTATAGCCCTTCTTAGGAACATTTCTTAGTCCAGCCAAGAGTAGAGAGGTGTTTCTTGCTGCTCATAGCATTTGGCTTTATGTATGTGT
This sequence comes from Monopterus albus, assembly GCF_001952655.1. Classification (NCBI taxonomy): domain Eukaryota; kingdom Metazoa; phylum Chordata; class Actinopteri; order Synbranchiformes; family Synbranchidae; genus Monopterus; species Monopterus albus. The sequence continues at coordinate 1,034,635 of NW_018127979.1, read as the reverse complement.
GTGTGTGCCTGCAGGTGGTGTATTTAGTGAGCTAACACATTATTATATGTCTTTATGGTAAGAACGTTGGAACAGAAGTGAGGGTGAAACAGATATGTTCATTGGTATACTTGTTGGAGAGCTTTTGGTGTTTCTTGCTGGCTGTTAGAGATGCTTTTCTGCCTTCAAAGGAAACTCAGAAACCCAGTTTGAACTACTGTCGGAATATTGGAGTATAATTAGCTTTACTCAGCATCTCAGCATTCTCTCCCCCTTTGCATCTGTCACTTTAGCCAGCCTGTATTATACTAATGTATGTTCTCTTTAGGCGGTGTGTGAAGAGATCCGTCGCCTTGCACCCAAGGCTGGTCTTCACCATGATGGTGTGGTGTTTGGCTCTGATGACTTTTGTGCAAGCATAGGTATTACACTCTTTGTTAGCCATGTTTGTGCTCATGTTCTCCTGCAAGGACATGCTGCACAGAAGAACAGCCTTGTAAAATCCAAAATGTCTTTTTCCTCTCACAGCGTGCTCACCTTGTCAGTTATTTTAAATAAATAATTATAGGACCTCTGCAAAAGTGGTGTATATATTTTTAGTCTATGTGAGATGTGTGAGAAATTGCACAAAATGATGTGCTGATGTACAAAAGTAAATAATGAGTAGGAGGTGAAGACATTTACTCTATCAAGTCCTTTATGAGGTGCTCTGATATTGAAAGTAAAGGATGATTACATGTGGCTTGTGGCCACTCACCACAAGTAAATTGGAGGCTGAGTTTCAGAAGGTTTTCAAGTGTTCCAGTAGGAGGAGAAATATTTAAATGACAGTTTTGACTGTGTAGTATGATCTGAAACGCTTTCCCACAAAGAAGAGAAAGACTGACATGCTGTTTTAGTGGAATTGCTGTTCTGGCTTCTGTTAATTTTTTATTCCTCTATCACCCATTATCATTCTTTAAATTATGGGCTTCTCTTTCAGAAATTGTGACTGAAATGTGGCCTTCTGTACATTTTGTGTACTTTCATACTTTCTTTAGGTGCCACGCGGACTAAGGATGCCAGGGAGCTCCTATACGCAAGGCAGAAGGTGGTTGTGACCACCAAAGCATTTGGGCTGCAGGCTATCGACCTGGTCTACATTGACTACAAAGATGTGGAAGGGCTGAGGCAACAGGCCAGAGAGGGAGCGCTAATGGGCTTTACAGGTAAAATCCCTGCTGTCTACATCTCACATCTGCCCCTGTTCCTTTAAGTAATATCCCTTCACAGCCAACCTCATCTTAACATATCTGTGTTCTACATATACCTCTGATTTCTACAGTTGCTTCACATTGTTCTCATTTGTTCATTTTTTTTTTATGTGCCACACATTCTTCACCCCTGCTTATGGCTCAGTACCAAGTCCTTTCGCTCTTCCTTCCCTCTGATACTCTGCATTACTCCTCTATCTCGTTCCAAATGAGAACCAGAAATGAGTTAGTTGTTGCTTAAAGACTGTGGGAGGATGCAGAACATCTCCTGGCTTTTCATTTATGTGTCATGTATCTGCCTTTCAAACTGGCTCCTTGTCTTTGTCTTTTATTAGTACTTCAGCTGGTGCTGAAGCGAATTGTGAACAACTCTGCACTTAAATGCTTGTCTGACATTTCTGCTGCGCCCACCATAAATCGTTTTGTGTCCGTATGTGTGCACTAGGGTGCGTACCTGCTCGTATGCAAATGTGCATGTGTGTGTGCAAGTATAATTAAAGGGAGTTTTTAGCAAAGTGTGGTCGTGTCTACTTTAACGGCGCTCTGTGTGTGTCTGTAGCCAGGCAACGCTTTCAGAATGTGTGTGTGTGTGTGTGTGTCTGTGTCCCACAGACTGCATGTAGCAGACCACAGAAGGCAGGACAGCCTGTTCCAAAGTGGATATTTCAGTAATTTCGTTCTTTAATGCAGCAAATGTATTTGTTGTTCATTCATTTTCTACCGCTTAGTCCCTGAACGGGGTCACGGGGGGGCTGAAGCCAATCCCAGCCGGCAATCGGGCGAAGGCGGGGGACACCCTGGACAGGTCGCCAATCCATCGCAGGGCTAACACATAGACGAACAACCACACAAAAAAAAAAAAAAAAATCAAAACAGAAGCATTGTCGTTGGCTCAAACCCCTGAGCACATTCTCCATAAGGTACTGGCCTGGTCACATGTTGTCTCTACTTCACATCATCAAGTCGTGTTGTAGGTGAGCTTCTTGCTGTCTCATACAGAAATGGATTTTCCAAATGACCTCCTTTGCCACCTCTGTTCTCTGGTTTTGCAGGCTTGGGTCAGTGTTTGTGTGTATATGTGCATTTCTGTGTGTTTATATCAGAATTACTCTGCTATAGCCATTTTTTCTGTTTAGATGATTTACACCTTTTGACTCAACAGTTTTAACAGTAGTTTTTGCAGTTCTACTCTGAGATATTAAATATGATTGCATAGTATGCTTAGCACAGGGTTCATAAAATGTATGCAAATATTATAAATGTTCCATTTACACTTGTTTGAATCAGGATGATCTACATGAATAGAAATTCACCAAAGAAGGTATAAGGTGTGGTTTACACATGGTAAAAAGTATAATAACGAATAAACAGAAGCAGCCGGTTGAGGAAATAAATGGTTAGATTTGATATGGAAAGTGCCGTTCAAAGCACCGGATTAGCGGCTTACAAGCCATGGGCACTCTGTACAGTATAAGCTTAGCAGCTATTTCTGCCCCAAGTGTGGATAAGCAATAATACAGTTCAGCCAAAAGCTTCTACCTGTGCAGTAATTAAACCTGGCACTACCTAAGCTGCATACAGCACCCATTATCAGTGAGTACAGAGCACACTCGTGAAACACAAACGCCCACTTTTTACTGGTAAACAGAACAGGATTAAGGAAAAATATTGCAAAACCTTGACACCAAATCTGAAGATCTGTAGGGAATTTAATAGTGCAGCATCCTTATCTTTATAAGCACCTTGTTTAATCTGCTGTAAACTGTGTTTCTGTAAAGCCTTAACATCCTAGTAAATATGTTTGCCTCCCAGAAATGTAAAACAGTTCCACAAAATTCTCTGCATTCAGGGCCACATTTCACTTCCATCCTCAGGACCCTGCCCATCATTGGCCTGAGAGCACTTTGCTAAATAACAGTCTTCCAATGAGATGCCAGCACCACATGGCAAGCCAGGATTGGCTGGAGGGCATGAATGATGCTTTTAAGAGAACCAATGGGTTGTTACTGAGGGCACCTGAGTCACCCTGTCTGTTTCTTCACTCTGTCATTCTCCTGTTGTCTGACACAGATGTGCGTGCACACACACACACACACACACACACACACAGACTGTCTTACAGTATATTTAATCCTTCCAGTTTTGGTGTGGAAACATGCTCCTGTCTTCAGCCCAGAAGTAAAACAGGTGGCAGAGAAGGGAATACACACTGCTCTTGCCTCATTCTTTGCAGAATGAGTGCACCACACACACACACACACACACACACACACACACACACACACACACAGAGAGAGAGACAGACACTTGCTCAAATTGCTGCACTGGAACCAATTCACAATAGTCACATAGAAAAAGTAGCAAAACCAAAATCCTCTTGTAATTTAAATACTGCAGGTGAGGTGGCATACACGCAAAACCATCCACAAGACTTCATACACAAACATACTCGTACACAACTCTAGCATGGCCCTGGGGAGTCGCAGGCTGTTTGTTCAATAGAAAATGTGCAATTACACTCTGTCTGCTACACAAACACACATTGGTAATCATGCATTCACAGTGACTCATAAGCCATAATATGGCCTTTGAACCTCTGTTGTACGCACACTTCCTTTAAAGTTGTTTATTATGAATTACGTTAAAGCCTTTAACTGACTGTATAACTGTGGTGTATGTTTTTCTTAGGTTAACTGGGGTGAGCTGAGCTGGATGAAGGGAGTGGGTTCTCTCCTCCCCTTTTCCTCTCCTGCTCTCCCATCCTTGCTTCACCTCTTCTCTCCTGGGCCAAATTTCTTGCTCGTGCAGCCCGCCCACTCAGCCACCTTGAAGGATTTGTTGTCAGTGACAGAGCTAAGCCCTAAAGTGCCGAGTTCCTGCTGGCTGCCACTGAGCCGTCGTTCCCACTAGACGTTTAGACGTTTCATAACCTTAACTTATCGCTACAAGTTTTATCTGCAAATGTACATGGGATTATGTCTGTGGCATTCCCCCACATTGGACTGAGAGGGAATAGGAGCGGGGGGGGTCATAACCATAACCATAAAATGTATTCATATAAAAGATGATGCTTTTCTTTATATTTACAAGTTCAGTTTTGGATTTTTTTTAAGTAAATGTGCATCTAAATTTGGTATATTGTTTATTTGAACAATCTTATAAATATTACATGAATTACAGCTATTTGGTTGGTTTTGATCACCTTGGCATTTTTTTTAAAAGAATTTACGTGACTGCATGTGTGTGTCTGTATAGGATCTACCAAGCTTTCATAGGCTGTTCTTTTGTCATCTGTGTGCTGTTCTGGTCGACTTCTGTCCCATATCAGTCTAACTCAGCAATGTTTGCATGACAGAGGGGCTGCAAGCAGAGAAGAGACACTTGATATCCCTCATGATCATCTTCTGGTACCATGTTGATCCTCTGACTCACTTCAGTGGCACTGAGCATAATAACACACACACACACACATACAGCTTACTCCTCTGCGTTGCCTGTTTCTGATTCCTTTGAGTTGTCATTCTCCCCTCACACTGGCTAAGTGCCAGCAGCCGTCCCTCCCAGTTTTCAGGCCTAGTTTCTTTTTTGTTTGTTTGTTTTAGTTTGTCTTTTTAAATTCCATCCAGTTTCACAACAGGTTTTGTTAAAGTCTGAGAAGGTAAATGGCATAAACAGTTTTATTAATAGCTCTGTGCCATCAAGTAAAAATATTTCCTTAGCACAAATGAGTCTTTATTTATTTTGAGCTTGCTCTTATTACTAGCATATTCCACTTTCTTCCTCTGTGGTGCAGGTAAACAGGTTATCCATCCGTGGCAGATTGAGGCTGTGCAGGAAGAGTTTTCCCCCAGTCAGGAGAGAGTCCAGTGGGCCAGAGAGCTCATTGCTGCTTTTGACCAACATCAGAAAGAGGGAAAGGTAACATTAACATCATAATCACATTGACATAAGAGCTTAACAATTTGTCTCTCTTACAGTAGTATTTTGGTCTAAAATACAGTGGCTAACCATTTGCTCATTGCTGAGACAATTTATCAACAAACTCGGTCTCGACGAGCTCAAGCAATTTTTTTTCTGAAGAGTAGTTGGGTCTGTCAGCGTGTGTAATGTTAAAGTTGTTTTTTTGTATGTAAATGCATTTAGCATATGCTTTTGTTGTTCACTGGGTATTTCCAATTATTTAAATGTTAGTTTAATTCTTAAATAGAAGTTTGTTTTCAAATTAGGAGATATACTGACTCCTCAAAACATTTTTATTAACCCTTTCACAAATTAAAGGAGGGAAGAGACTTTGGATAATCCAATTTTTTTTTTAATTCTCTAACTTTTTAAATATATATTTCCAGTTGTACACAGTATCTGTGCTGTGTGTGGAAATGATGACAGGGGTCTGTCTCTGTTCTGAGACTGATCCTTTGTGGATCCTCTCCCACACCTCTGTAGTTCCAGAGAATACATACTGTACACCCCGGGTGACTCTCAGAGACGACATAGGAGACGGGGGGAGTTGGGGGGGTGCAATTAAGTGTACAATATTATTGTTCCTAATTTAGTGCATGGTTGGATCCTGTGTGTTGAGCTCTGTGGGCTATCTGCTGAGGTAATACACAATCTGCCCACACCTCTCTCCTTGCCAGGGCTGCTCCTACTAAGCATCGCCCGAGGGATTCATATCCTACCCATCCCTCTGCCCTGCTGTGTGTGTGTTTCTGTGTGTGTAATGGTTTGAACATTGAGGGTCAGTCTCTTTGTCTTATAACATGACAGGTGCTTGCTTGCAGCAATTGACTACATTTTTGATTTGAGGTTTGTGGAGCAGTTTTTTTTTTTTTGTTGTTTTTTTAATTTTTATTAAACAAATAGATTCACAGGGGTCCAAATGAAATAAGTTTGCCTGATGTGTCAAATGAGTATCTTACTTCAGACATTACAATTTAGTAACATTTTCTTTCTGCAGTACCCTGTTTTCTATAATTAATAGCTTTGTTTGTTTATTACACATTAAAAATGTCAAACACAAATATTATGGAGCATCCCCATACTCAAAAAATACACGATGATGTGTCTCACAAAGTGGCATGTGATGGTTTTTGCACAGGAATCTACTTCCTGTATCTGTAAACAATATCCTTAATCTGAGAACATTTGAAGAGCATTTACTGTGTGCGTCTGGTCTGATGGTTCTCTTTCTGCTCTCACCTCTGTTACAAACCTGTTCAGGGTGCGTTCACCTTCCACGGCAGCATGATTGACATGCCCTCGCTGAAGCAGGCACAGAACATCATAACGCTGTCCGTCGCGGTGCCAGAGAAATAACACGAAACGGAAGGAACCACATAAAACCTCAGGAGAGGTCAAAGAAAACTGGAAATGTCCCAGGTCTCATGATCTAATTAACACTTCAACAATGATTTAACTTTGTTGCTGGACATAAGAATAGAGTGGAAATAATTATTTTTATAATTGTTTAAGTATATATTAATTGCAGTAAAGGTTTACTTTTGCTGCTGAGGTAAATGTTACAATACGAATCTACCTTGAGATGTTTTCCGTAATGCACATAGTGACCAGCAGCCCAGTGTTGAGTATTGTTGCCCCGTGTGGGCACTTTCTTGGCATTCTGCAGTGTGTGTGCTGTCATGTCATTCTCCAGCGTGTACCCATTCCTCCCATCTCGCCTAGGTCATGATGAATGCTCTCCCATCTCCACGGTCCAGGCAGCTGGGTGAAAGGGTAAACAAACACAACAAGTCACTGTTGTGCATCTATTCATTGGGCCCCTGTCTTCCAGTCAGTCCTCAGCCCCCTGCCCAGGGCCTGACTCACAAACATCAGAGTTCTGCTCACTAAGAAAAAAAAAAGCACAGATGGAAGTGTGTAAACTCACAATTTAGCTTTTTTCTGTGTCTGTCTCCTTGGTAAAGACATGCAGCTCATGTTGTGGCAACTGTGAGCCTATGATCTTGATGAAGGCGGCGTTTGGTATCAGAAACCTGTATGAAAAATAAACCCTGTAAACATACAGCACACAGACAAATGCAGCAGCAGCATTCTTTACCTGATCTCTCACAGTTTAACTTGGATTTTCAGTTACTGTTCACCTGTTTTTATATCAGCGTCTCCAAATAACGGCTTCATTTATCATCAGTGATAAATGGTCCCAGTTGTAAAAAATGAACTGCCAAACCAGTTCGGTAAACTAGCTGGTTGTTCTGTCACAAATGAAAGTACAATGGGGCTCTGTGAATCGCTTGTGCATGTGTGATTTCCAGAAACAGTGAAGTGGGTGTGATGTTGGAGTGAGACAGATTAGTGGCCATGTTGCTCCAGCAGACCAGGACCGAGGCTTTGTCTCTCTGACTGTGGATGGGAGGATAATTGGGGGGGTGTTGAATGGTTAATAGTGCCATTGGTGACCATGGTAATGAAAGGCACCATACCTCCCCTACCCCTCCTCGTCCTCTCTCTCTTTTTCTCTCCTTCTTTCTCTCCCTCTCTTTCTCCTACTGTATGATCTATTGTGTCTGGGGCAGGACTGTGGTCTCTGCCAGGCCAGGCCAGACAAAAAGATCGAAACCACTCCTGCGCCCAGCCAAAGACCCAAACAGTAAGCTGTCTCTTTGGCATTTGGCCACATATTTCCCTCACCCCTGGCTCACTTTTTCTGTCATGAATTCAAATTCAGCTTGTTTGTTTGTTTTCCCCCAAACTACTTACTATCATTATACCCCTAGGTTGGTGGACAAAACTGCTATTATGTATGACTTTCATTAAATGAATCCACAGACATGATTTGAGTACAGCCATTTTGTGAGGCTCTGCAGGTCTGCAGAAGTGGCCGAGCTGTATCTTGAACAAGGATGACTTAAAAATATTTCTTCTACTTTCCACTTTCAGAATTTGTAGATTGTGAGAAATACACACAGATTGCTTTAACATCGTATACCCTGTCATTTGATTGTTTTGCCATTAAAGGAAGCTATGAGGATTTTGATTAAACTTTAAAATACGTAAGCTTTCATTCATTTGTCATGTTGCAGCTAAATCCTTTTATGAGCCAAACTGAAATGAAAGATGTGCACTTTAATCTTGTATGAATAAATACTGTCAGGTTTGTGTTTTACCTGATCATAAATTTAATTTAATTAGAGCTGTTTCTAATGGGTTGACAGTTTCACCCTATAGTTTGATATTAAATGTTGCCTCCTTCTGTACATTCAAAAAAAATAGCCTGAATTGGCTGCAACATTTAGGAAGTAATTTCAGTTTTTAAGGTTCAGTGCTTAATGAAACAACTCTGACAGTCCTTGTTGAGATGGAACAAAGTAACCACTGCTGTGGTTGTGAATATCCAGCGCTCGGCGTTCAACAGATGACTTTAGTGCTGGAGGAGTCCAGTCTGATGGGACCCCTTGTCTCTTCTAAGCTGCTCTGCACCAACAGGTGTCCCCAGAGAGGGGAAGGAAGATCTCAAAGCAGAGGAAGCAGCACAGGGCACCACGCAGAGACACAGCAGAAAGGGTAACTCTTCTGAGGATGCTTAGGAAATCATTTGGCTAGTTTAACATTCTCTGAGTGTTTCAGTGCCACACGTGTATTATTATTGTTTTTATTCCAGCCAATAATCCTGCTCATGTTTGATATTTCCACTCCTATTCACGCCTCCTCTCTTTCTGCTTAAAGGTGAAATTTGGTCTTTAGTGAGCTCGTTTTGTTCACTTTCCTTTGACTTTGCAATTCAATAACATTTGGGATTTTTTTAAAGAACTTATCAGATTTGACTGGCATCTCTGTAGACAGAAGTGCATACCTGTCTGCCTCCGCTGTGTAATTCTACATGACATTTCTATTATGCGTGGAGGTGATATTATCTTCTCAGTCCGCTCGGCGGTTTTATTTAAATACATCTCTCCGGTATTCCCCGAGAGAGTAAATTACAATTAACACGATTATAACCTCACAAAATTGTGACGGGAATCAATTAGGCTGGGAGCAGTATCTCATAGCTCGGTAATGTGTTGGTCGAGATTGCTTTCATAAATTATGACAGCACAGGCGGAGAAAATGCATGTATGCAAAACACTGTCAGAGGAAAATTAAAACGAAATGTTTTACATATTTTTCCATTAATCTAAATGGGACCCGTGTGGCAAAGATGGTTTTATTCTAATTCCCCGCCCGGGGATGCCCAAATAATGACTTGATGTTTTAATAGACTTCTAATGACAATATATAACAAACTAATTGCAGAATAAGATTATTCTGAAACAATAAAACACCTCGTTATTGTAGCTGCAGCACAGTTTGAGAAGTGTAAAGCTATTAGTAAAGATGGCTTAAAATACAACGTGTGCAGAGCTGATCAACATAAAACATTTAGCTTAAGCCAATTAACTCTGTTTCAGTATTTAGGAATACTGGTTAAATAAATTGGAACATTTTCAGATTGGCTGCAAGAAGCCATCTTCTTCTACAGTCACTCCTTAGTTTTCAGCACATCACAGCCAACAAAATGTTTTGGTTTTTTCCATTATCAATTATTACTTTCGAAAAAAACCAACTACATTTAAAAGAAACATGTTTTAGTTTCTTCTGGGATAAGCAGTCTATTGTAGGATTTAAACAAGAATATAAAATATAAAAAAAAGACTGATTACACTTTTGAAATCGAGTAAAATTGTTTTATTTTTGAATGATCGGTGGATTAATTTAAAAGAATGATCTGGTAACAGAAATCTACCTTGATCTTATTTTGTTTTATTTTATGTTGCATACTGAAATGACACACTGCTTTATTTTTCAGTATCGTCGCCCACTTTAGTCTGACGGCCAAGGCAGGAGAGGAATTTGTCTGATATGATCACACAGTCGTTTTTAACGCAAACCCTTTTGTGTCCCCGGGCGCGTCCGCGGCCTGGCTGTGCTGCGTGAGTGATCTGCTACATGTGGACCATTTCTAAGTTCATTTGAGAAGACCCTTTGTCTGACTGTCCCCATCAGCTAAGGGCGTCATAAATGAGGGAGCGACGTGGCAGGAGACAGGATCAGAGATGTTAAGCCCCAACTTTCTGTCTTCAAATATCTCTTTTTGATGCAGTGGGTCTAAACGCACGCTCAGTACGTCTATGGTCACGATGTACAGCTAAATATTTTTTTGTCTGTCCCTGCAGGTCACATTTCGTTCAGAACACCAAACAGATGTACATATTGCAGTGCAGTAGCTGCAGCCCATCTGCTGTAGGCCTGTGATGGGCCTGCAGTGCATCCATTCATTTTAACTGGTGTACCCCAGTTGTTCAGGCCTCTATAGCTTAAGGCCCGTGTGCTCCTTGCAGGCTTTAGCTCTTGGAGGTCCGTTTCCCTTAACGTTCAGTCTGTCTCGGTGTGTTTACCTGGCAGGTTAATATGAACTGCAGTTGGTAGCCTAAAGAAAAACCATGTAGTTAATGACACACATGTCCCGGCTGTTGGCGTTTTACCCTCAGAGGCGTTGCCACCTTTTTTTTACAAAATCAGAATTGACACATTCCAGTCAAGAGAATTAGCTTTAAAAAAAGATATAGGGGAAATATTGTGGGCACTTCACCTTCCTCCACAGCCTCCTCTTGGCCCGACTTCCCCCCCAGACTCCCGTCTCCTTAACGGGCCCAGATCAAAGGCTGTCCGGCCCCGGCGGAGACCACTAAAACCCGCTTTGTCTGCTGTTGCCAGGAGTGAGGAAGGGTGTCGGGGGGGAGGAGGAGGAAGAGGAGGAGGGGGCGGTGGCATGGTAATGAGTCTCGTTACAGAGCGACAAAAAAGTCTCTGCAGCCCTGTCGTTTTTTTTTTTTTTTTTTTCTTGAATGTTCCACTAAGTTTCCTTCATACATCAACTTCACAGCTAATATTTTATTTCTGGCCAATGTTATTCTCGTGGATTACAGCAGATGCATGTTGAGGTGTGGACAAACCATAATCATGTATTGTCAACATGTATAGATTATTATTTTTTTCTTATTCACAACGTCACTGGAATGAATGGCAGGTCTAAAGGTGATTTTAGCTTTGCACAATCGTGTCGTCATGAGCGCAGGCTTTCGATAACATCCAAACTTTAATGACATTATGGAACCACGCCTTCATGCTCTAATCTTGTTTGTTTGTTGTCCCTGAACGCACCAGAGGAGACGGACCAATAGAAAGTGTACACGACCGACGCAGACGAGGCTAAAAATGTAACAGCACCTCATAAAACGAACAGGTCTGTGTCCAGAGACCAGGTCTCACACCTGCCTCTAGCAGCTAATTAGATTTGTTAAAAAAATTTTGGATGCATTTTTTTTTACAATATTCGACAGAGAAACCGTGTAACTAAATATCTGATGTGGATGTGTGACCTGTCTCTTTGTCCACCATGTTTACCTGGGCGCCATCAATATCTGAGCGTCCTCTGCTTTGACATGTTTTGATTTGCAGTTGATGGTTTGATCCAAAATGATGCAGCATACCAGGAGTTTTTACTGGGGCATTCAGAACTTCTAAGAGGATGTGTCAACTTAAGGCTTCATAACTCAAAGTTTAAAACCAAGTGGTAAATTCACCTTGTTCTTGTTAAATTTGAACAACTTGCATCTGCAGTTGACCTGAAATTTATTTCCTTCATTAAAGTCGTCTCAACTTTCTTTTAACACTTAAAAGTTGATGAAACCGAATGACAGACCGATATGACTAATTTCTCGTTTTACTGCGCAATCGGAAACCGAGCATCTCTCTCTCTCTCTCTCTCTCTCTCTCTTTCTCTCTGTGGCGTTAAGTAAGTGGAAGTTGCGCACCTGCATACGCAGCTGCGCGCACCTTGTTATTGCTGCCGCTGCTTGACGCACAAATGAGCGCAGCACACAATCAACAACACAACCCTGATGTTATAAATCAGTGCCACAGTTCTCAGCTTCAGCATGTTTAACTTCTTTTCATGGAAGGACCCCAACACGTGAATGAGACGTGGCCCCATTTGTATGAATGCGAGAAATCTAAGCATTTTTCAATCTAAAAACGTCTATATTTAATAAGCCATTTGCTTAATTAAACATTTAGTTAGATAAGGATGTGTTTATCCTAGTCGTCTCGCCGTCTATTTCGTGTTTGTCATGTTCCAGACTTCAACGTGACACCATCTAATCCAATTAAACACGATAACCCTGGACTCACGTATTATTCTCCCCTTTCCCTTCAAGTTGCTGACAAGCATTCTTGGTTTTGTGTGAAAGAGAGAGTCAAGAGCCCTCTCTTAATCCCGGGCACCACTAAGGGTGATTGAAAAGTGAAAGAAACCCCTCATTGGTCCTCGAGCTGGATGCTGTTCTCTTTGTCCAGTGCTCTACTTTTTGTTTAGGACGGTCATCAGAGCATAGCAGTCCGTTAATTTAGGTCTTTAAAGAGAAATCAGTTTACTGACCTGGTGACAGTTTGTATCAGAGAAGAATACTTTATTCAAAGGACATAAATGTCTATTCAGTATAAAAACCCTGCTAAATGAGATTTAGGCAACAATTATACACAATTTTTGGACATTAAAAGTGTGTCTAATTAGTCGTTTTAAGTGGTTTAGGAAGATTAAACCCGCGCCTGTTAATGGTAGATAACATTCAGTCCCCTTAGTCCCACTTTCCTGGTGTGTTCATAGCAACTTTGGGGACAAGTGACACTTTGACATTTGTGTGATGGTAAAACCCGTTTCGACTACAGCTCAAAAACAACCGACAATCATCACAGTTCTCCAGATTTAAGAAGTTTACGTTGCAAACTCAGACCGTCATTTTGATTACTATTAAAATATTCGCGAGCCAAGGGAAGATACTGTAGGTGTTGCAGAATTGCACGGAAGTAATATAATCCGCTCTCTGAGGCTCAGGGGGGGATCTACAGTAAATGGGGATATGGCTAATGAAGCACCACTTGCCCTTTGAATCTCGGTCAGTGTGTGTGTGTGCGTGTGTGTGTGTGTGTTGTGGGGGTTGGAGAAACATGCTTTTAACACGTTACTTTCCGGCCATGCATCATAAAATATGATGAGACCTATAAAGATTGATCGACACATGAGGAAACTGTCGAGTCTCTTTAGCAGACTTTGTTACTATTGAAGAGAAAAGGCTCAGGTGGATTAGTCTTCTGGTGTTTATCTTGTTAAGTGATGACTCAGTTTACTGCTCTTAGTTGATATGACATCTCAAAGGTGCTGTGAAATTGATGCGTGCCTAACTGGCTCCAATAACAGGCCATTACCAATGCCCTTTAGGTTTTCCAGCAACCAGCGGCTTGTTATTATGCTTATTATTCTACATATTGGAAGCCTTCCCTATAGGAGCTGTGACAGACAGACAGAAGCTGGGTGGGAGAGGCAGACTTTGAGCATAAGGAGTGCCATTCCTCCTCTCCATGCACACGCCACTCGGTGCTACAGGGGCCTGCGTAATGAGGGCACCTATGGGGCCCTCCCGGATGCAGCGGTGTCCTAACCTCGCTGACAACGATAATGATGTGCATGGTGATGCTGAAAATCCAAGGAGGGGCTGTGGTAGGAAAATGAGAACGCTCCATGTCAGTACAGGGGAGGGGCCCTCGCATTTCTCCTCAGGACCAATTCAGTTCTGGAAAGGCACCGCTGCAGCCTCCCACTGAACTGATGAATACTTAATCTGCTGTCAGGTCTTCTCTCAGTCCACATGGAAAGGCCTGTAATTCAAGTGTCTGCTATGAAATGTCAACGTAACAAACAAAATAACTGTTAGCAGTTTAGCTTATATAAACAATGTGATACATATGCAGCATCTCTTGAAAGTTACAGCTCATGTTTTCAGGTTTTGGGTGAAGTATCAGTTATGTTAAATATTGCCATCTCAAGATTTGGTGTCATTAAGATGAATCGACTGATGGTTTGTGAGATATACTGTCATTTACTATCGCAAGTGTCTGTGAAGGGCCAAAAGGTCTCCATCTCCAATGGAGCAGGCCTAATTATACAATTAGTCTTGTGATTGGGACAGTCCAGACCTAAGTGTCCTGTGGGACAGCCAGACACATTATGCACATTTGCAGTACAAAGCAGGTTAGGGAATGGAAAAGTGGACGGAGAGCTGTTTCCTGGTCACTGTTAATACCATAGGTCATCTTGCTCTTCAATCACTGACGTCTTAAGCCTCATCTGGGTCCTCAGCAGACCAAAACCATATTTCTTTGAAGGCATCAGTCAGATTGAAACCCCATATCTCAATCTCATTGCCTATCCAGCCACATTTCCTTTCTGGCTTATCCCTGGTCAGTTGGAAACATCAAGACACCACATTTTCTTTAGCCCATCCAGAGTCGTATCTGTCATGGCCAAACCCAAGTCTGCTAAAGCAAATGGATGTGAGGCTTATGATGTTTGGAATCCACACAGGCACCTCCATGAAGCCAGAGGGAGGTCTCGGCTCTGCATGGCTGAGGAGGCAGCGGTGCTGCCACACTGGATACCTTACTGCTACTGCACTGGCTTATCAGATTGGATTAGAGCTCCTGCAGGGAGACTGGAAGCTGCAGATGATTGGTAACCAACTTTACCAGTTTACCCATGAGGAACGCACAGTGGTTGAAGACAGTCAGATGTTCATAGGGAGAGCAGTAGCAGTGCCCTTCTCTTGTTAGTGCAGGGCTCCTTTTCTTGTTTTTATTAAAAAGACTCATTCTCGAGTTCACTCTGTTCATGTTCCCGCTCACTGACATAACTCTCTTGCTTTTCTCCTCTCTCTTTACCGCGGCTGCTTCCTTTCTCCAGCTGAGACTGAATGATTTCCCCTACTCTATATGCTGACCTTTTCCGCAATAAAACCAGATGCATTCTGGTCCAGCCCTCTGATGTTGCAGGCATGATAGTTCTGCACAAATCTGGTACTGATACCAATCACTGGCCACAGTGAAGAGAGTTATGGTAAAGAAGGTGCAAAGGAGTGGGGGTGGATTCAAATGGATTAGACTGTGACTGTGTATTTATTGTGACACACGTGCAGTGCATCATGTTTGGTGCTCATAAATCTCTGCCCATATACAAGAATCTAAAAGCAGATTTGAACAATCCAAAATACTTATTTTAGAATGACTGAAGCAGATTTAGACTCTTTTAGGATCTATATATGCCAGGGCTGTTTGTTTTAGGTCAGTCTAAGGTGAGCAGTATCCTCCCTGGGCACAAAACTAAATATCCTCCACTAAAAAGTCCATCTGGTTCTCTTTGATACTGTATATATTTCACTGTTGCCTCCACTTGCTCACTACTAGTTTCCAAGTACACTGAAGCCTACATCCTGCATTTAGAGGCTTTTAGAAAAGCCCTGTCATTCAATAAGAGACTACTGGGGCAGCATGCTCACGCTTATCTACACTTCACTTTCTACTTTCTAGCTGGTGGGCTCTATAAGGGCCAGGTAGCAGGGCCTGGCTCATGCGGTTGTCCATGGACGACCTTGCTCTCCTCACCTACTGGCTTGGAGTGGCTCCCAGTCCTGGGATGGGGCTTTGGACCGGCACCAAGTCTCTACCCCCACAGATGTTACCGAGCCACCAGATATTATGTCAGTTTCTGAGTGATGTATCATGCTCTCCTGATTAGCAGGTCATGACTGGAAAGTAGCTGTGATGCACTGACAATATGAAAAATCAGCTTAGTAACCAGGTCCCTAAATTATTCACTTAGTTTTATTGTTGTGTCTCTCTGCTGTTCCACTAACTGGTCTTGTTAGAGATTGTCAACACATAATGAGAGACAAAGAAAAGAAGTGCTTATTGTCAGTGAGGACTAATAGAAGCTTCTTTTTACATTTATGTTACAATTATACTGTAAGTTGGTACAGAAAATACATCAAATACATACATTTTTATTGTCTAACAGCGCTCCTTTTATTGTAATATGTTTAATCTTTTAGGTGTTTTCTGTTCTTTTAGTTTTCGTTCTTTTCGTCGGTTTTTACGTTCAGAACAAATTTCAAGGATGGATAACGAGTTCACAGGTTTTGGAGAAAAAGAAAATATTGAAGTAAAGTCTTGACTCCTGAAAAACCTTACTGGGATTTTTTTTAAATTCAGTTTAATATCATAAATTACAGAAAAAAAAACATACTGAAATTTCAAACGGAAGAACAATGTTGTAACAGCTGGCAGTCATTCTTACTGCCACTCAGTTTGAGACAGATATTTAGAAAGGACACAGTCTAAATGTCAGAGCATGAATAAACCCATTTTCTTCACAAGGCACAGTAACTATGCAGGTTTTGATTATATTTAATTGTCGAAGCGCCAGAACCTGCAAGACGCCAGCGTGCCTTAAGGTTGCTCGAATGGGCCAAACACAAGACGGAAAAATAGATTTGAATTATTAATAATAATACAGAACTCGTGATGTGCTCACTGGGTAGGCTAATTGATTTAATGAAGTTCTTATGAAACCAAAACTAAGTACAAGCCAGTGGAGTAACCCCCCGGTGCGCCCGGTGTCAGATGTTTAACTCCCGCGCTCTTTGGGAAAGACATCGGGGCTAATAGGTGAACCCACAGCTGCTGAAGTTGGGCTAGAGATGAACCACATTCCCCCTGCGGACATCCGACAGCGCCAGTGTACAACCGGACAGAGAAGTCTCAGCTCCCTTCATCTTCCACAATCTGTGAATCGGGGGAAAGTAGTTCTCTTCAAAAATACAGAAGTATAACTAACAGCTGAACTGTCCCCCGCAGGCTGGAGTGCATGTGCTGTACATGCTGAACATCTGTCCTGGCTTTTCACATAGCAGAATAAAGATGAGTCTGTGCGCTTTGCTTCTACGGGAAGGAAAGAAGAATGATCTCCGAGGTCTTGGAGTTGGGGATGTCCGGGAGAGATGCAGCAGCAGCAGCTGGATCGCGTTGTTTTCTGACGTGATCACGAAACTTAAGATTGTAGTGAGCTTGAAAAGTTGACAAAATGCCTGCAGCAAATTCTTGGCCGTTAAACCGGTGTGTTTGTAAGGAAAGGAGACTCTGAACAACGGAGACCTCACGTTGTTAGAAGGTTTATCCTGGGATAGGCAAACAGGTGTGTACTTCTGTGGCAAAGACACACTCACTGTAAAGTAACCAAACATTAGGTGTATTAGTACGTTAGAGTAATTATTGGAAAACCTCAATTCAGGTCACCATTTGGCTTTGGAGCAGAGTTTGATGAAACAGGCTGATATAACATCATTAAACCAAACCGGAATCTTATTAACTACATTGTTCAATGGGATTGAAATTTTGTCATAACATGCATAAGAAGCATTAAACACAAAGGGAATTGTTTCCATCTTTAAAATAGTGCACGTTCATCCGATTGTGCTTTAACTTAAACTAAATATATTCTACTAAAAAAATACAATAAATATGATCTGTAATAAATTTACTCTCGTTTCATATTTCCAGCGAATTTATTTGATTGCATTTCCAGGGATCCTCTGTTTACAGACTGTTGGTGTTCACTTGTCATGTACAGAAGCAGATAAGTATGATTACATGGCGGAGCGAAAACGGACCAAAGCTGTCACAAGGTGCTGCTGTTCTGCTACTAGTTGATTCCCGGATGGAGAGGTGTTCTGCTTGGTTCTGGTCATGTTCATACAAAGTTAAAGTTTAGTCATTTAGAGATGCAA
>NW_018127979.1:1001975-1016708 GCF_001952655.1 Monopterus albus | reverse complement strand
ACCCCCCTCTGTTGTCATCAAGGTGAGCCAAGCGCGCTGCCGCTTCAGGTGCAGGTGCTCGGGTCAAATTACGCGCATTTTTAAGAGAGACTAGTAACTCTTGTGTCCAAAATGGTCACTCCACAAGCCATTTTCTTGCGCATTGTGCCAGCGGCATTCAAGAGATGGATAATGCTTGTTAAGTCTGACAAGACTGCATTTGTTTTGGTCCTACACTCGTCTGAGAAGTTATCATTCAACCCCCTTAAAGGGCGCAATTGAGAAGCGGCGGCGTTTTCATTGCGACTTTTTGCTTTGTCCTCTCCAAAGTGGCGTCTGCATGTCTGACTCTGCCAGTTACTGATTTGCAGGCAGTATGTTAAGATGGTCCATGTAAGTGATTTCCACGGGCATCCCACTAAAGGAGAACAAATCGCTGACAAAGGAGCGCCTTTCCCATTCAGCAGCGTCGTTAGGACAACCAAAAAGTATTTCTCAGATAATAAGTTCTACTTCAAAGCGTTTCTCACTGAAGGGTGACTGCTTCACTCCTTTTATTAAGTCTCCCCTCTTTTAATGGCGAAGGAACAGTCTCTGGTTATTTTTCATCGTGTTTATTTTGTAACATTCATTGAGCACTTGTTTCCAAACAGGACCTACAAGAGCAGGCTACTCTTGAGGCCCGTACCCCTATAAAAGTTCATGCACAAAACGAGAGGAGGGCCACGAGTGCTTTGACTTTGAATGCAGCAGTACATAATGTGTTTTGTTTTTTTAAAGAAGGCCTTAGAAGGCGCTTATAATGCCCTATTTTACAACTAGATCGACCTGCAGTTGTCTTTTATTAAAATCTGTCATTCTGCTGAAGTGGTTCTTTTCTTAGGCTGTAAAATTAACTTAATACTTGAGACTGTTCGCACTCCAGTGCTGATTGTGTGCGTTTTATGGCCACAGCCTTCCAAAGCTGACCCGAGTCAAGTGCATCCTAATTGACGCAGTGTTGAAACCCAGAATACGTTTCAAGGTTATTACAAGGTGTACATTTATACGAAAGTCCCTTTGCTTTTTTCCTTTTTGACTTTGTCCAGTTCTCACCAGGCAAATGGAGCTTATTTGTCATGAAGCTGCCAACAGTATATTTGTAGAAACCAACATTTCTGGAGGGGGTGCATTTTGTGCTTTGATTGTTGTTCACTTAGTGGTAGTTTGTGTTTTTCAGCCAGACATACCCAGCTACCCAAAATGCCACAGAAATCCTAACACACCATGAAGACTGTCAAAGCGACCAGCCTTCCTCTCAGAAGCTGCAGCCTTTGAAGTGGTGCAGGACTCGCGTTGGTCAATTCTAATTCTATAGACTGGACAGGCAACTCTTTGAAAGTGAGATTGTGCGTTTTAATGGAGGAAATAAGAGGGGGAACTTGTTTTATACACTCTATACAAGGCCTTGCTTATTGTCACATATCTTTTATCTTTTATTTTCCCATGAATGATTCATGCATAGGCTGCTTTGAGCTGTCGCGCCTTTCAGAGGTAGCGCCATCAGGGGGCTATAGGTTTTTCCATTAGCTCAGTGATTAGTTTATACCAGCCTCCTTGGCCCGTTAGGCCTGCTACTGAAGTAAGTGGATATTTTCTAAAAATGTCAAGGAGTGAACAGAGCTGCTTCTACTTTTGAGGTGAGACTGACATTGGTGTTTTGTTGTCTCGTATTTACACTTCAAATCAAGTGTAAATCTTAAGTATATTTTTGAAAAAGCCATAATCCAGCTAAGGTTGTTCTAATAGTCCATCTAATATTTTCTGATGTCTAAAATATTGAATGCAATTCGCCCATCATAATGATTTGACACTTGTTAATTATTGCTGTATATGTCCTTGTAATTTTTTAATTATTGTATCAAGAGTTTATATTTAAATTAAAATTTGAACATCAAGATTCTGCACAATCTTTTTTTTTGTCCATCATGTGCAATGGCACCATGCAACTCAAAGAGAAAGACAAATAACTACAAAAGGCATGCAAGAAAGGGACTTTTCACATTACACAGCCTATTCAAGTAAATGTTTTCTTCTCTTACAGAACACAATTAAAATATATATATTTTTAAAAAATTTAAAAATTGGGGGGTAGACAAACAAAAAACATCAGCAGGGTACAACGCATCACCAAAACTGATATTATTATTCTTTGGTGTTTCTGTAATTCCAGTACAACACTGATACCAGCAAATAAATTACAATGTACAAAACAACATTTTTGTAATTAAAACTACACAACATTCACGAGCATCATCAGTACAGTTACATATATACAAATTCTACAGGGTCAAAGCCTGTCAGTGTAGACATTTAGGGTCTCAGGGGACTTATTCCTACTCTTTAACGAGCTATTGTGCATAAAATATAGACTTAAATAGTTCTTAAATATTACAAAACTCCATCCAAACACATGTATTGTATAAATCTGAAAAGGTAAATGAGAACCCTTAAGACACCCAGATGTTTGCCTCCTCTTTTTCCCCCTTGCTGGATTAAATGTGTACCACATCTTTAGAGAAATCACATGAAACAAAAAGCTCTTCTTCTACAGTTTGTCCATTTACTATTTGTTGCCATTAGTGGTGTTTACAAGGAGTACCATTTATTTTCCTTGACAGTGATTGATACCAGGCCAGTTATTACACTGCAAGGGGATGATGGGAGGTCACATGAAACGTGTCATTTCAGCACCCCACTTGAGTCTTAAGACATGCAGTTAATTCAACCCTGCTTATTGCTTCTGTTAAAAATGATTGTTCAGTTTGTCTAATCAAATTCTCTCACTTTGAACTTTTTGGTCCTTTCAAACAAGAAGCAAATAAGAAGCTTTTTTAAACTTTTCATATCGAGCTACGCTTTACAGTAGGTCGGGGCGTCACATCAGAGACATTTCTTCCACCTGTAATTAGGCCAGCATTGCATCCACGATAAGTGTGTTATAGCTGCGTTTAGCACAAGTCATTTAATAATATTACAGTGAAAACAGCTGATCGATATCCCAAGCGCACGGGCCAGCATGGATCTGTTCGTTTAGATGAGTCAGCTATGTGACAAGTGTGACAGTCCGTTGGTTGTAAACGGGCGTCAGAGCATTGTCCTTGGGTCTGAATTTCTGAAAGAGTCCTCGTCGTCTGAATCTGACGTCGGCACATCGCTGGAGGGGGTGTGGAGGTGGTTGGGAACTCCGCTCCCCTGGCATACATACCACTCGTTGAGGTTGCTGACCTGAGGGGAAAGGTTCGCAGAGCGGTTTCTGTGCGGCTCAGAGTTGGACGAAAGAGGGTCTCCGAGAGGGTTTGTGGAGGAAATGTAGGTGACGTTGGTGGAAGGGGGCGGCGGGGACTTGCAGTGCACTTTCATGTGCTTCCGCAGAGAGCTGGGGTGTGTGTACGATTTGTCACAGCCACGGACTTTGCAGTAGTAAGGCTTGTCACTGGTGTGGACGTGAGAGTGTTTCTTCCGGTCGCTGCTGTTGGCGAATTTTCTGTCGCAGCCGTCAAACTCGCACTTGAATGGTTTCTCTCCTTAAAAAAGAAGAAGAGGGAAACAGATACAGTTAGTATCATGTGCACACGGTCAGTAATGTCACTGCCTCAAAAACTGTCATGGAAGTGTCCCTCCGTGGGTTTAAACACACATCACAAGTTTAGAACGCAGGATAAATGTGCCATTTGGTTATTTATCTTACAACCGTCTCCTGTAGTGTAATGAACCACATCTTGTCAGCATACCACCTTAAATAAATGCAATATCAGGGCCATTTCTCATGAGCTGCTCTGTGCCTGCACGTCTCCACTGGGGTTTCCTCTTCAGAAGAGCTTATTCACTAAACATCTAGCCACAACTCCACACCCACTGGTCCAACTTATTTTTCCTGTGTGAACACGTGCAACGCGCCTTTAGGCCTTCTAGTTATATGTATGTGTGTTGGGGGGTGGGGGTGGGGGGCAGCAGGTTCCTTTAACTGTGATGGGCTGCTATAACTCGTCCCTGACACATGCACACACACAAACTGACATTCATAAATGGACAGCATGGATTTTTAAATTATAGCTGGCATCGTGCATACATATAAACGTGGATTTGAGTGCACTATGCCTTTTCAAAGCTATAAATATCACATTCAGATTACCTGAATATTGGGTACATTGTTTGTTCCCGGGGAATTTTATATAATTCTTTAAGGTGCAGAGACCCAGGCTACTGGCAGTATGAGGCCATGCTTTTTTTGGGCCAAGACATGATCCTCAGTCTCTGGAATAAGAAGAACAACTCTCAAAGAGTACTCGGGAGATTTTGCGTAGTGAAAAGTTAGTCTACTAAAACTGCCTGGCTTGAACTCGATGTACTGTGCAAGTCTAACATCTCACCACGACGCTGCTGTTTTGGTTGGATAATATACCCAGAAAAACGTATTGCTCTTCTGACTGTAAAGATATCGTAGCCTGTAGCTCAACCTCCAGACCGCTACCAGTAAACCAGTGCTTCAAACTGATAAATCCGCCATATGTTAAGGCATCGTGTAACATGGCATATATAACACGTCCACATATAAACCAAGCTTTTGCGTAAACGTTTTACGCCTGAGGATAATTACATTTACGCGTGTTCTAGCGCTGTCTTGCACGTACGTAAGCACGTCCTACAAATCACATATCCTAATCGTCACACACCTATTACAAGCGTCTCTGTAGGTAAAAAAAAAAAGTTTAGGCTATATTTAAGAAAGGAAATGTACACATTTACTGACTGTGCGAATGCGACGCTGCCTTAAACTTTTTAGCTCGCTGGTGCGCTCAGTTACGCGCGGTCACAGTCCATCTGTTCAGGATGTGACTGGTAAAATAAGGTCTCCTTGGATAGACTAATGCTCCGCGATGGGGGGATGTTTTTCAGACTGCTGTGTGCACGTTTTACACAATTAAAGTACTGACCTGTGTGCGTCCTCTTGTGAATCTTTAAATTCTCCGATCGAGCGAACACTTTTCCACAACCCGGGAAAGGACACGGGAAGGGCTTCTCTCCGGTATGAACTCGGATATGATTTATCAGTTTGTACTTCGCTTTGAAAGCCTTCCCTTCTCGGGGACATTCTTCCCAAAAGCAGACGTGACTGCTCTGCTCCGGTCCCCCGACGTGCTCCACCGTGACGTGGTTGACCAGTTCGTGCATGGTGCTGTAAGTTTTCGAGCAGGGCTTCTTTTGACTTTGCTCCTGGTCAATCCATTTGCAGATTAGCTCTTGCTTTATGGGCTGCCGCATGTATCTCAAAAACGCCCCCGCCGCTCCGTGAGGAGCAGAAGCGATGTTCACATTGAGGTTCATGGAGTTGTAGCTGTGGAGAGAAGAGGGTCCATAGTGCTCTGGCCTGTGCCCGAAGTGCTCTGGCCTGCCGTAGATGTCGCCCGGAATACCCAGACGCATCTGCCCGTTGAGGGCATGATGGTGGTGGGCACCTGGGGATGCCTGATCGTGAAGTCCAGTGAAAAGTGAATGGGCCCCACTTTCTGTATGCCCATAAGCACCTGTTGGGGAGATGAACATGCCATGGTGATGAGGGGAGGAGGCGGAACTATGCTGGTCGCCAAGTGCATGCATAGCAGAGGCTGAGAGTTCTCTCCTGAGGATGAAGTCCCTGCTGCTTGAGTAGCCTGAGTGGGGGTGAGCCACGGGGAAACCAACTGTGGTCTGAGCAGAAGTGAAAGATGCCGCGGTCTGGGCTTCGGGATGGCTCTGAATGTGCTGAGATGGGCTAAGTTTGAGAGCATTTGTCTGTGCCATGTGCTCTGGTCCAAATGGAGTGAGTGCCACTCCAGGGTCGTTGCCCAGCTCCCCAGGGTGGAGGTGTGCATGGTGGGAGAGAGGGTGATGCCCCCCTAGCCCCGGGAAGCCTGTCATATTCTGATGAGGAAGGGGTTGAGTCGCTGCCAAATCCGCTAATCTTATCGCTGGATTCCTCTTGCTTAAAGGGGGCTCCATAACTACACTGACAAGTCCATCCGCACTCACCGCAATTGTTTTTCACCACACCACGCTCTCTAAAACATAAGGAGAATATGTATATAAGGGGTCTATAAGTTCTTTTGTCCGGCTTCTAACTCTGCTTGCTCCTTTTCCCACTCTGTCCTCAAGCGATTGGCAGAACATACAACAGTTGGAGGACACAGTGGGGAATACAGTTTAGAAATGGCACTGCGGGTATTGGACGGATTTCGGTGACTGGCAGTTAGAAGAACGAAGCGATTGGCTGTCGTTCAGCGCAGGGGCTCAGCAGGGTTCCGCCCCCTCACTCTCTTTATCGCTGTTGACTCCAAAAAGTTGTACTCACAAAGTTACCAGCAGATCTGTTTATGCGGCTTTTTGTTTACTGGTGCTGGTGCATGTGGATGACCGAAATGTCAGTTTATATGACAAGTGCGCCTTAGTTTATCTCTGGTTTGGTTTGTCCATTTGCCTTGCTGTTGAGTTTGTGTCGCTGCTGTAGGAAAAAGGAAAGGAAAGCTCGCTGCCGGTGCATGGCTGAATGAGACTAAGATGTGGAGGAAACTCGAAGTTAATTTGGTATTTTAATATTCTTTGATTATCAAGAAGCATTTTGAGAACATGCAGCTGAACACCCCCCTAAGAAGGAAATGTAAAAAAAAAATTATACAAATGATCTATTATCTAAGAAAATACAAAATAGCAAAAATGAAAAGTAAATAAAACCATCCAGAGAATAGTTCTCTCTGCCTTGATGGGTCTTGGAAATGCCCTTCATTTGAACCTATTCTCCCTGTAACGGTTTATGTGGATATGATTCTTTTTCTATGCTGAAAGAAAATAATATTACTTTTGCACTTTAAAGTGAGTTTGGGGTAGTGTAGACTGTCAGTGTAGTCATGTTGATGTTGGAAAAAACACTAAAAATACCTTACATTCTTATTAGTTTACAGATTTGTTTTATAATGTCCCAATAAAACCTTCCCTTAAAATAATTATTGGATTAGATATATTTCAGTGTCAGACGCACCTTTGTGAAAGAGAGCATTCAACAGTAAACTAAGACACGAGTATTACAGTATTACACTATTTTTAAGGCACATCAGTTAAACATTATTTACCAGTTCTATTTATAAGGAGTTCAGCACAACACTTGTGTAACTTCACATGACAGGTCACGCCATTTGAATGACAACAAGACGTGTGTTTGTCATTGATATGTCTTAATTCCGACACCTTTCCAATAGGTCCGTCATAGCTGGCTCCCAGCATGACGTCATCTTGTAGTGCAAAGTTTTTGTAAGTTGAACAGGACCTGGCCTTAAAACTAAAAACCTAGAATGAATCCACACAATGGAAACGAAGGGTAATTGATTTCCATTGTGCTGCAGAGAGAAGGATTTACACGTTGCGGGCCTGTTGCACATGCTCCTCTCTGGAAAGTGATTTATGATCTTGATAAGGAGCAAGTGAAGCGCAGGCTTTGAACGGACGTTTTACGTAAAGTCTCCTGAAATCGCGATAACACAACTTAATTTTACAACAGAAATAGCAGAGTAAAACAAACACATAACCGTCTGCATTTAGAAACGGATGTTTCACTTAGTGTTGACATTTTATTGTTTTAATAGCTTTTTTTGTTTTGCATGTTCAATACTGGTTTGTGTCAAATTCCGTATTTTTATTAGAATTTAAAATGTACCAAAAATAAATGAATAAATAAAAATCATTCATGGCTACATGTGCCCGTTGCCTCGGGGATTTTGGTAAATAAATAAAATATAGCCTGCTTCAAAACACAGGAGAAGCCGTGAGTCCATTGCTTATGATACACGTTGAATTAAACACAACATGAAGTAGGACCAGATTCATACAAGGACAAATTATAATCCAGCTCCCCAAAACTAAAACAAAAAATCACATTTTGTAATGTTATGGAAACTAATTAACATAACATTCTGCTCTTAAAACGTTTAAAGTAATAAAGGAAACTGAGGTTTGAACTTTCTTGAAGGAATGGGTTAATTTTTATTGACTTATGGTTTCCTAATGACCTAAAGCTGTCGGTACCTCAGACGAAAGAGGGGGACGTCTTCGAGCCCTCTCTCCCTCTAAAACAAAGACGCTTTGTCATAAGTGGAGTTATTTTACCAAATGGAGTCAAGAGGGCAGCGTATGTGGTCTTAACAGGTCATAGGTCAAACATCCATGAAACACAAGGTCACTGATGCCACACAAGTAACTGTCCAGTGTGTCAACATATTGATATTGTCAGGAGAAATATGCCTTTGGTCCCCATCGTAACACACAGGCGCAGCGCCCATGTGACTTTATTCATAGTTACTGCGTAAAAGTTGCTGCTTTTGCTAGGTCTGGCTTCATATCATGTTGTGAGTGATATTTCATGTCATTTATATTTTACATCTGCGGGCCACATCCTAGTGGACATTGGTGCTCCTAAACCTGTTGAAGTGCTGCTCTTTGGGGGATTTTCAAAAGGCTAGAGCCCCTTTCTCTTGCTAACAGAAGAGAAAACCCGCAGCCATGCGCCTCTGCTCGATTGATTTTTTTTTTCTTTTTAATTTCTTTCACTTTTTTCCCCGATCTGGGGAAGGTTTTGTGGTTTTCTGGGGAAATAAAGAACTTCTTCTAGGGGTCGGCAGACGTGACTTTGAACTTGGATCAGCTCCTGCGTTTCCTGTGGTGCGGGTTGAAATAGACTTGGAAGAATGGCACACAACGCTCGGCCTGTCCCACTTTGAGCTAAGAGACTCACATTTTCCAAAAAGTTTTAAAAACCTTTCCCCTTGCCTTCACCGTTGTTTGTCGCTTAAAGAGCACCGGAGAGCTGAGAGGGGCAGAGAAACCGGAGAGCTCCTGGGATTTTGATTAGGTGAAAATGTAAGTAAATTTCCTTTGACTTGCACTCGAAGGAGCAGCTTTGCTGTTTGGCTTTGACTGGTCCGGTTTGGACGTAGATTTAGTAAATGTAGGAAATGAAGCAAATGGGAACCTAAAAGAAAACGTGAGTTAACTGTGTTAAAACACTGACTGTATTGATGCAGTCTATTGTTTTCCTGAAGGCGTCGTTTTTGGTGCTAAAACAAAACAGATCAATGCTCATCATAGCATCTTCACTCACTATCAACTAAAATCACGCCTTTTATTGCTAAAACTTTATTGTGGGGAGTTCAGGGACGGCTCGGTGTCATCGGTCACTAATGGTTTACTTGGATCTAAGCACAGTTCACCACCATAACATGGAACTTAATTAGTGTGGTGGATGTGAGAACCACTGAGGAAGCAGAACCAGCAACATATGGAGCGGTTAAAAGAACCAGCAACCACTGGTGGCTGCCAGTGAGAGCACTGGAACACCACTAACCAGTGAGAGCACTGGAACACCACTAAAGGCCCAGTTGTGGTTCTGCAATGAAAAACCGCTGGACTCCATATGACGCCACAGCGCTTTGCAGCTGTGAAGAATTAAGTGGCTCGGAAGTTTGGTTTGATTTGAATAATTCGAATACCATTTTATTTTGTAATTGACTATTATGATTTAACAGCGTTTCAGATCAGTCTGGCTTGAAATGGAGCGGTTTATTAGGATTTGTACTAATACATAAAAAGGTGTTTCAGAAGGACAGTGAGTTTATTTAAAGGTAATTGTTTTTAAAAGTTTAATTTGCATTATTAAATCAGCCCACCGTGCGTTTTGTCGCGCATTCAGTTGACTATATAAATAGACTCGAGGTTAATAATGTGATTGGAAGTCATTTTAACTCGCTTCTCCATTGATACCGACATGGGGATTGGACATTTTATGTTATTACAAAGCGTAGTCTCATTTTGCACATCATGTTATTTAATTGTATATTTAATAGCAGGGCTCCTCGCCGTTTATGACAGCGTGGTCGTATTTTTCAAATGTAAATCACAAAAAAAACTGTTGCATTACACGTTTGTGTGATTTACACTTGGACTGAATTCATAACCAGCTACCTAACCCATCATGTATTTTCCCAGATCTCTCTCTTTCTCTCTCCTCAGTCTTATTATTTCTCAAGTGTTTTATTTTATCTTTTATACATTCTACAACTTGGCACCTACAGAATATAAACAACACAAACATGTTCGCTCCTCTCTCTTGTCGTGATCCTGTGTACCCCCCAAATGTTCTCCTAAAAGTAGGCGGCAATTATGAGTGGAAAATGGCGTTGCGCTATTAAGTCGCCAAGGCTCTACCTACTATTGGAGGGGCACCTGGGATTGATGAGGCTCAGTGGCCAATGAGACTGCGAGGAACGAATGAACGGGCTCCAGTAAAAGGGGGCGGAAGAGGAGGTAGAGCCAGTCCACGGAGAAACAGGGACCCTCTGCGATAAGCACAGGCGAGCCAGAGAAGTAAATACATGCCCAATCGGAACAGCGATTTTTGAGATGCTCCAACTATTCGCGCTCAGTGTATGCAGAGGACATCTAG
This sequence comes from Monopterus albus, assembly GCF_001952655.1. Taxonomy (NCBI): domain Eukaryota; kingdom Metazoa; phylum Chordata; class Actinopteri; order Synbranchiformes; family Synbranchidae; genus Monopterus; species Monopterus albus. The sequence continues at coordinate 1,006,222 of NW_018127979.1, read as the reverse complement.
TAAGATAATTATTTAATTCTTTGAGTGCATTTTCACTGACGCAGTCAAGGAGAGGACACGAGGAAACTCTTCGTTACATTTGGATTCTCCGGTCACAAGTTAACTAGAAATAAATTCAGTGTTTGATCAGCCGAGCAGGTTTTATTTCCTTATGAGCGGAGCAGCGTTTTGAATCGCGCCTGATATGGTGGTTCCAAGGTTGGAAGTTGAGCCGTTGCGTATCAGCATCAACGTTTGATTTTTGTTTTTAACTTATTCGCTGTAACTCTGCGCCCTCTGATTTAAACAAAAACAGTGCTTTCTGAAAAAATGTTACTGGATGCCGGTCACCAGTTCCCCGGACTGGGAGTGGGCTCATTTGCCAGGCATCACTCGGCGAGCGAGATGCAGGAGAGAGACTTGAGTTTGGCACAAAATAGCTTTGTAGACTCCGCACACATGGGTGCGTTTAAGCTGAACCATGATCTCTCTCCGGGACAGAGCTCTGCTTTCACCACCCAGGCGCCTGGCTACCCCGCTGCGGCTTTGGGGGCTCACGCTGCCCATGTCACGTCGTATGCAAGCTCTCCGTTCAACTCCACCAGGGACTTTCTCTTTCGCAGTCGTGGCTTTGGAGAATCCTCTCCGGCGAGCAGCCAGCATACTATTTTTGGCCCCACGGCGGGATCCCTTCATCACTCCCACACAGACACTCAAGGCCACATTTTGTTCCCGGGGATCCACGACCAACATGGGTCCCACGGATCCGCCAATGTCCTGAACGGGCAAATGAGGCTCGGACTACCAGGAGAAGTTTTCGGGCGCACCGACCAATACCACCAGGTCTCCAGCCCGAGGACCGACCCCTACTCGGCCGCGCAACTCCACAACCAGTACGGCTCCATGAATATGAACATGGGGATGAACATGGCAGCCCATCACCACCCCGGTGCCTTTTTCCGCTACATGAGGCAACAGTGCATCAAGCAGGAGCTCATCTGCAAGTGGATCGACCCCGAGCAGCTCAGCAACCCAAAGAAGTGTTGCAACAAAACTTTTAGCACCATGCATGAGTTGGTCACGCACGTCTCGGTGGAGCATGTCGGCGGCCCGGAGCAGACTAACCACGTCTGTTTCTGGGAGGACTGTTCACGGGAGAGCAAACCGTTCAAGGCGAAATATAAACTGGTGAACCACATTCGGGTGCACACCGGGGAGAAGCCCTTTCCATGCCCCTTCCCCGGCTGTGGAAAAGTCTTCGCACGGTCGGAAAACTTGAAGATACACAAGAGAACGCATACAGGTAATTACAACAACAATGTGAATGCTTTTATTGATTTTATTTAAATAGCATTATTGATGTTATTTTTAGGCTGAAGCGGACTGTGCGTTTATTTCGCTGTGGTAGATAGTGCGTGTTCCTTGCCAAGACAAATTAAAATCTATTTTGCGGCTATTTTGGGCAGCTGAGGTAGATGATGAACGAAGACTGGGGACCATATTCAGGAGGGAAGAAATAAGTTTAGAACTGTGGATTCTTTTATTTTCTATGCGTTTATATTAAGCACATAAAATTTTTTTTTACAATTCTTCTAGTGAAAAACATTTCTCCAAAAGTATAGAAAGCAATTTGTTGACGCTGTATTGTTTGGGATAAACTTTAAAAACGGGTCAACGCAGACTGTGGGAGCGCGTCGAGCATCCTGCCAGGTAGTAAATCATTTCATATGGTTTCATGTAGTTTATCCACAAAGCTGCGCTTTGTAACTCACGTCGATTCCTGTTTTCTCATCGTGATTTTCCTACTTTGGCCTTAAATGAAGTATTTTCACGTACGTCTGAACCGATTTGTACTTCACGATTGTGTAGGAGTAGCGTGTTGTGGTGCAGATTTAGCCGAGCACAGCAGTAGTAGCAGTGTTTATGCATGAGGAATGCCTTTTGTTTTCTTCTGCGTTCCTTTGATAGGAGCTAAGGTGCTAGACAGGGCCATTACCAGCCTTTCACGTTTGGACTTATTTTCCTGGGGAAATGCATTGTGGTGCCGTGCCATGAAACTGGTCAGGTGCTAATTAGATTTTTACTGTCTCCCAGCAAATGGTCCGCCTTCTGTAGGCCTACTGCGGACGGCCTGGCCCCCTCTCCCACTCCCTCCGAATCATTATGCGCATTATTTAGGCTCGATCAGTTGTAGCAACTCTTATCACAGTCTGAATCATGATATGCCCTGTTTAAAAATGTTATAGCTGTGATTTTTTAGGAAATGCATTCATAACACTCTACGCTCAACCTTTGCATGTGAATTGTACGCATGTAATAATCTGCACAGCACACACTCAGCCCTGAGGCATTTCTCAGTAAAAAAAAATATTTGTGTTTCTTCTTGTTTCTCGCGTTTTTTCCTGCAGGAGAGAAACCGTTCCAGTGTGAGTTTGAGGGCTGCGACAGAAGGTTTGCAAACAGCAGCGACCGAAAGAAACACATGCATGTTCACACGTCGGACAAGCCTTATCTTTGCAAAATGTGCGACAAGTCCTACACACATCCCAGCTCCCTAAGAAAACACATGAAGGTAAGCTCTTGGTGTCAGGAAGTGTGTGCTGAACACTTTACAGTATGTCTGAGTCAGGCCTGCATAATGTTATGTTTATTATATTAACACATAGCTGGTAATAGTAGCTGGCTTTCTAAATAATCAATTCACAGGCTTATTTTTGTCCAGCAGATTTTAAATCCCTGTTTGTGTTTTTGTTGCCCCAGGTCCACGAGTCCTCCCCATCAGCATCAGACTCCTCACCAGCAGCCAGCTCTGGTTATGAATCCTCCACACCTCCAGGCCTGGTGTCTCCCACCACCGAGACCCAAAGCAACACCACCCTGTCCCCAGCCTCAGCCGTCCACAACCCCACCAGCCACAGTGGCCTATCCTCCAATTTCAGTGAATGGTATGTTTAGGACTCAACTGAAATGAAGCAACACACACTCATTTCACAGCACTGGACCATCCAGCAGGAGAAGAGGCACACAAACATTTGTTTATTTTTTATGTTTTTATTTTTGAGGGAAGACGGCGAGCAAAAGATGTCTAACAGTTGAGGTGTATTTCATATTGTAAATAATTACTAAAAGCCCACATTCCCATTGGTTGTGATAGTTTGTCAGTCTTTGGTGTATAGATGTTTCTTCAATGGTAGCTATTTCACTAACTGGACTTTTAGTGCACATATTACAATACAATTGTACTATAATGTTGAATATTGTGATCCTAAGGCAAATTGATTGTACTATACTAAACATCTATAAACTGGAAAGCGTGCCAAAGTTAACATTTAACTCAATCAGACCACAATATTATGCTTGTGAATGTATATTTTAGTTTGCTGGGCTTAACTTGTGATGTTTTGTGCTTTGCAAGTCTGAATTGTGAAATACTATCTGGAAGATTGTGAGGAAAATAAACGTTGTGCCGTTCGATTTTCTGTAACTACACCCTTCCTTTTGTAAATATCAACTGCCATATTTATCCATTTGTAATTAAATTATGGTATTTACTTGTTACAGATGAAACAGTATTTATAAAGAATGTTTCTTTACTATAAATATGTACAATTACGAGCTAAACATGGGCAGTTGTTTCGTTCTGTGCTTTTGTTCAAAGTTTTAAGAGGTGTTTTCTTCCTTATTGTGATAAGAATTTTACTGCATACAAATATAATAAAAGGTGTTGCAAGTGTTAAATATTTGCTTAGCTGTTTCATGCTTTATTTCGTTCGTCGGAGTTTAGCCAGGTACATCTTGTTTGGGAGGCATTTGTTCTGTTTTGGATTTATTCGGGCGTTCTCAGGAACGTGTATGAGCTCAGGTTTTATAACTTAGTCAGCAACTCTTGATAAATTGGTCTATCGACTAAAGCTCGTTAGTGTTTTACCTTAAGCTTTGCAAAGTATTCTTACAGGCCCTGAACATTGTTGTGGTGTAAGTAAGCAAGAGGTTTACTGTCAGGGGCTTATTGGAGGAAATTACAAGAATGAATTCAGCTAATCATCACTTGCGGTTGAGTTTTATTGGTTTTAATTTAAACGGAGACGATCCAACTGGGCATTTTCATTGTGCACACTCAGTACATCCATGGCTTGCGCACATGCCACTGTGTTCATATAGGGGAAAAGGGCTTTCTCTTCCATAAATCATCTTGTCTCTTGATGTTTTCTCAGGTCAGTCCCTGAGTTCAGTCGGTGAATGTGCCCCCCCCCCCCCCCCCCCCCCCA
>NW_018127979.1:993187-1001933 GCF_001952655.1 Monopterus albus | reverse complement strand
CCCCCCCCCCCCCCTCCCCCCCCAGGCTGGACACTGCACAGGCGTGGGTGCAGAAACAGCCGTGAACTTGAACTTGACTCGGCTTAGTCCGATAGTCCAGGAGAGCTGCTGCTTCGTGCTCTGGCTGGAACCTGTTATGGCAGATGGCCATGTGTTCCCCTGGTCCTGCTTTTAATTCAGATGGTTTTAAATCCGCTTCAGTTGTGTTTGTTTTAATGTGACGTTTTGTAGTAGAGCGAAGATGCTGACAAGTTGGGGCCCACTGTCAGTGAACTTGAATTGCTCGCACAGATCTAAAGCTCATGACTAAATAAATATCACAGTCCGAGTAGGCCTAAGGTAGAGAAAAAGGGATTTTGCCAACTTGTTGTTTTGTGAGACTCTGGCCACTGCTGGCTGTGCACGCTTCTGCACTGTCATTGTGGTTCTACGTGCCATGCTTCGTGGATGTTCAGAAACACTGCAAACACACAGCGGACTAGTTAGAGATTGTGGCTCGTCGGGGGCCCGCCCCGGCGCGGCAGCAGCAAGTGGCACTCCGTCTGTCTTCAGGAGCTGCTGTCGCCTGTTACTCAAGCTGCTCACAATCCTTGGCTCCCAGAAAAAAAAAAGACGTTGGCAGCTTCCGCAGAGAAGCCATGCTGAAGCAGGCAATGATATCAACTGAATAAAATTAGAATCTACTAAAAAAATGATGTTGGCTTCTCCTTAAAATACTTTTAGAAGTTTTCGTGAGTTTTGCTCGTTTCCTGTGGCACACCTCGCACGGCCCAGTTCCATTATCGCCCAATCAAAAGAGGATCAACTCTTTCGGCAAAAGGAAAAAACAGCTGAGGCGAGTTTGTCCCAGAACACGGAGAGGAGGAAAACACTGGTTTATATGCAGCTTATTTAGCACTTGAAACAACCTCCTAATGGCCCCTTCAGTGGCTGGCCCGGTGACCTCTGTGGCGGAGGAAGGTATGACCTGTGGGGAGTGGGAAAGGTCAGCTCCACACGGTGTGTCGATGCCGGTTCCTGTTCGGCTCCTGCTGCGCTGATATTGATCCCCTGAGAAGGGAGCGTTTTTTTCCTTCTCACAGATCTTTGTGCTTTGTTGCCTGTACTGTAAAAACGCTATACTGTAAAAACACACTTCAACCTGCTTCAGCTGACATGTGGCTGACAGGTGACGTTTTTCAGGAGTTGTGTTTGTACTCAGGTCAAAGTTCAGGATTTTTTTTTTCGAGTTCACTGCCCAGTCAGGATCACCTGCGTAAAACATTATCCACATTTTCATTTGAGGGTTAAATTTATAAAGCCATATTATAAACATCAATATTAAACTTCTATTCAGACTGGTAGCTCTGGAGTTAAAGCCTCTTTTTTCAGTCACTGGGATCTTTGTCTTTCTTTATCTACCATCTTTACATCCGGCTTTTTCAATATGAGAAAACCAGCAAGGGAAGAGCAGCTTAGTGATGTAAGCTACTGCATGAAAAGAACTTCTTTGACCGTTTATAGCAAAGTACAGTGTTTGTTCGGAGAATACAGACTGAGCAGAGGGTTTGAGAAGGACAAGTTTATTTCTATAATCATCTCGGATGTATCATTGCGCACAACTGTATTTACCGCTGCATCAGTGTAGTTGCGCACCCGCTGCTGTGCGTGCGTGGGTAGGTGGGCACATTTATGACCAACAGCCTGTCGACATTTGGGATAAGGTCGTTTAAGCTGAGCGTCACTAAAGCTGCATCTCACTATGTGAGCTGAAGTGGTTCCTGTGTTAACCGGGGTTGAAGTTTGTGGAAGAGGCTGAAGCAAGGAGCGGTTATGATCGTGGGCCTCAGGGGAAGGAAGCCAAGGCGCTGCGTTCAAGGTGTCTGCGTGTCCTAGTCTGCACTTGTTGGTGTGCAACCGCACTTGTCAGTCAAGTCACTGCAGGTGGAATTATCTGCCTCTTTTAATCCTCTCCATCCCTCCCCCTCCCTCTCTCTCTACTGTCATGCCCAGTTAACTGTTTTTTTTTTGCTTATAACGAACATTTATAATAACGTGTTGTTGAAACAAAGTGTATTTTTGCACACATGCAGACTGAGGAGAACAGATCAATGCTCTGAGTCATTGATATTCATCAAAGTGTAATTGTTCTTTTCTCCATATGTGTTTGTTAAAGGCTTTGAAAGGACACGTTTAGTTTTATTTATTTTTAAAAAACCCTGCTGATAGAGCTACATCTACTTTACCTTTTCTCAATTAAAGACTTACATTATGTCAAATACAATTATGAAAATTGTTAAGGTCGTAAAAATGCCAGTTTAAGGACTGTGTCAATGGTTTTAGTGGGCTCTTAAATGCCATGTCGATTTAATAATCAGAATAGTTCAATTGTATCGGAAAACTGATACGATCTTACACATTATAAGAACTGTTCCATAAATATATAAACTGATAAACGACCGTAGTGCATCATAAGAACAATGTGCTGTGGTTATTGTGCTCCTTATTTCCCTTTATAAACAATTGGTAAAAGCCTAAATAAATTCTTTCAAAGTCAACAACAACCGAATAATGGAACAAAGTGGGGAAATAAATGATTCCATATAAACCTATTCCTTGCTCTTCTGAACGCGCCTGTTCTTATTCAAATGAGCAGATGTTTCATGTGCACGTTTATTCCACTTGCTGTTCGCCCGATCCTTCCATTTGTGAATATCTGCGTCATATCAAATTTGCGATCATGTTTCAGTAAATGCGTCAAAGGTGCACACCGTAGTGCACTTTAACTTCATGGCTGTTACACCAGACCCGTTCCCGAACGGGCCTCCTCGGCACAGAAAGCACAGACACTATCAAGAATCTGTCGACAGTCGTGTTTTGAAAGAAAACTTTTGGAACAAACGCCATATCCTCTAATTGAATTGGAACTGCTCTAATGAAATGAACGCGTCCGTTCGCCGATCTGTGTTATTTATAGCCACACGTGTCTCTTCGAACAGCGGGCCTGCACGCCCCCAAACACTATTTTAATACGAATCATAAATGCCACAAACAACATTCCTTCAAAATATTCAATAATAAACCAAATAAGACAAATAAATGAAATGGTTCAGCTCAGTTTCTCCACACATTTCAGAGAAAATGTGGATTATCATGTGCTGAATAAAAACGTTGGTGACAGAAATATTGTAATGTATGTTTTGGTCCTATGATATGCAAACTAGCTTCAGAGGAGATTTCTTGTGATATGTCCTTGATGGTATTCCCTGGCTGTGTCTCTTAATAGAGAGGTCAGCTCAGGGTGCAGAGCAGTGTAGCTCAACATGATTAAAATATCAAACATCAGTGTATCAGCTACAGTAGATGCTCTCATATGTTCATTTTTGCTGTTTATATTGTGGAAAGGACTCTTTCTGTCTCTCTCTCAGAATCCCTCTGTCTGTCTCTCTGCGCCATGCTTATGCTGTGTTTGTACTGAGGTCGATGTACAGTCTGCCTTCCTGTGCAACGCTGCCCCCCAACCCCCTTTTGGCCTTTCATCTGAGTTCAGCGGCCGCCTTTCTCACACAGATGAATGTGTTTCTGTGAAAGAGCCGGAATGGCTGTCACTTCTCCTGGCACGGCGGAGAAACAAACAAAACCCCCTACTCCTTTAAGGAAGCTGGCGCAGGCACCTCCCATCGGACACAAACACTACAGAGTCAGAAGCACAAATAGCCTCAAAAGCTAAACACTCTCCCTTTCATGCAGAAAGCTTGGCATGACCGGCCCTCTCATGCACACAGAGAAAAACAAAGTGGAGAGGTGCAGAGTAAATGACATACTCGAGCTTGACTGAGGTGTGCTTATTGTTGCCCCCCCCCCCTCCCCACAAAAGATTACATGAAAACCCTCACGAACTCAGCACCCTCACTTGCTGTTGCTTTTACAGCGAGACTCTCAATATGGCTACTACCCAGCATCTGAGCCAGTTGTGTTTATTTGCCACACTGGGTAATGTGTTGTTAATACGTGGCATTTTGAGGCAACTCGTCTTTGCTGCAGCCAAGGCTCCTCATGACAGGAGCAGGTGTACCATCACAGGCCAATTATCTGCAAGTCAAACACAAACCCCAGCCAGGCACACAGTGACTAATACCGTCGGCTTCTTTATGTATTTACAGTGTGCACTAAGTGCACATCTTGGGTTCATGCAGACTGTACTGTATGCAGAACATGTGACAAACTGATGTGAGGATGCAGATCTAAAATGATTTGGAAAAATACATACAAGAAAGCAAACTGGCATGAGTCTCCCACACAGAAACACCAAAACACACACACACACACATATGGTCATAAACCTGCTCTTTCATTCAAAACCACACTCAGCAAAGGAAATTTTCAATTTCCCAGCACCTGTAAACATGTTGTTTTACCTCAGCTCCTTTGATCTTCAAACAGTGCCTCGGGGGACACTGTGTAGAAAGGTGACCGGGACTGTGTGTGTGTGTGTGTGTGTGTGTGTGTGTGTTTTCTGTTTTACGGGAATGCTAGCAAGTAATGGAACATACCTCATGGCAATTTTGCATTTCATATTGTAAGTGCACACTGGATATATCTGCCAGGCCTTCTTCATCATGAAGCTGAAACAAGACCATTGTCAGGCCAAAGTCAAGTTCAAGAGCAAGGACCAAAGTGACATAACATGGAAACCACTGAGAACTAAATCACAAAGAGCTGCGTTAATAAGAGCGAAAGAATGGATCTGAATTAAGAATCTCACTAAAAGATGGTCAGGAAAATATAACTGGACCTTTTAAAGCTGTGATCATTGTGCACACCTATTTACTAAAGCTGAAAACAGTAGTGGAGGAAGCACTCGCGTTGTTTAAAAGTAAATACCACAGTGTAAAAGTACTCTGGTACAAGTAAAGGTCATACATTCAAAAGGTTACTTAAGTAAAAGTACTACTGGCATCAAAAAATACTTAAAGAACCAAAAGGAAAAGTGCTCATTATAAATAACACACTTCACATCATACTACTGAATTATAATTATTAATTCATTGTTGTCTGCATCACATTTAATGTTTCAGCAGGTAAAGATGGAGCTCACTTTAACCACCTTACATGCTTATAATATGAGGTACTGTTGGGTATTTCGTGAATTTCCCACCAGGCATCAATAAAGTGAAATGCTTATATTGTATTTTGTATAGTTATTCTGATTCTGAAAAGTAACTAAAGTTATCAAATAGATGTAGTCGAGTAAAAAAGTACAATACTTGCCTCTAAAATGTAATGAAGTCAAAGTTATGAAGTAGCAGAAACTGGAACTGCTTAAGTAAAGTGCAGATACCTCAAAATTGTACTTAAGTACCGTACTTGAAGAAATGTACTTTGTTACTTTCCACCACTGGTTGAAAAAAAATGTTAGGAAGCAAAAAAAGACAAATTAAGTGTAGAGAGTGTGAAATAAGTGCTTCAGTCTGACACCGACTTGGCTCATTGTGTTGTGTGAAAATATGATCAGAGTAAACAGCCTAATCTGACCATCTGAAATATCGCTCTTTATTTAAAAAGACATCAAAAACAGGTCCTTAAATGAGCCAAATTGTGATTTTTGTCATCACGATGAACAGCATCTCTGACAGTGGCAACAAAAGAAAAGATGATCACTAAACATGTATAAATAAAATGTCATCTCTAAGTCAATGTAAATCAGCCGCCCTGGTTGATCTTCCCGTCTGAACATTCACTGTGACATGTTAGAGACGTTTCTGAAGGACTGTTTTTCTTCTTCTTTGTATTTTTTACCCAGTACCCAGGTGTGAGTACAGTCTTCCTGCCCCCCTCTACTGTCACTCACATTCAGTCCCAGAGTGATCAGAAAACAGAAGTCTCCACTCATATTCAAACAGATTTATATGACATGACACAGCTGAACATGCCTCCTACTGTCCCCTCACATGCACACACGTGCACTAGCCTCCCATCTGTAGCTGCATTTTCTCTTCTTTTTATTGATTTGATTTGATTTATTCTTTCAAGCATGTAAAGACAGTTGATATGACAACACACATAATTTTACACATAATCCAATATCAATTTGCTTATACCTAGTACATGCTTGAATGGAGTAGGAAGAAGTCAGACTTATCCAGTCCTACCCCATGACATCATCTTACCATCATTGGTTTGCAAGCAGTATCTCTACATAAATAATTCTCTTCTACACCACACAAGTAATATACTAAAGAATTATAACAGAGTGTTAACATTCATACATAATTACATTCTTAAATAATTATCTTCTACACCACACAAGTAATATACTAAAAAAACTATGAGTGTTAACATTCTTACATAATTACATTCTTAAATAATTATCTTCTACACCACACAAGTAATATACTAAAGAATTATTACAAAGTGTTAACATTCATACACTTCATTCATATTGATTTTTCTCCCATCTCTCACAAGACAACCCTTGACATGAGCTAATCCACAGAAAACAGCGAGGAGAGTTTTCACTAAATTTCCCTTCACTTTGAGATGATTTAATTTACGATGTGTTGTGACATGACTGTGTTGAATGTTTAATGTCTTAAAACACATCGGTGGTAAAAGGCTGCCTGACTTCCACTGGTTTATCTAATGAGACAGAAATGAAAGAGGACAGGGATCAAACCAGTTGATGCAGACTCTTATTCAGTAAGTCATTATCACTCTGATCTTAACAGCGTTTTCACTGTCTGCTTCCCTCCAGAGGGTTCCATTCACCAGAGGAGACAAACACATAACGCACTGGCTCGGGCTTTGTCACATGCAAATTAGCTCAACCCATCAAAACCAGCACTTGGTCACTAGATTGATAAAGGCTATTGATTGTAAATTTTTGATATATTCCTAAATCTCCTGTTTTACTGTAAATCTGCAGAAGTCAGCTATTTCTTCCAGGTTTATCAGTGCTAGCCTTCCTCCGCAGGGTGCCGCTCAGATTGCACCCCACAGACTTTGTCAGTTGTCTCAAAAGAGGCGCTGGTTGCTTACCCCCAGGTTTTGAGTTTAGTGGGCTGGAAGGAGCTAATTTGATTGACTTTCACCTCCAGTTTTTTTTTCTGCCTCCTTTATACCTCACAATACACTCACTGACCAGAAGGGTCAGTGAGTGTATTGACAGGCAGTCAATTAACACTTGAAATGTCAATGTCCACTCCGCTTTAGTTTTGTGAGTGTTGTTGTATGTTTCTCATTGATGGTACTGAATTATTTTCTGCCAATATACCAGATCACAGTAGTGTTATCCACTGTGTAATGCTCAGAGGTGGAAAGCAACTAAGTACATTTACAGTACTCAAGTACAATTTAGAGATATCTGTACTTGAATGTTTTCATTTTCTGCTACTTCACTACATTTCAGAGAAGAATATTATAATTTGTGCTCACTACATTTATTTGATAACTTTAGCTACCAGTTACCTTTCAGAATGAGTTTAATAAAACAAAATACAGTATAATCATAAGATTTATCGATCCTTGGTGTAAAATTCACAAGCTACCCAGCAGTAATTCAAAATATAAGCATAAAAAGTAGTTTAATTTAGCTCCACCTTTAACAGCTGCAACATTGAATGTGATGTACACAATAATACATCAGTAATTATAATTAAATAATATGACCTACATTAATGTAAACCTTGCCATTTTGCATAATTAGTACTTTTACTTTTGGTACTTTAAGAACATTTCATGCTAATAGTTGTACTTAACATTTTGAATACAAGACTTGTATTTGTAACAGAGTATTTTTACACTGTGGTATTGCTACTTTTACATAAGTAAACAATCTGAGTACTCCTTCCACCACTGGTAATGGTCCTCAACATAGTATTCTTGTATAACCACTAGCGGACAGATGAATTACAGTTAAAATTTTCTCTTTTGTGCTTTTTTTTTCTTTCATTTAAGGTGCATTTATTTATACATCCTGTGGGTTATGTTACAAATGAGAACCCCCTGCCCCCCACTCCTGCAACTGATGACATATTCTCATGCAAAATTGTTACTTTTCCTACACCCACCTCCAATTGAATCCCAGCCATTTGGCCCAGAAATGTAATCCTAACCAAAGCCAACCTAACCTTCTCTGGGCCCTCAGGCAGTTTGGGCTGATAAAAGTTCAGTTTATTGCATTTTCTTTGACATTTTAAAATTACAACAAGTAGTACTTTCACATTCCCTTGTTTTTTTAGCTAGGTTTTAAGCACAAACAAGTAACTTAATTTATGATTCATTTTAGAAATTATAATTCTTTTTAGTTCAGTTTTACTGCCTAGTAATGGCAACTAAAAATAGGCCAGGGACTGTACAATGGCCCAAAAATGTGTGGCATTGTTCTTATGGATAATAGTGTGTTGTCTGTCTGCATGTCTGCACAAGCAATAAGAAGAGTAAAAAGTGTCAGGTACCACCCGCGTCTCAATGTCAGGTTCATGTATTTCTGAAGGATCCTTGTTTGTCTTACAGAACATGAATATAAACATGACAAAAAAAACACCTCAATCGCTGCTCTTTTCAGCTCTCTGCTGCAGACTGACATCCCCCCCTTCTGCTGTTTTTCTCCACTCAGCTGCAAAGGAGGCATTGATGGGTGTGTGCAGGCCCGGCCCTAACCAATTTGGCGCTCTAGGCAAGATTTCAGGTGGTGCCCCGTTGCATCGCAGTAAATTCCACTGCTAGTGTATATACTCATAAGAAACGTAATAGCTTTGTCTTGGAC
>NW_018127979.1:990222-990340 GCF_001952655.1 Monopterus albus | reverse complement strand
TTACTGAATTATTGCCACCAATCGATGTAAAAAAAAAATGCTACTGAACGGTGAACAAATATGTTTAGAATCTTATTTACCTCATTAGCATCCTTAAATTCATCATCAGGCTCTGCCT
>NW_018127979.1:973403-989977 GCF_001952655.1 Monopterus albus | reverse complement strand
GGTTGTGCTGCTGAGGTGGAGGTGACAGGAGGATTTGCAACGGTGGGACTGAGAAACCTCAGCAGCGCATCTGAAGACAGAAGAGGAGTATGTGACATCAGTCTAATAATTAACACATGATTTTAAGAATAAAATAAAATGAAATAATATAAATGAAAGCCTGCCCCTCTGGACCCTCCCCCTTGCTGGTCCTGGAGTGCCATGCGGGAGCCCCTGTCCTCACAACACTTGAGAAGTAAACCAGACTTGCTGTTGACAGCAGCTACAGTGAAGCAGGAGGATGGGGAATTACATGAAAGGTGTGGGATCCGTGACAGATATGTTCATGGCAGGTGGAAAAAAAAGATTCGAAGGAGGGATCTTTTTTTTTAAGGGAAAATAGTTTGCAGTTTAAACACACTCCGATTGAATGAGAAATTCCCCAAAGTGTGAAATATTGTGGAACATGTCATTGCTGCATGTTGATAAAAGTCCTGTGAGCATCAGGGAGCACTGCAGATGACACTTTGGGAAGAGTCCTTGTTTTTGTCAGATAAAAATAACGGCCTCTCTCCCCTTCTTGTGCATTAACACGTCTCTCTCACTACCTCAGATATGACATATTAAACAGAAATGCTATAGAGCGGTTGGTGTGTTGCTAAGGGTGGAATTACTAAAGCTTTGAGGCTGACACCTTTGGGATTTATGTCCTAATCATGCGGCTGAGGTGGCAGAGCCCAGGGCAAGAGTAGAATTATGACGATTATGGCATGTTAGCACATGTCTGAGTGTGGAGTGGACAGACAGACAGATGAGTTCATCAGTGGCAGGATTAGCTAGCTCCCATGCTGATCGGTAACTACCACCCGGGCCTCGCTAAGTCCTCATGCACAGTGGCCTCTCATTAACAGCGAAAGGAGCGTAGTGGTCTATGTATGTATAAGGGGGCCTGCAGAATCATTTTAAAGGCACTGAGGAGTGGTTAGTGAATAGTACATGACTGATGACTGGGCTTTGTGATGAAGGCTTTCTAAACTAACATGAAGATGGTCCTGCACACTGAACTCTAAACTTTCCAGCAAATAGGTGAGCATGTTACACTGTCCTTTAAGGCCAAAAGTCACAAGCATCGAGTGACTAGCAACGCAATTGGTTTTGACTTTGTAACATGACTTTGTTATTAAAAAATCCTAATACTAACAAATAACCTCTCTCTAACATTGAGCATTTCACTTGTCTTTCAACATGTGTGTGAAAACATTTCATGCTTTCTGACCGTGTGTGACCCCACATTGTCAGAGAAAAATGCACTGTAAGCTGGTAGGCATGTCAAGCCACAGTATGGGGTCCTTACTTGTGTTATAATCCCAGCCATGGCCTTTTAACCCTCTGCGGCCCCCCGGTCTCTCCACTGCTCTCTCCCCTCTCTGCACCTGACAGTGGAACATGGAAAAACAAATGGAGACCTTGAAAACCATAAGGCGCTGCTTGTTTGCCCTCAAAGTTGTGCTTTTTTTTCAAACTCAAATATCTTCACAGCCGGTGTTTGTAGATTTATTTGTGTTTTGTTTAGAAATCTGATATCTAATATCTTTGGTAGAGTTGGGCCATCTAAATTCACACGCAGCCTGGAGATGGTATTGATTTGCTGTTTGCAGACTCTGTCTCATCTCTGATACAAGTGCTGCAGTTTTTATTCAGGTGAGTGTTTTTCCACCTGTCAGGAAAGTCTGCATAACAAGGGATCCTGTGTCACATTAAAGTGAGTCTAAAGACACAGACTTTTGCTGTAAGTTTTATTGTATAGATTAATTTGTAAAATACTCCAGATCTTATATGCAAAATGTCTCTAAAAACTCCACCAAGCTTTGGAATGGGTTCCTTATTATTAGTTATATTTAATTTTCTGACATAAAGGTTCTATACATTTAATATTTATTTATTTTAATCTGAAATTACATAACCACTCATCATTTTACACTAGACAGTGGCATAATAATGGATTTTAGGATTAAGGTCTGCCATCACATTTATTGCCCTCCTACATAACAACTACGACTGCACTGTGAACTTGATTTCACTTTTTTCCCTCTTACCTCCCACCATCCCCCCTACTTTTACTAATAAAGCCCCGTTCCCTGCTGATGGAAAATTGTCAGTTTACCTCGAGCTGTAGGGGGCCTGGCAATCAGTCCTTAGAAAAGCAGTGCCAGGTTAACCTGCTGTGATAGTGGACTCTAGGGACAGTGCTCCACCTCTGCTTGACATGCAGGGGCTCCAATAAGAGGCATGCCTAACACACAATAGAGTTGTTCCCAGCCTCTTCAGTTTAACGTTATAAACAACAACCTTCTTGTCAGTGCAAGTTTAAAATGGTTTCATTATTTTTCATACCCTGTTTGACTGGATCTCTGGTTTCGATTGTGACAAAGATGGTGTGTTTTCTTTTTTAAAAATCAAAGATTTTTTTGCTTCTGGCTTGGCTTTGCTACTTCCTAATTTTGTGAATGCTTGATTATTTTGCTTGCCTTGCTACTTTTTATCAGGAGGTAGAGCAGGTTGTCTCCTAACCGGTCCGAGTCCTGGATTGTCCAGTCCACATGTCAAAGTGTCCTTGAGCAAGACACTGAATCCCCAGTTGCTCCTGGTGATGACACCGGTGTGTGAATTTGGGAGTGTGAATGGGTGAATGGCCGAATAGTGTGAAAGCGCTTTGAGTATGCTGCAATGCATGCAAGTATATTTACCATTGTAGCTAAGCTGACAGTAGTGCCATGCATTAGAAAGTCAAAGGAAAGCTTTGGAGAGCCATCCTCACCCAGCTCCTAGAGGAACTGTTAATGAGACACTTACAGTATTGGAGTTCACAAGTCTAGGATGGAGATGCATAATAGCAAGTTGCATTTCTACACCTCTCTACTGAACTATAGGGCCAGGCTGAATATAGGGACAATAGACAGTAATCCAGAAGTACTTTAAGTGGGTGTTAGAATGAGTGCTCCAAAGCATTTCTAATGCAGATGCTTTTTGAAGCACTCACTCACTGTGCAAAACTGTAAGAGCACTTTAATTGGACAATTTACCTCTTGTTAGATTTGGATTCATGACTGTTCACAGGAGTATTTGCATCCCAATACACAGGCATCGTTAGATCCACAATGCAAATTTATTTTCCTCGTAGTATGGAGATTGGATTTGTTTTAGGACACAAGAGGTTGCTCTACTGTTGATTATTTACCCTTGCAGTAGGGGTCATTATCAGACTCTAGACATACTGTAGTTTGGAGTCATAAAATCAAATCATAGCTACTCTATAGCTGAAGTGTGCAGTTGGCATGGTGTCAGCAATCAAGTTATCATCCTGCAAGCATCTTCTTATTGACATGACCACACTTGAGTTAATGTATTAAATTAATTAAACTCAACTAAATTTAGAAATGCGTCAGATAACAATAAATTGGTCAAGGAACAGTTTTGTGATGTGTCACATTCTGCTGTGCTTCTTGCTTTTGTCTTTGTCTCACTCAACATCATTACATGACATTTATACCTTGCTTATACAGTGTGTTAATGAGAGTCAGTGAGGAGTTTATTTCACAAAGTATGATCGTTATGTTTATATGTACAAGATGTCTGATTATAGCTGCATGTAAAATATCAAATTCATCTGAAACCAAACCAAAGTAATTTTATACCATGCTCGTGGCATTTTTGTATTATGGTGAAGCTGGTTTGTCTGCAGGCCAGTCAGTCAGTTTAGTTGAAATTGAAACATCTCAAAAATTACAGGATGGTTTGCCATCTTTTTTTTTACATTCATGTTACTCAGACAATGAACCCCAATGACCTTGGTGAGTTTGCTGAGTTTCCCTTAACCATCACCAAACTTAGCCTGCACAGTTGGTGTGGACTGTCCTGCTTTATTTTTACACTGTATTTTCTCTGTGTTCGTCTCTGTTTAGAGGAGGGAGGGGCTGCTCCTCTCTCACACATGCAGTCGACTGTGTGTTTATGCACAATGCTTGTAATACTAATGCTTGAGGTGTGAAGATGTGGACATCTAACCGATTACTGGTGACTCCTCTGCACTCATGCATCCCCCTCTCCCCGTGATCATCCTCTGACTTTTTGGGGGAATCAGATTCCAAGTCTTTTTGGCTATCTCCAACATGATGATATTCATGGTAAACATCACCAGCATGTTATCACTGCCATTGTGACTATGCTGATGTTAACACTTGCACAGCACTGCTGTGTCTAAGGTGCCATTTACACAGAAACAACACTTTTAACAACACTTCTTCAACTCTTTGGAGATAGTCTTTGTCATGCCAACATTCCGTCCCTTCTACAGTTCCTCTTGTCAGATACTGCTCTAAATATGCCTTGAAAATATCAGAATATTTTGATTGGCATGACTGCCAATCAACATTTTCCTGCATATTCCATGCTTTATAGTCTAGGGTGACTTGAATGGATTTGAACTTTTTGTGCTCAGTGAAAAGACAAGTTGATAAGCGACCCATGCTGCTGCTGTTCTGATGCAGTGTAGTGATAAGGTGCCGTTCTTGTTGTATGTCACTTAATTAGCCTCCAGTTTTAGCTCTACATGTTCCTCAGGTATATTTGTTTGTGTGCATATGCAGCTGAGAGAGTATGCAGGTGTTGTTTGCTTTGTAAATTATAATTGCTGTGTTTATGTTTGTTTATGTAAACCTTACACTGTGTGAAATGCAAGAGGGACTATGAGCATTTGCTATGTTTCATCTTCTTATTTAACCACTCTTACTGCAATTGAATAAATGTATTCATGTGTAAGTTGCTCTGACCATGATATTCTCAGTCAAAACACTGTGAAACATCAGATACAACTTTTGAAATAGGAAATTTTTTAATATTAACAAAGCCACAGGACAGATGTTTTTCTCTGACAGATACAAATTGAGTTACTCCATATGGTTCAAGAATAAATATCATTAAAGTAACAGAGGACAAATCCTGAATGCATTCTGCTTTCCTACTTCAGATAAATTCATGTTTACCTTCTTTTGGCCCCTTGGCTTTAATTTGTGAGCAAGGTTGACTGGACGCTGTGTTGGGATATTCACCGCATCCCTTTTAGTCAATTCATTTAATTATACCGGTCCACCCAGGGTGCCAGCACAGAGCTGAATCTGAATGTTGCAGCTTCAATCTGCATGTATAAATAATGTCAGCAACCAGGAAGAGCTAAAATGACCAGCAGACACTCTGATAGATTAGATATATAGTACTTGCATAGATGCTTGTGTGACTTTATGGAAAAAGAGTTTCTGGGAGAACTAAGTTGAGCTGTGTGAGAAGTAAATGGCAAGAGGCCTCCTCTGAACCACAAACCCTGTTAATTGGAAGGAAACAGCAGTTGAGATAAGTGCGGTGAGAAGATGAGTGTGTAACCATTAAAAGGCTCCCCTAGTTCTTTTTAAATGTAGTAAAACACATTGTTTTCACACTTATCGGTGACGAGATTTTTTTTTTCTTTTGTTAGCATTTTTTGAGACGTATGTGAGATCATACAGTCCTCCTCCTCCTCCTTTCTAGACTGAGTTGCACATCTGCGCCATCCTGCTGTTCAGTTCAGTTCACATGTGTGTTTCGTTTCCACCAAATTAAATTTCAGAAAAAAAAAATGAAATAGGTAATAAGTCATGGCAGTAATTTTCAAACAGGTAGCAACAACCAGAATGCTTGATGTGAAGCCTGGTGGCTAAGTGGATGAAAATGAATGAGTTCAAGATAGCTGTTCTTTTTTCTGCTCAGAAGTTCAGATTGTTAACTGCTTTGAAACAAAGTTTTTGCCAAGTAGCATATCAGGGTAGTCATTTTCAGATATGGACACACCGCTGGCTCCATCAGGTTAAGTGATGCCTTTGTGTTAGTCACACATACATGAATGTCACTTAATGCTTTTTGCACAATGTTTTGCACCTAGAGGGGAAGAAATGAGCAAAGAGAGAGCGAGAAGACAGCATGGATGTTCACTAATGTATTTTAAAACTTATTTTGCTGCTGAAGCCTTAATGGTTTGACCACTGTGAGCATGAAGGATGCTTGCCTCCACTTCTCATGATAAATTCATTGATACTGTCACCTTCATGTTTATCATTCAGGTTTTGTGAAGGTTGAGTTTGACATGTTCTAACATTTCTGACATTGCACAAGCATTGTACTGTATGTCAAGATGCTTAACAAATCTGGCACTCATGTTTTTATATTGCCATCAAATTAACATAATGGGGTGCATGTCTGAAAGAGGCTTTTCTGCATATTGTCAGTGATGTTGTTATTAAACTGCCATGGAGCTTTTTGGTATGGACTGAGACGATTCTGGACTATCCTCTTTAAGTAACAGATCTGCAGATTAAATATTAATCAATCAGAGTTAAGATCATTTGTGCTGAAAATTAAAATGGTAAAAGTACAAGAGCTCCTTTGAAGATTACACCAGTGTGTGGTCAACAGAAATCAGACTATATATCTATTACATCAGAAAATTGTTTTATAAGAAAACCTCATCATTTCTTAATAGTATACAAAAGTAGCCTCCTGCCTCTCCAAAGTATACTGAATATAAAACTAAATAAAATATCTCCTTGTAGAAATATCTAAAGTTAAAGTACAAGACCTTAAATACCTGAAAAAACAAAACAAAACAAAAAACATTGTTCTTTACAAGAGAATAATGCTAAATTTACACATCTGCTGTCTAGTATTTGCAACAGCTTCATTTTTGGCAGTCAGAAATCTACTACAAGAAGGATCCATTTTTGGAGTTGCAATAGAAGTAGATTTTTAGCCATAATGTACGATGGACGTTATGTTCAGCAGTTGGGAAAATGGCGGCATTGGTTGCTGGGATTGGCCCTCTCCCAAAAGCCTCTTGTGGCTGCCACAACATGGAAGCTGAGGAGAAAGTAGAAGGCGGCAGGAGGAGGAGGCGAAGGAGGAGGTGGAGGAGGAGTATGGAGGCGAGCACAAGCTGTGATTCTGAAAGAGGCCAGATTCAGCTCTTAGTCGGGCAGCGGCTTAGGCATACCCCAAACTCAAAATCCTGGAAACAGTCAAGAAACATGGCTGTGGTGAAAAAGGGAGCAGTGGGAACAGAGAAGGCGCAATAGGCTGATAGCAGTAAGGTGAAGGATATATGCAATGGGGGATGTGAAACATCATCATAAAAACTGGTAATAAAGTGCTTTTTTTATGAGAATCAGTTTTCAGGGTCACATGGGTGTAAGCACAAGATTTTGTGGCGTGTGTATCAGAATGTGGAAAAGTCACAACTCCATGTTTTATGTAATAAAAGAGAAAGAGAGACAAAAAACATGTGGTGTAAGAAACAGATATGCTAAAGAACAGCAGATGGATGTCGTGATGGAGGTTCTTCAGTATCATAATACTATAATACCATCATAACCCATGCCACTACATTCACTTTCTTCAAACTCCTGCTCCAATCTTGAACACACAACCATGCGCTAAGCCCACCACTGCCACCTGCTTATTACAATAGACTTATGAGCACATTTGCTGTCTTCCTGCATATTATTTTCCATACAAAAAGTTATATATTATTAGTGAATTTTAAAGGCAGAGTAAATTATTTAAGGAAAAACAACAAAACCACTGCAGGTGGTAATTTAAAGCAAAGTAGAACTGGAACTGTCTTGTGTTAACTGAGATTATGCTGTGTGGCTAAAATCCAGTGCCAAAATTCCACAGTCTCTGGCTTTCATGTCGAGGATGAAAACGAGATGTGTTGAACCACGACTTGCAGTTGTAACACGGTGATAAACAAACAAAGCACCACATGAATACCCAATTAGTGCTTTGAGTGAGAGCCTAATACCTTGTTTGGGTAGGTTTGGAGTAACCCAAACCACTGGTTGGCCACCCTCCATGGCCTCTTCACAGTTCATCATGTACTGTGGCTTTGCACTGCAGAAATTTGACACTTCTTTGTTACCATGATGAATGTTTCACATGGAATTTTTGCGGACATTTTTCACATAAGTTTGCTGTTGCATCAGTACAATAAGATGTGTGTTTTGTCTAAGTTGAGATGGGAGATGAAAGCATGTTCTCTCTCCTCTGAGGAGGATATGTTTGAATTGGAGGATTTGGGCTGCATGTATTCTTTGGCTTTGTGACTATCTCTGTTGTGCTGAAAAGGCCACTGAGCTCTTTTTCCTGTCTGCAGTTTTCTGGGGCTGAGGAACAAGTTATGTGCATGGCTACGTTTGCTTGTCAGAGAGAGTTCTTAAATTCTGCAGCTGATTTTGAGCCAAAATTTTAATAGGGTTCAGCCCGGAATATTTCTCTGCCAGTTTCTGCAGTCCACAGGGATTGTGTGGATTCCCCTTTGGACCTGAAAACTCCAGCAAGGAAAAGAAGCCCAAAGTATGCATGTAAAATGGTTTGGTCCATCTCCTTTCATCTCTCAAACACGCCTTTGTTGGCGACCCAGTTCTTTTCACCATTAACTTTGAGAGACGAGACAGTCCAAGTAACTTCAAAACAGTGTGGATTTATTCACTGAACACAGGTAAAAATTAACATTTCATGCTCAGGAGTCTTTGCACCTCCAACATGCACGCAGGCAGCTGGTAGATGAAAAGCCCTGAACCATAACAGGGCTATACATAATATCACTTTGGGCTGACCCCATACTACACAACCTGGAGTACCCCATGAGAATGACTAAGCATTTAACAGCCTGAGCTAGACATCCTGTTTACACTAAACATTTATAATAAATAAATAAAGTATCTAACCAATATCTATCTGACAAAAAATACCTAACACCTTCGTTCTACATTGGTGCAATCCAAAATAATGTCATGGATGGAATCTGGCATCAAAAGTTCAAAAGCAGACTTGATGTTGTGGATATGGGTGACTGCCTTTCTTGTTGGCCTTGATTCCATTCTTATCACACTGGCAGCAATGCGAGGTGGCTCTGATGGGCAAGAAGATGATTCAATTGCACCACTTTTGGACATCCAGATTTCTTCATCTGCTTGCTGCTGATGGGATGGTCCAGGGGCTGACTGCTGCCGGGCTTATTCTGTTTCACTTGATGGGTGTCTGCGCCTCTTTTTGTTCGTACTGGCCACAACCTAGAATAATGAAAACATAAGAATTTATACTTAGCACCTGGTTTCTCTCTCTACCAAAGCAGGGGTGTATACAGTACATACAGTATACTGCAACAGCATTACACACTTACCTCAGGCTCTACAGATGGTTGCTGTACAGCAGGCTCTACAGATGGTTGCTGTACAGAAGGTCTAGCTGGGTAATAATCAATGTCAGCCTCTTCTTCACTCCAGTCACTGTCGTACTCAGAATTTTCAGAAATGTTATCCTCATCTTCTGAAACTTCCTCCTCTATTTCATCATCAATATCTTCTCTCTCTTCCAAAAGCAATTCCACGGCACGCAGAGGAGGGAATGTTTTTGCCATCTTGATCCGTTGAGCTATAGGTTGTGAAATGTGAAGGACAGTGCTGGCTGAGCTATAGTTATTGTGTCTGTCCAGCCCCAGGGGGTGTTGGCTTTCAAGGAGAGAATAGAGATGTAAATGTTTGAAGTTGAGACATTGGTTCATACCTGCACCCGCCCGGTTTCAGTACACCTGAACACCCTGTTTGCAATGTAAATGCATAATTGAGTCTGAGCTTGAAAAAATAATTACTCGTATCTTTTAAGTATGCATTTCTCCTTGCTTTCTCTCCCTGTCTATGTTTAGCTAGCAACGTCACCGTTGTCTTTGTCATTAGCAGGGAAATTGATGTCAGATTGTCCGCCTTGCTTCTGTGAAGAAAATCTGTTTCTCCAGAGGTGTTCTAATATGACAGATGGTACTAATTATCAAGGGTCACACACAAGCACACAGAAAGTGTTTAAAGTTATTCATGGAGTGGCAATACCGCTTAATATAGCTTCTAATATATTTTGTGGAAATCTTGCAAATGCCATAGTTCACACATAACATAAGATGCAATTAGTCAGTGCTTGCAAGTTTCAGAGTCTTTTTAATTTTTACCACAGTGGATATTTTATTCAGCTACTAGTTCTTGAAAGGATTAGTTTAGTTCTATTTCTGTGCAAAGGCTGTCGAGTTTCATTACACTGCAGTATCAGTGACTCAACTTCTTGCACAGCTAAAGGAAAATGAAGTGAATTTTCCTATTCTTGAAATTTTCACCTTGTCTTTCGTCTCTGCTCACATGCACACACTCACACACACATTCACAGTGTGAGGCATATTCTTGACTGTTTTTAAATGTCTTCCACTTAACGGTGGCTGCAGTGCCTAGTTCTATGCATTAACCTTTATAGTGGTATTTAATTAAAGGTCCACACCTGTACCACCACCTTCTCAACCCCGTCTTTCGCCACCACCTCCTCAGCAGAGCCAGGGCTAACTGAAGGCATGCTGTACATCCCTGGCAATTAACATGACCTTAAAAGCGCCGTGAGTGCCTTGGCACTCACTCCCCACACATTCCCTTTTGCCCAGTCGGACCACTAGCTCTGTCTGTCCTTCTGTCTGGCCCAGGTGTGCTGTGACTGCGCTCACACTGAGTGGGGTCCAACTGATGATTGTGGCCCCTCTGCTGCACAGGGCCAGGGGGGACAACATCAGGGCACAAGTAGAAGTCATAGGGTCCCTGGGTACCTTAAGGGACCTTCCTTGTGTCCTAACCTCAAATCATCATTACTCAAACAGGGAAGCACAGGAAGTTTCTACTGCTAGATTCAAATTGTTGCCCTAGAGGATTCCCACAGTATATGGCATGTTAAGACCTTTTGAATTTCCTTAGCACTAAAGGGATTCCTATAGCCTGTTACAACAACCAGGAAATTATACTTCTTATTAATGAATACTTGCAGGTTGCCTTACATCGTGCCTTCAGTGTAGTAGAGAAGCAATAAGGGAATAACTTTAAGCTCAAAATTTTAAAGAGCTATCTGAGCCTAGATTATTGTGTTAATGATTTACACACACTATTTCCAAAAGTTATGACTCTGTATTATAGAGTTGCAACAGAAAATGTTTTTGTAAGAAATATTGTGTCTGTCAACATAAAAAGGTTGCTTAAAATGTTTTATTTTATTCATGTATTGTTGGTTGTATCTGTCAAGTCATGAAATGTTGACAGTGAACAATTTGATCAGTGACATATCTATTTTTTTGATTTTCTCAAATCTGTCAGCTGTTGTAATACAATATCTGCTTGCAGCAGCTAAATCATGATGAAATGTTTTTGTTGTAATTAGGCTATAGTTTAATAATATACTAGTATCATCAAAATTTAACTTTGGCACTCCCATCACTTGGTTAGGGAAACATCTCATTTGTTTTTTACTTTAAAAAAATCAAAAGTGACTTAGAACACAAGACACGACATGTTGATTTCATTAACATTTAACTGAAACTATGGTCTTTACCATTGTGCCTCTGCCATCAAACCCTAGCAACATTATTTGTGTAGGACTTTTACGTGATGAATAAATGTAGTACTTCTAGAAAAGTGTTGCCAGTGAACATAATCCAGGCAGCCCATCACTCCCCAAATGTAAATGGTAAAGCAAATCCATAGTATGTAAAAGTCATTTAAATGTAATTTTGAAGAGACATGGTTGAAGATCAAGAATGAAGGTACCTGCTCAAATGCTTATCTCCAAGATATGTTCTAAATCTGGATAATTGCATCCTGTTGCATTGTGCTTTTCTGTAAAAGCTGGTGCTTGCGTTAAATAATCATGCTTGAAGCACGTTGCCATCCTGACAATTGACATATAGAATAGAGTCCCCACGTATTATGTTACAGCAGAAGCTGATATGTAAGTGGTTGTTCTTATAGAAGTAAACTTACTTTAGAATGGTTTAATGTACAGTACAGAGTTTGCAATAACAATGATAGCGCCTATTGGACAGATAAATGTCTTGAATAGAGGCACAATTCTCATGAGTAAGCTCTCATATGTGCACCCATGCACATACCTGGGTCCACACAGTATGGACATTCTACACATTCTCATCAAATGTTTGAGGGCACACAAAGCACATTTTGAGCACTACTCAGTTTGATATTCAGTATTTGATAGTGCACAGGAACATATTTGGAAGTGCAGCATCAGATTAATTAACTTAATCTAGGACATGTGCGCTTTTGTTTCTAAGTCTGCACTTTTAGATTTCTCCACTGGGTTTTGTGTGAAAGACTGTTGGCACCAAGGTTTTTGAGAGTGCAGTTTCCAAGCACTGGTCAGTTTGCAAAGGCATAAATTTGTAAGAGTAGAAGCACATCCGAGGGAGGACAGACTCATGAGTGAAACAGATAGTTTGGGCAAGCAGCAGTGATCGCCCCTCACTCTCACGTGTGATTCTGACCTTACAAATCTGCACCTGCTTTCTCTCAAATTCTGGTTTGCAAACTGCAAAACTTTTGGTGCCGACAGACTGTCACACAAAACCCAGTGGAGAAACCTGAGAGTGCAGACTCAGAAACCAGCGCATGCATGGCTGGGATTACGCTCTGAAATTTAACTCTGCATTTACAAACTGGGCTATCAAATGTTGAGTTGCAAACTGAGTAATGCTCAAAATGTGGTTTATGCGTACTCAAACATTTTGGCGAGGATGTACTTCCATACACACACATAAATACAGCTCACTAGCATCTATGGACCCCCTGTGAGGTCAGGAGCACCAGTGTCTCTGTGGTTTTCTGTTCTATGGTATCACGCTGGGCAGACATTTCTGTTTGCTTGGATGACTCCTTGACATGGTGTTTATTTGGACTGGCAACTTGTTTTCATTTGAATCGATATGCAGTGCAGGGGAAGGAAGAGGTTGACGGAGGAGAGGAGTGGCTCTGATCTGGCCTGAGACTTGATGAACATGTTCTGATGATGGATAGCTGGAAAAGGAAAGGATTCACATCATGAGTGTCTTCATTTTAAATAAAAAAACAAAAACATCATTGCTAGCAATTAAAGGCTGAAAACCATTATAAAGCCTCGTCCGGTTCTTTCAAACCAGGAACTCACAGGGACGACTCAGACCACTTGAGTATCTCATGCATGGCTGGGATTACGCTCTGAAATTTAACTCTGCATTTACAAACTGGGCTATCAAATGTTGAGTTGCAAACTGAGTAATGCTCAAAATGTGGTTTATGCGTACTCAAACATTTTGGCGAGGATGTACTTCCATACACACACATAAATACAGCTCACTAGCATCTATGGACCCCCTGTGAGGTCAGGAGCACCAGTGTCTCTGTGGTTTTC
The DNA here is from genome assembly GCF_001952655.1 of Monopterus albus. Lineage (NCBI taxonomy): Eukaryota > Metazoa > Chordata > Actinopteri > Synbranchiformes > Synbranchidae > Monopterus > Monopterus albus. Next base: position 976,657 of record NW_018127979.1, on the reverse strand, counting down.
TGTTCTATGGTATCACGCTGGGCAGACATTTCTGTTTGCTTGGATGACTCCTTGACATGGTGTTTATTTGGACTGGCAACTTGTTTTCATTTGAATCGATATGCAGTGCAGGGGAAGGAAGAGGTTGACGGAGGAGAGGAGTGGCTCTGATCTGGCCTGAGACTTGATGAACATGTTCTGATGATGGATAGCTGGAAAAGGAAAGGATTCACATCATGAGTGTCTTCATTTTAAATAAAAAAACAAAAACATCATTGCTAGCAATAATGAAAATACATAGATGTTTCACTTATTACTTGCAATTTATTGTATTTGCTTTCAACTAGTCTCAAAAACATATGAAGTGAAAACCCCTAATGGGCCAGCCTCGACACAAAAGCAGCAGACAGTATTTAAGTTTGGTTTGTTTATTTGTATTTCCATCTTTTTGTATTTGGATGGGATGCACAGTACAAAAAAAAAGAAGCTGCTTTCTGTGACTCGCTTATCCGCCAGTGCTGCCAAGGGAAGGCTAATAAAATGTCATCAGAGTGAAATGAGAGTTAAGTGGAGGGGAAAAAAGCTGAATATTCACACTCATTTGGTGACACCTGGGGGAATGCAGTCACTCATGGCTGCATTGATATGCATTGTATTATGTACTCCTCACCCATTCGCATTGACAGTCAACAGCTTTAACACCTTTGTTTTAATTTAATTAAAGCTGTGATTGTCAGGGTGAAAACTTGATTTGCACACATACATTTGTATTACTGTCACTGATTGTTCATGGTTTGAGTCATAGCCTACTAGCTTATACCATTTAGCTTTATCCTAATCACTTTGACTTAGTTTTCTTTTAGTCTATTTTTACTCTACTTTTATTCTGTTTTAGTTGCCTAAATAGTATGGCATTCAATACTAGGTGAGAAAGAAACGTTATTTCAATTTTCTGTACATCCTGCACATATAGTGAATTGACAATAAAAATCTTTAATCTCTTGATCTTGATACATGCATTAATGTGCTTGCCTACACATGTGCATGAAACACAAGGGCCACTGTACATAGAGGAGGACCAATTATTTCTGTATGGATAATTAGACAATTTAAATTGACATACAGACATGGAGAGGAAAGCAACAATTCAGCACATTTACCACTGAGTCACAGACATAAATATTTTGTTACTCATTCCCCAGGTGGACACTCTTTGGATCAACATTCTGACGTCCAAGTCCCTCTCCTGGGAAGATGAAATCTTAATCTGTATATTAATATCTGGAGCCAGAACATTTTCCCATCCTGTCTAGTGACAATGGATCAACAATTTAGTGAGAATAAATGGAGAAGAGGAAAAGATTTTGCAATTGATGTATAGTGAGGGAAAAAACAACTTTGAGTTTTGAGGCTTATTCCATATAAGAAAATATTAAAAATGCCAGTTGAACCTGTCATTTTGATTCTGATTTTACTTCATGACAAATACTTGTATTTAAAAAAATCATAATATTTAAATTTGACAATAAATGTAATAGTTTCAACATTCAGTTATTTTTTATTCCAGCCGAGACAGCTCATGCACGGAGCCTTATACAGAGATGCAAAACTAATAGAGCCAAGTATCAAACATTTCTAAAATCCATGATCATCTTTTAATCTTTACTTAAAAGATGGCCTTGGTAGCATTTGTAGAACATTAAAGGTCCACAGAAAGAAAGAGGCAGCGAGGTGATGAAAGTGTAGACAGGTTTTTCTGAGCAAGTGGGATCACTAAGCTGTTTCCTTCACGCTATTTCATTACAGACTGATCTTCTTGTCCTTAATGACCACAGTGGTTTAAACACTGATCAACTGTCAGTTTGCTACATTCCTGTGCCATATCAGCTTAGTTTAAATGAACAAATGAACAAACATTTCACAGGACCAATTTTACATTTGTAGTGTGATGTTAATTCCCTTTACAAAACAACCGAAAGGTTGAAGGTGAAGTAATGTGAAACCTGAAATTTAAAACTTAAGCTTTATTTATACTTCTACAAAGTAAGACAGACCCCTGTCTCAACAGTTTTAAATGCATTTATCTGAACATACATAAATTACAACAGTACCTGATATAATTTGGTGATGTCTAGTGACCACACAAGGTTAAGGAGTAACTATACAAAGGCACAAAGTCTGTGTTAGAGGGTATTCAAATTGCTTTGGTAAATTAGCAACTCCCAACAAAAGGGGCTGTGTTGGTCAGGCGGGTGAGGGGTTGCAGGGGCAGTGTTGTAGGTGTATACAATATAGCCATGTTGTGATGCGTCGATGTGAGTGGCTTCATTCATGTTTCCAGCCTGGGAGTTTCCATTGTCTGTTGGTCAGCCATGTTGTTAACGTTGCCTACGCTACCTTAGCACCAGTTCTACCACCAGTGTGCTGTCATTGATAGATTAAATAATACCACTTAACATCCAGTACTAACAAAAATGGATGACGTGTCGTTATGGCGTGTTAACTGTGGCCCAAATCCAACAGTGAATAGCAATGAATGCTAATGCTAACAACATAAACATAAGAGTCTTCTTCTTGTGGATGTCCACGTCCCGATTGTCCACTGAATGTGATTGGTCAATGCAACACCTTTGCCAGACGATGTCATCGTCTGGTATGGTGAAAGTTGAACCAGATCCTACTTTTTCACCTCATGGGGTTGCATCATTTTGCCAGAGCCTCCTGTGGTTCTGGTGCAGGCTGTGGTGGACACAGTCCCCCTTAGAAATGAATGGAGAGAGCTGTGTTTTTCACACCTTTAAAACTCAGTCAGAACACAGCTTTAGGAGGTGGTTGGCCAGGTACACACAACACAGGGCTTTCCTTCAGGAGAGCGAAGTTCAATTCCAGTGTGACTTGTGTGTTACTAAATGTAACAAGGTGGTTTTGTTCCTAGTGTTAGGTATTTTCTTAGTTAGATAGATATTGATTAGAGATCTGTTGTATTAGAAAATGTTAGTGTAGACAGGATGTCTAGCTCAGGCTGTTAAATGCTTAGTTCATTGTCATGAGCTTGCTGCAGGCTGCATGTGGGCCCCAAGGTCAACTAGAATGAAGAGTCTGCAGGCAGGATGAATATTGCTAGTAGCATGATATGTTCAGCCGTAATCTTAATCATAACATTTTCCGAGGCTTACTGTTCGGACATGTCCCTGAATATCCTGTATGTTTTTAGATACACACCACTAATCAACAGCCACACACTTGAATTTTCTCCATGTTTTGACTACTGCTCT
>NW_018127979.1:971824-973317 GCF_001952655.1 Monopterus albus | reverse complement strand
TCGGGGTCTTTTCATCTTCCGGGCTGCCTGCGCGCAGTTTTGGGGGTGGAAGATGCCTGGACATGTAATGTTAATTCTTGCCTGTGACCCTTTGAATAAACCAGCACGGTTATATTTTTTTATATACTCAAGTGGTCCGCTTCGTCTCACTGAGTTCCTGGTTGAAAGAACCGGACGTGGCTTTATAATAGAATAGAGCCTTTACTAGACATGACTTAGTAGTTATTTTTTCCCTAAATGTAACCAAGTAGTGTTTTGTTTGGCAAAATGAAATGAAACCTTGACCGTTTCATAATCGCAACGTCATATTTCCAGTTTCCAAGAAGACAACATTTCAGTAGCTTGCTCTAGCCTTTGTTTTTATGGCTGTTTCCATAACGACAAAGGTCTGTAAAGCTTAGTAGTGTGACATACGTTGTTGTTCATGTTGGTGGAATTGTTGCGATTCCTCCTGCGACCATAGGAGCGCCATTTAATGAGACCCTCCTATGGGGCTTATGAGAGGGAAGGGACAAACAACTATATGGGTCGTATAGGTTGGAGGACCTGTTGGAATATATAGTATATATTGTACATGCACATCTATGCTTTTACATTTGTTTGCATTCATACATAAACTCACAACCTGCAGAAAAACGCTTTCTTTTTCTGCCCCATTCCTCTGGTTTTACTTGCTATCAATGTCAGGAACCTTGTTTTCTAAAAATTACTTTTATATACTACGAATGTGCAACAGCAAATACTGATGCGTAACCCCTGTCTCTGTTATCAAAGTCCCACTATTTGTACATCCTCATCTACCCTGACCACCTCTGTGTGACCTGCATGCTGTGGTACTTACTTAACTTAAATTCTTGTCAAACTGCAATTAGTAAAAATGATTAGTAGAAGAGAAATTTATTTATAGGAGACAGACTTGCTACTAACAGAGTTGCCACCAAAGGGAAGAAGACAAGCTTTTCATTCATTAATGTTATGGTCAGATCAGTTTTCACCCCTGACAACTTGCATACAGCTGCCGTCTTTCTCTTTACTTCATGCACCCTTGTCTCCATGGAGAATTTGAGATAGAGTGTGTAACCTAAAGGAATTGCATAGAGACTTATATGTGTTATATTTGATTTATCCTATCCTTCCACATGCATGCAGGATATGCACACATATACACACACGATCCCCAGGGAAGCCTTCCCTTAGCTTCCCAATTCTCACCTACTTCTGCTTTCTGTCACGTGCATCTCAAAGTGTAACATGTGAATGTTGTGACAACAACATTCACATGTTACACGTTGCTTCAATTTGATGTGTGAGACGCAGTCAAACCTGAACACCAAACAAGCCCCTGAAAAGCCAAAAGCTAAAATCACTGTAAACATCTCACCCCCCACCCCCCAAATGATAGCCATTCTGTGAAGAACAAACAAAATCAAATAAGAACTTAGTGTTTTCCTTTCACCTCTCATCCCACAAGTTTCCTACTGGCAGCTTAATGA
>NW_018127979.1:958358-971796 GCF_001952655.1 Monopterus albus | reverse complement strand
CCGCCCCCCCCCCCCCGCCCCTCCCTATTTCTTTTCTACGCCTCAGTCTCCTCCTCCTCTTTTCTCCTCCCTTCCTCCCCACACCAGGTGACCAGTGCTATTTGTCTACATCTTCTTACAGCAACCATTAATCCGTTTAAAAAAAAATCTGTTCATCTCTGAAGACTCTGTTATAGGTTTGCAAAAGCAGAGAGGTGTACATGGAGTGAGGAACAATCCCACTTCCTCCATGGCCTTCTGTACCCCCTGAAGGAGCCTTATGTTTGGATGTGTTGGGATTGTAATGTAATGAGTGGCTCCTTGAAACAAAAGGCCTGACAGCCCTAGCAGCTCTGTGGCTCCCTGGGACCACAGCATTGTTATCAGAATCCCCAGGAGTTTTTAGACACATTCTACTCAATTGCATCTTTCTGTCATCTACATCCAGCAAAATGTCACCAACCAACAATGGGCCAGAAATATCATAAAAATGTGTCTTTTTAAATAATTCTGACATATGCCTGAGTTGGAGGAGTTGCGGTACACATGTGCACATAAGTGAATTCATCATAGCCTGGGGAATTGCTTCCCTACTTTAATGTGCCCCTGTTGATGGATGACACAACTCACATGACTTAAAGTTTAGCAGCAGACATCCCAGTGCTGACCTCTCCATCTCCCCCTCATATTGTCCTTGTTCCTGGTGACAGTAGGTCACCATAGGCTCTGACATTCATCACCTGTTAGCTCCGCTCATTCATATGAATATGCTACTCAGTCCTCTTCTCTAGCCTGCAGGAGGATTTCAGGGCATGAGGGGTGGATTAAAACAATGGCGGCATATGAGGGGAAAAACATCCTCAACACTGAGAACCAACTGTGCAAGATGGGAGATCACATCCACATTTTGAATCAGTTGAAAACTTCTAACATTTAGTGATATACCTTTTTTCACCACCAAAACTAAGCTTTTCAAAAACTCTCCTAAGTAAATTCATTTGAAAAATGGGAGAACAAATAAAAAAAGCTTCTGATTGATATTTGAAAAAAATTCTCAAATATTATCATCAATATGATCAGTATTAATATGAAAACAAATACATTTAGCAATTAGCTAGCTTTATAATGATTTCACAATAAAAATAATTCAAGACCACACAGAAGGGAGGATATCAATGTTTGTAATTAGGAGAATGACATGAAAAATGAAAATTTTACATAAAGTTGGCAGCTGCAAAACTGAGACTTACCCTTAACCCAACCAAACAAAAAGCTTGATCCATTCAGTGACTCTCTCTTTGAAGGCCTGGTTCACATAATTACTGTTGACAAATGGTATTTTCTCAGTTGTCATATCCATGCAGATACCTTGGTTTTATTTGTAATTCTTTGAGTAATAAATCAAATTTAACCCCAAAAAAAGAAATTCTACTGAAGAGGTAGTCCCCTGGTAGACTATTCACACTAAAGAACATTGTTCTTAGCAAGATACTGTATGTGGCTTTTATTTAGTTTTATTTTAAACACCTTAAACAAAATTTCACTTGCATCACTTGTACTTGATTGATTTGATTGATTGATTTATTCTTTCAAGCATGTAAAGACAGGTGATATGTCAACACACATAATTTTACACATATCCAACAAATGCTAATCCAATATCAATTTGCTTATACCTAGTACATGCTTGAACGGAGTAGGAAGAAGTCAGACTTATCCAGTCCTACCCCATGACATCATCTTACCATCACTGGTTTGCAAGCAGTATCTCTACATAGATAATTCTCTTCTACACCACACAAGTAATATATTAAAGAATTATTACAAAGTGTTAACATTCTTACATAATTACATTCTTAAATAATTATCTTCTACACCACACAAGTAATATATTAAAGAATTATTACAAAGTGTTAACATTCTTACATAATTACATTCTTAAATAATTATCTTCTACACCACACAAGTAATATATTAAAGAATTATTACAAAGTGTTAACATTCTTACACCACACCCACAATGTTCCATCTAATTAATCATTAAGCCTGTTCTTGCATATATCTTGATTGACACGTACCTTTATATTTATGTTTAAACTCATCAGATCTATTACTTTTTTATGTCCACACTTAAATTATTCCATAGTTTTACCCCACTTATGGAAATACAAAATATTTTTTTGGTTGTACGTATAGCATGAATTTTTAAATTTAACTGACCCCTTAAATTGTATCCCCCTTCCCTTTCATTAAATAGTTTTTGAATTCCACCAGGTAATAAATTGTTCCTGGCTTTATACATAAACACAGCAGCCTTATATCCCACTAAATCAAAAAATTTAAACAATTTAGACTGTATGAAAGCTACATTGGTGTGATCCCTATACCCCATCTTATGCACAATTCTTATCGCTCTTTTTTTTTTTTTTTTTGGTCTGAATATATCTGATATGAGATTTCCAAGCGAATTTGTCATCAACTATGACACCTAGAAATTTAATTTCACATACTCGTTCTATATTAGCTCCCCCGATTTTCAATTGAAGTTCATTATCTAGTCTACGATTCCCAAATACCATAAATTTAGTTTTATCTGAATTCAGAGATAGTATATTACTATCACACCATTTCTTTATCTTCTCAAGTTCCTGTGAAACCCATCCAAAAAGTTGCTGTAGGTTTCCACCCGATGCCCATATGGTAGTGTCATCAGCAAATAAAACCATTTTCACTAAATCAGAAACCTTGCATATATTGTTAATGTATAATATATTGCTAATGTATAATATATCGTTAATGTATATGCAATTTCTGTCAACAACGGCTTCAAATCACCACCAGAGGGCGCACTGATGGACTGATCCTTTATAGATATTCATTGCCAACTGCAATGAAATGAAAAAGGCAGTAATTAGTGTTTGACTGTGGATAGAAACAGATCTGCAAATGCTCTGGCTGTAACCCTGCTTAACACGTACATTTTCCAACTCCACATTACTGTTGACATGGCCATGAAACTGCTAAAATATGTAACCACTACATGAATGTGAACAAATTTTTTATTTGATTCTGCCTCAAGTTATGCCACTGTTCCACTTGCATAAAATGGCACGAAATGGTTGTCATGTTGCTGCCTCTCTAGTGTGTTGGGTAAATATTTTATGTCTACAAGCTCCTACGTTTTGTGAGTGACATTTTTTATGAGTTACTGAACCTGTGTGTGTTTGTGTGTGTGTGTGTGTGTGTGTGAGTGTTAAGGGCTGCTTTGTTTTGCTAGCTGACAGCTCCCCTCCCCATGTTGGGCCTGGCAGATGTAGAGGTGTCACCATGTTGATTAATTGTTTACGGTCACCTGTCTATGCGCCTGCCTGTCTGCCATGTTGCCGTGTGCTGGGGGGATTTAGGGTTGTGGGGTCGAAGTGAAAAAGGGGGGCCACCAGAAAAGGTGACGGAAGGGTAGACAACAGAGGGATGGTGTGTGGGAGCTTGTGTAAACGATGCCATGCTATCAACCCGACGTCTTCAGCCATGTCTGTCTGAACAGCAGTGTCATCATGTAGAACACAAATCACAGCTAGCCGGGGCCTGGCAGGGCCCTGCATTCTTAGCCTATTTCCTGTAGTCCTGCTCTTTGCAGAGGGAAAAGGGGAGAAGGGCAAAATGATAGGAAATGAGGAAGAGAGTGAGAGAAATTAGGTTTTGGGGAGTTTATTTTTCTCAAATAGATGGTATTTAGCACAACTACTCCTGCTGGGTAAAGTAAAACTCCTGATAACTGTGGATTGTTTATTCAGAAAAAAACTGGGGCCTCACAGTTGTGAAGAAATCTGTAATGAAGATTTTAAAAGCAAAACAAAATAGTCAACAGTCATTGCAGCATTCCAGTGCTTTGTAGTAGTGGTGTGGTCAGCGATTCTGCCCATCAAATTCCCATTTTAATACATATTACTGGCATTTCTGATGTAAAATAATTCATATTTTACAAAATTTGAGCAGAGGTTTAATTGATTTAAATGAGATTATGATTCATTCAGTATTTTTTGATGTTGTCTTTTGCTGTGCTGTCTCTCTTCAGTGCTTTTGACAGTACTGTGCAGTTCATAGTGTAGGTCTTTGGTTCTTGTTACCATTGCTAACTGTGAGAGACAAGACAGTCCAAGTAACTTCAGAACAGTGCTGATTTATTCAAAGGATCACAGCTAAAATTAACATTACACGCTCAGGTATCTTGCACCTCCAAACTGCTCGCAGGCAGATGTAAGATGAAAGACCCTGAACCCACCAGGCCTATACATTATATCCCTTCGGTTGGGCTAGCCCCATACTACACAGAAACGTCAACCGAGACGTCTCTCTTACCAGCTTTGCAGCTGGTCATAGCAGTAGTCAAAACATGAAGCAAATCAATGTGTGTGTGTCTGTTGATTAAGTGGTGTGTAACTAAAAACATTCTCAGACGACCTTTAGTACATGTCATGTCTTAAACATAAGAACATATTATGGCTAAGGCTACAGTTATACATGTCATAATAATAATATTAAACACCCTGTCTGTTGACAGTCATCAACTCTTCTCTCTAGTTATCCTTGACCAGATGTACCCTGTAGAAACTCATAAGCATGCCTAAGCATTTAACAGTCTAACTAGACATCCTATCTCCACTAAACATTTCTAATACATAAAGTATCTATCCAATATCTATCTGACTAAAAATACCTAACAATAGTTTGCTGTGCCCTCATGGAGAGAGGGAGACACACTGGACCATTGCATCATTGAGAACACATATCCTATTCAGTTTGAATGGCTTTTGATTTAGCCCATATTATCCATTACTTACTTATTCATAGGCCACTAGGTTTTCTTCCCTACCATCCATTCAAATCAATATTGCAGAACCCAGTTGTGAGTGTGGGTTGGGGTTTTCTTCAAAGTGGCAATTCTTCCAACCATCTGCGCCTCTCTCTCTCTCTCTTTCTCTCTCTTTGTGCATGTTTTAAACCCGCCCTTAGTAACAAGCCACGGAGCACCAATCTGTGCCGTGATTCGGCCAAACCCTGACTTGCCGACTGGGAAGGAACATCATCAAAACTATTCTTTGTTGCCATGGAAATAGAGACCTCAATAAGTTCATTTTTTTATGTGTGTGTGCTATTTCTTTTTTTTGGGGGGGTGGGGGTGCTTCCTTGGCATTTACTTGGTTGTTTGGTTGGTTGGTTGGATGAGCGGCAGAGCTGCAAGCTGCTTCTCCACAGTGTTTACTGATCTCGCTTCATCACGTCATGTGTTTATTTATTTAGTGATCAAACATCAAGAATAATCATTTATCATTCTTGGTGTCCATTACCAATCGTGTTTCTGTCTGTGTCGATTACAGTACACGTACAGGTGTGCACTTTGCAGTGTGTGTATTGTTGCACTGAAATAATAAAGAGCAGGTGGCTCGGGAGTGGGTGGTGTTGTGAGGCTCCCACTGGTGAATTTGAATAAGAAGGGTAAAAAATCTCAGCTGGATGAATGGGAAGAAAATGAGTCAGTAGAATACGTTTTTTCCAAACATTTGGCTAATTCATGTTTCAACATGTAGGTTATGTCGCTCCTGTACTGTGCGCATTTGAGTGCACCATGGCAGGAAGACTGGTTGATGTGTTATCATATCAGCAAGCAGCAGCAGTAGTAGTAATAGTGAAAATGGGTCCTTTGAAGTAACTAGGTCTTCCCCTTACACTAAGAGAATACCAATGTTAGACATGTCAGTATATATGTGTGTGTGTTGGGGGGAGAGGGAGATGAGAAAGAGAGAAATGGGGGTTTGTGTTATAGGAAAGTCACAGCAATATGCTACAGCTGGATGAGATGGTCTCTAAGAATTTCCCTTTGATGTTAATATTATTCATGCGCACTCTGTGAGGTAGTGAATGCCAGCTCTCACAGGGGAAACACGAATGATTTCTCAGTTATCTCAAACGTTCAGGCCCTAATTCACAGAAGAAAAAAATCATTGCAACAGCCACTGATCTTTCCAAAAACACGAATTTGGGGAGGAGTACCTAGTTCAGGGTGGGCTGGAACAGCTATATTCCATGTAATTGGACAATTAAAGTGATATCTTGGCATCTCTCGCTGCCTGCTCTGAGGCAAAGAAATGAGAGCTTGTATTTTTGTAATGTATTCTGACCCTCATCTTGATATGACTGTGGAAAAATAATGCTGTATAACTCTATGTATCAGTGTGTGAATTTATCTGTGTGTGCTAAAGCAAGCGTGTTTCGTGGCCTGTGCTATTTAGCAGTGATAATGTAATTCAGTTGGAGATGAAAGGCAGTGACAGGTCTCTGTGGGTTATTTTTACTGATAAATTACGAGCAGTAGTGGCCAATTCGATCCTGTAAAATGGCATTAAATACTATGAGTGAATTTTCACAAACTTTCCCAAATTCATGCAAGAGTTTTCCCCCTTGGCACAAATATACAATACGGTTACTTATTTGTGAACTGGTTTGTGAAGATTATCAGATGAACAGATCTTTAATTAAGAGTTTACTTTTGATGAAGTTTTGATCAGTCCTTTTCTACTGATCAGCTGCTGTTAATAACATATCAAATTATGTTCAACATCACTTGTAATTCTCTGATGCATAATCCAGCCAGGGTGAAGCGAGTCTGTTTGTGTGTGTTCTTGCTTATCGGCTTGTAATCAGGACTCCACTTCCATTTACAAAGCGGATCCTAACCAGATGTGGGTGATAAGGCAGGCTATGAGATGCATCTGTATGCCAGGCCTATTGTACTGCAGAGAAGAGATGTGAAAGGAAAAGAGAGTGGGTAGGCATGAGGAGGGAGAGGGGTAAGTTTGCTTGAATCTCTGAAGGTTGGCTAACCCCCTGCTCCTTTCCTGAAATGGAGATGTTATTACATTAGCAGCTAAAAGGGTTTATTCACAGTTAGTGCAGTTTAGGCATGCAAATGGAGGATTTCTGTGTGCTGTGTTGCCTGGAGGTAGAGGACAGAAAGCACAGGAGATTTGCAAGGATTAGTTCCACAGGTTCCTTTTATTATGGAAAGAGCCCTTCCTGAATGAAAAGGGGAAGAAAGGTGAGTTGAGGAGAAAGCACAGAAGAGAGGCGGTGAGAGAATTTTGGAGGGATGCCTGTTTTTTCTTCAGGATATTTAGCCCAGTTGTGGGGTATGTGAATACTTTTTGACATCATGACTCTGACATGTTCTCCGGTTATGCTTTTCCCCCCCGTCTCCGGCTGCCATAACAGTTGGTTAACAGTATGCAACCCCTTGTCTGCCCTCCTTTAAGGGTGTGTGTTTCTGTGCAACCAGTGTACTGTGATATATCTCACTAAACCCAATCTGAAGCTGAAATAAGCGATGGTTATGATGATGAGGCCTTTTGGCAGATTTCACAGTGCACACACTGCTCAGTGCACATGAAATGGAGGGTGGCGACCCATTCAGATCACTCATGTTGTGGGCGCATGTTGGAGGGACTGTGGTGCTGCAATCTGATATGCTTGAGTTGTAAAGTTAAAGCCTTCATTATCTCGGTACGAGGCATAAGGTGTCACCTTCACTGGACCTGACACATGCATGCTCTCCTAACCATGGGAGACCACACACACAGACACACAAGAGTACATATACAACTCAAACCATGGGAGACAAGGTTGAAAGATGAAGGCTTTGAGGAAAAGACAGACAGAAAGATTCACAATTAATGGCTGATGCAAAAGCCAAGGTCAGTCTGGCTCTGATTTGCTGTAGTGGTCAAGGTGATGGATCCTGTTGGAGGCAAAGGGACACACATGCAAACACACATACAGAAAGCCAATGGCAAATGACTCAGATCTGTTGTTCAGCGGGGAGGAGAGAGTGATGGCAAAAATGAAAGAGGAGATTGATGGGACCTGGTGTGTTTCAGCCAGACTCTCTGTGATGTCATCTGCTGAGCTGCCATCAATTCTTCACTCAGATTACTCTCTCTAACTTTTTTCCTATGGTACCTTCCACCTGCAACAAGTCAGTGGACAGTGAAAGGGGATTCTTAATTATGTGGGGTGAAGGTCTTTTATTTTGAAAACTTGGCCAACTAAAAATAAAACACTGTATGGCTTTTCAAATTGGAGTAAAAATATCTGACTGTGGCTTTCTGTGTGTGTATCTTTGTGTATATACTGTATGTGTGTGTCTTCAGTGAGCTGAGCAATGGCCCTTGAGGTGAAGTGGCCTGTTGAAATCTATTTTCAGCCTGAGACATTGCATGAGAAGAGAAAGTGTGAGCTGCTGAATAAAAGCACTCTCTTCTCTGGACCAACAACAGTCATCCATCTTTTCTGGCAGAGTAGCTCTTTAATTGTCTGCATTTGGATGCTTTAACACTTGCTGTTAACAGCCATTAACCATGAGTGTCCTCACACAACTGTGAAGGAGGGACAAAGACGATAAGCACACAAACCAGTGCTGGTTGTGTGAGACACACACACACACATACGCAAAGGAATTAGAAACACAGTAGATAGCTTTCGCAGGCCGTCTGTTAACAACACAGAGACACACAATGGGCAAAGTGGTCTTGTAGTAACATTATGTTCATTCTCCACATATGTCCAGTTTTCCATTCTTTTAGGATTCAGATACTTTTTTATGCAGCATTGCGTTAAAAGTTGTTTTGGCCAAATTACAAAATAAGAACTACAACATAATCCAAACCATCAGCATAGCCAAATATGATGAGAACACATATTTGTAGTGTAACTGTGGTGAACTAATTCAAATACCTACATGTTTACATCTATTGCTATGTTTGTGTACAGATGAATATAAAAGAAAAGGCTTGCGTTACTTTATAATTATTAAAACGACACATAAAAAGACAGAACCAACGATGAATGTATCCTGACAAGTATCATCACTGTTCGCAAAGCAGTTTATGCATTCAAGCCAGAAAATGCAACTGGCTTCCAAAGACAATTATAAACACATAAAAGAGGCATGCCGCTACACCAGGTGACGTATTCCTTCACTACAATGAAGCTTATTTTTCTCAGCAGGGTAAACACAGAATTACATCCTTGAGCATGCTCAGTGACAAGGAGCTGCTCTTGGGATCCAAAATGCAGTCACAAAGTAATTCAAAATAAATAACACTGGCCATGTCCACTGCAATGGAGAAAGAAAGTGTTTTTCATCATTTTTGGATGACTGTGGAGTTCTGTAGCACAAAGGCTGCTGCTACACACACTGCTAGATCCTGGGATAACATCATTGTTGGTTTTGGTCTTTAGAGATTTGTTGTTAAACAAAAAGATAGAATCAGCTTGATCCTTTAAGGCATGCTTTCATTTATATTCATCAGCCCTTCCAACCACTTTCAGTATGTCTGAGTTTAACAAGCACCTCTTCTAGGAATTAGAATTCAAGAAAAGCACCTTGTCTAGGTTTCAGTTGTCTTTGTGCTAAATTTACCCACATTCAGGTCCTGTAAAAACTGAAAAAGAATAGGAAGGACAGTGAAGAAGCAATATCATTCAGTCGCCATTTAGTGTGTTACTATTTTATTCCCTCACTCCTTCTTTCCCTTGAGCGTGCATGCATATACTTACAAGTACACATATCTCTTCACAAACACAAACAGTTTTTGAACACACACTCCCCATCCCAGTGCCCTGGGCCTGGATCCAGTCAGAACAATAGTGGAGCTGCTCCCCCTGCTGCTACTAGATGGAAACTGCCTCTGGGCCTTATATCATTCACTGAGCTGTGTGTGTGTGTGTGCCTGTACATGTAAGGGGAGAGTTTCCAAGTGTTTGCATGAGCCTGTCAGCATGCAGATTATCGAGCTCTCCATCCCATCACATTACTCAGTAGGTTTGTTCTACTGCATCCTGCCACAAATATGTATCTGACCTCACCATTTATTCTCTCCTGTGCTGTTAGTTAAGTCCAGCATCTGCTAGTGAATGTTTGTGGCAGCCTCCTTTCTTTTGTGTCTGCCTGTTCTGCTATATAGGTCTAATTATCTTGTGTTTTTGTCTTTGCATAAGTGTGTGCATTCTCTGTGTGTTCGCCTACACACCTTCACTTCTAAATCAGAAGATAATAAAAACAAATTATGAGGTAAAAACAGACATAGACGTCATTAGATAAAAATGAACCTTAGTAACACTGAGGTCATGGAAAATCCAGCACTGAACAGGGTGTTTTTAGTCTATTAAAGGCATTGCTACTTTATTTTCCATTTTTGTTGCAGTCTATGTACAGAAAATTTTAAGCACGTGTTGTCATTTACATTTCACCAGCCATATGGTCACCTGTCATGTTCACATGACCAAGTGATCAAAGGCTGGTCTTTGGTTTAATTGTTCCCCACTGTTAGACTTCACACAGGAAGGACTCTCTCCATCTTTGCTTCAGCAGGTGGCATGTGCTCTGTCTGTGTGTGTGTGTGTGTGTGTGTGTGCATAAGTGTGTTTGAAACCTCTAAAGTTTTAGTTTGGCTCTGTATTCCAACACAGTGGATCTGACATGAGATGAGGGTAGAAAGCTTCCTCTAAACCTTTGTTAGCTCTTTATATCCACTTCAGATTAACAGTGCAGGATATGCAGTGTTTATTTAAATGCATTACCATAAAGGCTACAGAATAGAATAGACTTTATTGTCATTACACAGTCATGTGCAACACAATTAGTAATAAAAAAGTCAGCAGTTTAACCTCATGTTCATGATTTTATTTTAAATCCAGTGCACTGAACCAAGACAGTGAAAAGTATATTACTACCCTAATGCTGTCTGACTATACAGGACAACACGTACACATGATGCAGTGGTTGACAAAAATAGGTTTTCTCTCCTGCTTGAACAGCCACCATACGCATCCCAACCCTCTCTACAAACACTTCAAATTATTATAGCCAGGTTGGTCTTTGTGTGTCTTGGGATCAATCTCCACTCTACTGTAACTCTGAGCTAAGTCTTCTGTGGTACTTTGCCCGGTGTGGAGCAGAAGAATAGAGGCCAGTGCTTGGCGTCACTGCAGCATGACAGTGCTGGGTGAGTGTGGGTCAGAGGGGGGTTGTGGAGGGCATTGGGCTGGGTATGATGGGGGTGGGGGTGGCATCAAGCCTGACTGGAAAGGGTGATGAGGAGGGGGCTCAGGGGAAAAGGCTTTCGTTGTAAAGGGGCTTTGACCGGGCTGAAAGACATTCACATTGATTGGGTTTTAATTTGGTGGAGGGCCCTCTGCACCAGGCTCCACACATCCCCCCCTTCATTCAATCCCCTCACCCGTCGCACTCCTCCCTTCCTGTCCCAATGAGAGTGAGGAGCTGAGGAGCCGGGGTGGTCTGTGTGGTTGTTCACAGCCAGCTGATAGCAGTAAGCCAAACTGAGCAGGCCTGTTGTTTGTGTTTACTCCATTTGTGTGTATGTTTCAGCCAGTTGACAGATCAACCCCTATGCCACTTCACATGTTCCAGCAGCTTTAAAGGGTTTCTATAAAAACACAATCAGACATGGTCTACATTCACAGGGTCTATCTCATCACTGTCTTTGCTCCACCGCTCCTCTTTCTTTCCTGAGAATCTTAATATTTAGCATTATTACGTGCATCACATTTACCTGCTCCCCTTATCTCCCTTTAGTGTAGCTGTGAAAACATAGTGTTGAAAGAGCACTAAACATTTTAAAGGCATGTCGTCTCCCTGCCAGTGTTTGTTTTATCTAATCTAATCTCAGCCCTAATCTCTGACAAGTTTTCTTTTTCTTTCCTTAATTTGCAGTCTCAAGGAGATAGAGGTCTAGTCTTAATTAGATTAGTTATCTCTGTGCCAAAAGGATAAAGTTCTTTCACCAGGACTGTTTCAAATTAACTGAATTGGATTTTTAGTAGAAACTCAGCAAATAGTCAGGGTTAACTAAAGAGTGGGACATAAAGGAGTGAGTTCACGTGAACTATGTTGCATTAACAGAGAATAAAAGCCCTTTGGAGGGTCATGTTCAAGGTTTTTCTCTCTGCTTTCTCTCAACAAACAGCAGAAAAATGCTGCAGGCTTGTTTCCTGGACAGCTGGTCTGGCCATGGGCGCGGGAAGCCTGGGCTGGGGCCCCAGTTTAGGCTGAGAGAGGAGGAGAGAGGGCTGTAGCCATGTCTGCACTAAGATCAAATCACTACTTCATGCTTAGTGAGGACATGGTAATATTACATGTGCAACTTACTCCATTCGTTTTACTAGGCCACTGGTGGCCAGTAGACCAAACAGCAACAAAGGGGGCATTAGTCCACTACTGTCTGTTGTTCACCCTCCTAATTAGTGAGATCTAGCCTCCATTAATCTGACAGTGCATGAAGTTGTGACACAGGAATACAGGTTAATTTGAGAATGCTGTTTGCACTTCTCTAGTTTTCAGCTCACCCATATAGAAAATAGAAAATGTCATGTCCACAAAAATCAAAGAACAAGAAAGCAGCTCAAATGCTGTTTTGGTTGCCAGGAAAAATTAAACCTGCAAAATGTTTTTACATACAATATTATGTAATTTCAGTGTTCAGCAGCTGCACTTTAAATTAGAGCAAACAAACACAAATTCTATGTGAATAACCCTGGAAGAATGTTTTCCCTCGTTGTTTTAAAAGACAGGAATTACTAGATTTTTTTTCCTCCTCTTTCATATTCGAATGTTATCAAATTAGCACTTCCTAAAGAAGCAGGGGTAGCATTAAGAATCCCAAGATCCCCACCATGCTGAAGTGTGAAAACATTCCAGAGGGCAGTTTGATTATTACAAGGGCTGGAGGATAAAATTATTCCCCTGTTCAAGTCTCTCAGGGTGAATTAATTAGGGAGAGGAGCAGTGAGACATGTGAAGCCGTGTGTGTATCATATACAAGATGAGCTGCAACTTGAAAGGAAGGAAAATGAAATAAATCATAATGATTTAGACTATGGAGGAGGTGGTAACAAATGGATAATGACAGTGTTAGAAGTACACAATATCCCTTCAAACTTGTATAGGAATTGAATGTGACAATGACAAGTGAAAATAGTTCATTTTCCTGACTGGCTGTCTTCAAAGATTAGAGTTTGTTTTGTGCTGTAGTGATGTATAGATGAGTTAATCAAGCATATTGATTGCTGCAGCAACAATGCAGAATGTGGATTTTTAATTAGCGTATGCTTCAGTGTGTTGAAACTCCTGCACTCAGTCTGAGAGGAACCAAGTGGAACTGAGCCCATCAGCAGGGAACACTACTGAGTGTCCCCCCCCCCCCTCGGCCGGCCACCATGGCTGCTTTCGCTCCCGTTCCAAACCATGGATCAGCTCCCCATCTTCCACTCTTTGCCTCAGAACTAGGCTGCCATTTCAGGCCTGCCTGGTCTCTCCTGCGCTTTGTTTTGAATGGGATTTAAGCCCACAGTAAGCCAGAGTGTGTTCAAGAACACGTTGTTTACA
>NW_018127979.1:943857-958309 GCF_001952655.1 Monopterus albus | reverse complement strand
TAGAATTTTAGTTTTTTTGTGTTTTCTTTGTTAAGACTAAAGACTTATAAACCTATTGTAAGTAAAGACCTTATATCAGAAAGAACAAGTCTTTCCAGCCACATGTAGTATCTTGTGTCTACCTTACAAATGTGTATTTGGATAACCCTGCCAGTCCATTAGTTTGTGTGTTTCTTGTCCATGTGTTGTCCACCTGTCTCAATAGTCCATTTGTCCAGCTGCAGATAGCAGAAAACTGCTGCCAAACCACTGCTTATTTTTTCTGTCAGAGGCCCACTCTGGTCTGCATAGGACAGCCTGGAGCTAACTAGGATGCTCTATCCCACAGATCATCCATGCTCAACAGGAAAAAGGGTGGTGATGATGACTTAATGCAAAAATAGTTTCATTCTTCTCTTTATCCCTCCCTCTTCTCTCTCTGTATGTCAGTTAGTCATTCATCCAGGAATTCCCTCTCTCTCTTTGCTCCCATTGATTCCTCAGTCTGTAGAGCAGTGAAACAGCCAGACCACCTCACCAGAGCTTTGTTGCTTTTCATGTTCCCTAAGTGCTTGGCTGTGCTCACTGAACTCCCCAGCTCTGTTTGTTTAGAATCACTCATTAATCTATTGAGCTTTGTAGAGGAAGTACAAAATCCCCTTTTATCAATTGCTCAATCCTTACTTTTTATTTTTGCATATTTGGGTGTGTGTGTGTGTGCTAAAGTCTTGCCAAAGTTTGCCCTGCCCATTTGTCTCTGCAACATTTCTGTCTCCATCTTCCCAAAGCTTCTTCTACCAGTGGATCCCCTTGGTACAAAAGATAGTTGCTTCTCCTGATTAGACTTTAGTCATCCTTATATTTTCATAATGCAGATGAGGGAGGGCCAGTAGAGCATCGTGCACTGGGCAGGAGAGAATGTATGCTGCTGTTGTGTATCATTCTATTTGACGCCCTTGCAACTTCTCCACACATGCTGCCCTCCCCAACACACACTTTTCTCGGTGCAGTCTGTCACATTTCCTTCTATAGAGGACACATGCATGATGAGATCACACACCAGGCCCTGGGGCTGGTGTTTATTATGTATGAGTGGGTTTATCCTCTAGATGCCTGGTGTCCAGGTTGGGGAAACCACAGCACCAGGGAGAGGCCCAGCATTTGTCAGTGGTTGACCAAGAGGTGGCAGAGGTAGGTGTGGCCTGGAGCTCCACTGTGCGGCAGAGGCCTGGTTCAGGTCTGGTTCATGCGCTATGTGGGCTCTCAGATTGGTGTGCTAGCTCTCAACCTGGCTCTGCTTCAGACAGAGCTCCCGTGGAGGTCACCTGTGCCGTCAGCGAAACAGATCAGAGAGGGGAGAAACATGTTGAACAGCACGCCTGTCCTCACCGCTGAGCAGGAAGGGAGTACGTCCCATAAAGCACACCTAACACCGATAATGTGCTGACAATTACTGGAGCTTTTCTTTCTTTCTTTTGCATGACATCTATTTTATCAGTAGCATTTCGTGCAGTCTCAAAGACTGAGGATATAGCAGCAGTCTAATAAAATGCTTGTCTCCATAGAGTAGGCAGCTGAAGCCCTGGTTTGAGCTAGTCTTTGCTCCCCTGTGGTGTGTATTGATAAGCAGCACTGAACCCTGTGGTCAGTGTTTAATTGCATTATTTGGAGTCCTCTAGTCACCCTCCTCTCTCCTCCTTGATGGAAGGGGAGAATAAGTGTTTACTGATACAGAGAAGTAAGGATCACAACGATGTGTTGAGGTAAGGAAAACAGGCTAACACTCAGGAGTTCTAAGTATGATATTGATGGATAAGTGAAAGTTTCTTTAGCTAATCCTGCAGCTATCGCAGTAAAGTTATTACAAAGGAGGGAAGGCGGATGGCTAAAGCATGACAGGGGGTCTCGGCTTCATTCAGGTCTGACTTCACCAACCTCCCACAAAATCTGTGGAACTCTATGACATTATTGTTCAAGCCAGCTTTTATCTTGTTGTGGCTTATCGTGCCCACTGTTCCAGACATTCACACATACACACGTCTACAGAGGAGACTTCCAGCAGAGTGGATTAAAACAGCCTGCACACTTTGACAGACTTCAGTGGGCCCCAGCGTCTGCTCTGAGCTCTGATTTAGGACCTTGGCGCTTTGCTGGTAGGTGACATACATAAAGCACCACCACAGTATCATGACTTTAACATTATCTGTTTATCAAAAAAATCTAAACAGTGGAATCAATCACAACTCTAAAATTTCTGCTTCACAAATACTGAATGGTAATAATTTATTTGCATCCATTTCTAAATAGTGCACTGGGACTAAAACTCTCTTCACACCCTGAGAATCTTGTCTGTGTCCTATTGATAAACACTGGGTGATGGGGTGAGACTGTTCCCAACACAAAAAAGAGGGTTCAGACAAGCTGCCATGGTCGAGCAGTGTTCTAAACCCTCTTTTTCCTTCACCTCTGTAGGCTTCCTCTCAAACTGATGAAGTGTTTTTGTGATGTCATCTGAAAGTAACTTTGTCCACTCACCCCAAACCATCCATCTATACACACATTCAAATGTGCATGCTCTTGGACCCACCCTCCCACACACACACACACACAGAGCTCAATGGGAAGAGCATTCATTCAAGTCTAACCAGCTGCACCCTCTTTCACCTGGTGCCCAATCATGAATTGTCTCTGGATCCAGTCATGGAACCTAAGCAAGAATCCATCCCATGTATGACACACAATTTTACACACACACACACACACACACACACACACACACACACAGCAAACCACTTCTCAAAAATACCTTCAATGTTTGTAGCACTTGTCTACCACACCTGCTAGAATTGTCAAATTGTGCAATGGCGTGGAAGAGCTCCTCACTATGGCAGTCATTGTGCAGTGCTTCTTTTCGGAAGGGCTGGGGTGGAAAGCCTACTCAGTGTGGCATAGAATAGAGTGGCCATCATGTCTATTGTACAGTCTCCAACGACTCTGGGGCATAGTGCGCTCACATATGCACGCATTCACACTCAAAGGCTGCAGATTATATGAAGCATCCCCACTTCCTGGCACCTGACATAAAAAAAAAAAAATTAGGGCTAATCACATCACCATTAACCCGAGGTCCATGTGTTTGCGTGTGTGTATGTATATGTACACATATGTGCTTGTGGTGACACGCACCGGTCTGCATCTATGAGTGTGTGTGTGTGTGTGTGTGTCAAGTTTTAATGAGGTTCCTTAGACAGGAATCACTGAACCTTTGGTCTGCCACTGAACGCCGCACAGCTCTGATGACGGCCAGTGTGCGTCACCCGCCTGAACCAAACAGGGACAAACACTGCTTATCAGAGGGCAGAAACAGATCAACTGGTTTCAGACAGATCAGATCTGAAGACATAAAGAAATGTGCATTATTGCAAAATGGACTTGAGAGTGGTCTATATGTGTGAGTTTGTTTGGGCCAGTGTGACTGTTCATCCCTGTCTCTCTTAGACTGGATGTGCGTGTGAGCCGGTGTGTGTATATCGTGTGTGTGTTTGTGCATGTAACTGTGTGTGTGTGTGTGTGTGTGTGTGTGTGTGAGAGAGAGAGAGAGAGAGAGAGAGAGAGAGAGAGACAGAGAGAGCTGTGGGGTCAGTGAGTTCAGTGTGTCAGAGGTCCCAGAGCCCCAGCTCTTTGATTCCACTCCCTAGCTGCTCAGAGAATTTCCTCTCCAGTTTCCCAGTGCTGAGCCCACGCTGGGGAAGGAGAGCTGCACCAGAAAAATTTATGTTGATGTCAGCAATGAAAACACCTCCAACCCTCTACCACATCTCACAATATTTGTCAAACAGCAGTGTGTCCATTCTTTCTCTCTCTCTCTTTGTTCTCTTCTTTCTCTCTGAATATTTCTATTCTTACTTATGTACATTTCTGAAATTTTAAATCTGTGTTGGCCAGGGGTTTCACACTTCACATGGCTTGTTGTCTCTGCGGGGACTTTGGTAACACAGTTCTCTATTGGTCTCCTCAGGGGCTGGGCAGGTTTGGGGGTGTCTTTTAAGGTGTAACCTACACATATTTACTTCCCTAAGGGCCTGTATATGAAATGCTGAAGCAAAGTCAGAAAAGAATTACAAATACAGCATTACGGCTCCTCCATTTTTTCCACGGCGTCATGTGCAGCATCACATTAAAGATATGCTTGTAAATATAGGTTCCTATCTTATTCAACATTGCACTGTTAAGCATGAAGTGATAAACTATTATAACCAGTGCATGAATAAATGAAAATTAAATGGAGAATCAGATCTGACCCCTGTGAAGAGAAGTCTACAACCATACAACCCACTGATCATGTTGTCCATTAAGCACACTTTAAATTTTTTGAAATCTTTTATAATACATTGCTTTACATAAGAATTAATCTAGTTAATTTTTCTCCTAACTGTTGTCATGATGTTTGACTGAATTTCTATGTGGCTGAAATGGCATTGGCACTATATAGTTTTTTTTTTTGCATACAAACTGACATGGTATTCATCATGCTGTGTCTGAGCTATTGACTGTATAGTCAGTGTGGTTACATCTGGAGAGTGCAGGTCACTGAGCTGAAGTGTATGTGCAGTATAGTCTGTGGATTCTGTTTCATAACGTACTGCAAAAAGTAGAAAACTCATTCTCTCTATTTGTCACTTTTATGAAGGTGTTTGTGTGGTTGTGTTATTGTGTACCTGAGTATGGGAGCGAGAAGGGTGTTTCTCTGCACCTAGTGTGTACCATAAGATAACATCCTGCAGGTGCTCCTTCCCATGCAGCGACAGATTTGTAGACGTGACACACTCCTGAATGAACTTTAAACACCATCCTTCTTTGATGTATTGTGTGTCATTTTCTCAGGAAGAAAGGTAAATCGATTATCTTAGCTGAACTGTCAACTTAAGCAAAATGAAGGTGGTCAAAGGCACAGCAGCTGCCTCTAAGCTGAGGAGTCTGGCAGTCAGTGCATGAGTATACACACACAGGAACACACAAACACGCATGCAGTTTGTCCAGTCAGTGTGAGTTTTTTAAAGTCTCATTGCCTGAGGGTCAGTGATAACACTCAGCGTTGATTCTTACTGGTGAGAGAGTCACAGCTTCCCATAACAGAAAATACAAGCAACATGTGGTGATCTGTGCATTTGCGTGTATGTATGTATACGACTGGGTTCAAAGTATTAGTCGCTGAGCTGAATGGGATGCTGTGGTTGACATTTTAGGTGTTCTCTGTTGCTTTATGGGGGATCAGCATTTTTAGGCATTCAGAACCTTTCATCTCAGAGAAATACAGCTCAGTAGGTTAAAGGAGACTGGTTGAACTGGGAGAGGTGTGTACTTATGTTTGGTATAAAATATACAGTATGGTTTCAGTCCAGCAAGGCCCTTGCCTTGTTCCACCCCACCTCCCCTGGTCCTCACAAAAACACACACACAACAACTCATGGTAGTCATTTATGCTGCCCCAGATTTGGACTTGGGCCATGTCTTCAGGCAGCCCAGCCCCCAACCCAGCCCCAGCCTCCCTCTACTGGGAAGCAGGTGAAATGGCTTAGGCTGTTATCTGGAGGTAAATCAACAGATTGCTATCACCTTTACTGCTTCACTGTTGTTATTATTACTGATAGAATGTAGAATTAGGTGCTATGCATATTTCACACCTTGTACTGTCAGTGACTGAATCTGCTTTTCTATCTGATGTATTTTGGATTCATACATGCTCTGAATTTGAGGCTCTGTCTTTGCATGATTCCTATTCATAATTCATGTAATCTGCAATATGAAATCTGTAATATGCACTGTCTTCTGTGATATTCAACCCTTGTGTTTGTCCTGTGTTAGTAGATTTAAATATTATTGTCTCTGCTTTTTAAGCGTGTAATTATTATTTCAGCCATCACGGAAGCGTAAATGTGTGTCTTTGAAGAAAAGCCGCTGGTTGCTGCTGGGCATAGGCATGGATGAGGATGCAATTTATAAAAACAAGTGGACATTCTAGTCACATTTTTTCTTTGCCTCCTGCATGGCATCTATCCATCATCTCATTGGTTGGCATGCCTGGCTCCTGCCATCATCACCATGGCAATGTGAGTGTCCTCCTGGTAGCCATCACCATGGCAATGGGAGTGTCCCCGAGCAACCGTCAGCATGGGCCGAATGTAAGCCTCTTAACCAGGATCACCATGGCAATATGTGCCTGCTGAAACACGGGGCTGTGGTATGTCGGCGTGTATGTGGGTGTATGCTGGAAAGAGACAAAAATGCTAACGTTGATAAGAGCTGTATCAGGCGCTGCTGATGGATTTTATCTCTCTCCCTTTAACTCTCTCTATCATGTACTCTTCTTTTGTCATTAGTTTTCTCAAGCACAGTTTTTCACATCTCACTGCATCCATATATTGGGCAGGTGCCATGATTTGTCCCTGTCCTAAGTAGGGTCCAGCAGGAGATTTAAATGGCACCGATGGAGCTGCAGTCCGTCCTATCCCGCTGCTGAATACTCCAGGCCCCTCTGGGAGCTCACCAGCCCCGTCTGCTTGGAACACCATCTAGTGTCTATGTCCTGACACACAAGAGTGAGAGATGACAAAACCACAGGGGGTGAATTTAGGAGGGTGCCTGGTGGAAAGAGAAGCATGCCACTGTTCTAGCAAGGACATGGACGTATGACACACAAAGTGACACCCTCGTAAACAAACACTATTTCTCATATACACACATATTTATACAGCGTGCACACACTTGCGCTAAATGTGCTGTTACACTTCTGCAAAAGACATGCACACACAAAGTTAATTGTGCATATTCATGAGCATACATACAGGGTGTTCTGTTTCGCAAGGCTGACTTTTATTGTTTCCCTGGTGTGTACAGTGTATGTGTGTGCACTGACACACATGGGCATGTTTATACTGGAGTGTATGTGCATGTGTGAAAGCATGTGTCTCCACATGTGTGTGTGCATTTAACTAAAGAGCCTGGTGGGTATCAAGAAGCATAGCTTTAAGGTATGATATGTTAATAAAATGTGTCAAGATGTCTGGAACCCTTTCTCTCTTTATAAACAAACGTACAGCCTGAGCGCTGCTAATTAGCAAGCCCATCTGTTCAGTTTAGCAAAGTTGTTGAGATTTACCACGGAAACTGTAAAAAGACAAGCTCACTTCGACACGGCAGATGACAAGTGTTAGAAATCCCAAATTCAATTCCCAAGCCTGCAGACTCTTGTTGAGTCTCTTATTAAATTACTTGTCTATTAATATATGTCTTTATTTATTTATTGGCAAATGAGTGAGACAAGCCTATCATTTTTACTTTTTATGTTGAAATGATTGCACTGGCACACTCACACACCAGCAGGATCATGGCGTTCGCTGAGACACAGCATATGAAGATACAGGGTAACATTCCCCAAGCAGCATCGTCCAAAGCTGTGGCAATTTGCTGCGAGAACATTAATTGCTGTGGCTGGGGCCCAGGTTTTGCATGCTAAGCACTCTGCCGCTAAGTCGGTAATATGTGTGTATGAATATGTGTGTTTGCGAGGGTTTGCTTTTGCTTGTGTGCTTGCCTGTGTGTGTGCATGCTAATGTTGGGTAGAGGGGGGCACAGGGGGTCCATCTGCTCTCTTCTGCTCCTCTGCACTGATATAAGATTACGTTAATCTGGGTACTTGTCAGGACAGGTTAGTGAAAGCAGACGACAGGGTGGGACCTATTCTAAACAGGTTGGCTAGAAAACGGCTGTTTTTGCCCTCAGTCTCTGCAGTGTAGGCTTTGGCACAAGGCCGTGGGTGGTGGGCAAACAGTCACACAACTGCAGTGGATTTTCTTCACTGCTGATTTATAGATATTTCCATAACCTCTGGAAAATGATTAACTTGTGCAACCCGGCCTCTTCAGGTGATTAAGGCGTGTTAAGTTTTGGGAGGATTAATACAGATGAGTCCCATTAACCCTCTGTGTTTTTGTGTCCAGGTGTGTTTGTATAGTAGACATATCAGGGTCAGTCCCATGACAGTCAGGCCCTCAATTTGTGTCCCTGCCCTTCAGTTTTAAATAGCCCTCCTAAATCTCGTCCTGCATCCTGTGTGCTTCTGATGTTGTTTTCTCTTTAAAGCCATAATGATTTCGTAACTTGTTATGCTAATTAGAGTGGCTGTCTCAGACTGTGTAGCGCGGAGAAAGATTTATTGCCCGTTTGCTTGTAGGGGAAGAAAAGAAAGAGAAGTTAGAGTAATTAATCCTGTTAACCAAGGATAATTGGGCAAAAATAGCCCTGTTACTGGCACTGACTGGGAGGAGTTGCAGTTAACCCTGTTTCCTGTGTTTTATTTCAAACTTAATGTTTCCTCTTGTTTAAACTTCCTCTCAGGATTCCTGCTAATCCGCTTGCCTGCGCACCATTGGTGGATTGAGGCAGCACTGGGAGCCAGAAAAAGGTGGTGGTTGAGTTCAGTCAAACAACTGAAAGAATTTGCTCCCTTGTGCAGTGTGACCACAGTCAGGGTTTAGTTTGATTAGAAGAAAAAACAACGGTGAAGGTTCCAGATTAGTTTTAAAATGTATTTTTCAGGCAATCTCTAAAATTATGTTTCCTGTGTCAACCAATTCAATATGTACACGTGTTTCAGCATTTGTGAACAAAAATTTTTATTTGACTATTTTTAATAATATAAAATCGACCTGAAGTTTTTTTTCTAAGCCTTGCAAATAAATTTCTAAATGACAGTTTTTAAAAGTCGATCTGAATAAAGTCTTATTTTTCTAAGCAGTGTGTGTTCAGAAATGCATTACATTAATTGTCACACTGTGGACATTTAAATATTTCTGTTGTATGACCTTTATTAACTGTGGTTAAGTTTTGTTTAAGTGCTTTGCATTATCATGTTTTTGTAGGAACAAACATTTTCCAGTTTTTGCAGTGGAATTCCCATGCACATAGCCTTTTATGATTAGCTGTAATAACAGGCAGTGCTAACTGGTTCCATACCCACAGTCCTCTCCCTCAGGATAAACACTCATCTGTTTTTGTCAGTACCATGCAGGGACTGTAACTGGAATAGGCAGATCCTAATTTCATCCACTTTCAAGGAATTTACAGGCTTAAACAAGACCTCCTCGAAGATTTATTTGTGCTAAAATTTTAAACAAGGAAAAATAAAAGGGGAAAACAGTTTTTGTTGGTTGGTTTGTTCCGTGCCGCCATGTTATTCAGAGAGTGAAGATAGGAATCTATATTCAAACATGCCTTTTGATGTGATATTTTTATTACATTCTATTGTTGAAATCTCAGTTTATTGCAAAAAATAAAGGATTCTGTTTCAGATCATGTTTTTACCCCTTTTCTTTTTTTCTTTCCTTCTCTCTTTGGCTGTATAACCAGAAATTCCACTTGAATATGTTCTGCTGACATAAGAGGCAGCAAATAATTTTGCTGCATTAATTTGAAAATGTATCATTTCTAGGCTGTTCTTGCTAATTGCTGTTTTGATTGTTTTCAAGTTCAGTTATTAGCCACATTAGGTCAGATTAAGGACAAGCATGGTGAGACAAAGTCAGGTAATTAAGAGAGGATATGGAAGTTGGAGTCAGCCCTGTCCACTTACGTTTGACTTCATTAATACAACTAACTTAAATCAACCATCATAATGCTAGCAGAAAGGCTGTTTTTCTCAATGTGAACTTGTTCTCCTGCCTCCCTGACTTCAAAATAGGCTGTTTAGCATCCACAGTATGGCTATTGTCACTGTCAGCCATAGGATAGGAGGCAAGGGCATGGCAGAGGAGAGGCTACCAGGAGGAGAAGTTATTCAGAGGAGCCAGGGGGAGAGCACTTGACATACTCTCTTGTGAGCAGAATCCCTCATTAATTGCATCCTAAACATAATTATTTTCTTGATTTGTTTGCTCTCTCTGGCCACATTTCCTATTGTGCTGCCTGTATTTCATTCTCCTCTTGTTTACTTATTTATCTGTTTTTTGTGTACTCCCGTCCCTGCTTACACCATATGGTTGCAGATCAAATAATGGCAAACATTTTGCCCTTGCAAGTTTTTGCAATTTGCAGTTTCCAAATGTGAAACCTGTTGAAAGCAGGAGTGATAATGGACATGCTCTACCCCCCGTCGTTTTTGTCCCACCATATCTCCCTTCAATTAATGCTACAGCGGGAGTTTCATGTAATAACACTTGCACTTCTGAGCTGTCCGCATGTGAGTGAGGGAGACGAGAGGGAGACAGGAGAACAGAGGAGAAGGCAGGAGGCTGAGGCTGGGAAGAAACGAAGAGGGAGAGGGAAAACAATTAGATCTGAGCTGGGATGCCATGATGGGCCTGTGTTGTGTGGCCATGTGAATGTGGCCTGTCAGCTAAATGGAGCGGAGAGGGGTGTGATTGGCAGCTGATAGAGTGCATGCTAAGCTTGTCTATCATTGTTGCCGAGCACAATCAAACTGGTGCCAGCAGGATGGAGGATGCGTTGACAGCTGTAATTACCCATCGCCATGGTGATCACTTTTGGCCTGTCGTGGACGGCCAGCAGAGACCCCTCCTCCAGTCACCCTTTAATCAAATTGGGCTATCACTTGTCATGCAGGCATGGCTGGATCGGACACTCTGTAAGTGTCTCTACACCTTGGGTGTCTGGAGACAGTAAGATCCTAAACATTATATTATATACTTCACAGCTGAATCAAGAATAGGAGCCACTCAAACACTTGTCCACTTGTCTGTGTTTATAGTGTAGGTGTAGGTGGGCTTGTTGTTTTTGTATGCGTGGTCATTTATAGGACACATTATTGCAGCATGCAGGATGTGTCTTTGTGGTTATTTATAGTATCCTTTTGAATCTCCATATAATAGCAAACATCATCATTGTCTCAATGTTGCCATGTTTGTTTTTGTCTTATCTTCTCTGTACTGTGTAATTGAAGGTGTATAAACCTACATGCTCAGGATTCTTTTAAAAGCCCAGCGCATGGAAAAGATAAAAATCTAATTAAAATTCCATTTATGGGTTACCCCACACTTGTCAATTACTGCAGCAGTGTTTGGTTCACTTCCACATTCTTAAGCAGATTATTACAACTGAATTTTACATTACAGTGTTTAGGAACTTCAGGATGACCTACGAAAGGCAGTATAAGTGACAGAAAGTACCTTTTTTTAAACTTAAGCAAACTGCCACAGCTCATCACGCTCCTTATATACTGTGACTGTACATAACTCATTTTCCTTTAATGTGATGCAGTCGTGCAGTGCTTAAGGTGGCAGGGAACGCCAGGTACAGCCTGATAATGTCAGTGTGATAATTAGTGCAGAGAAGCTTAAACCAGAGGCCCACAGGGAGACGGCCCCTGGTGTGGAGAGATGGCACGCAGCTGGATCATACTTAATTAACTAATTGAATATCATTTTGCCAGTTAGCTGGAAATTAGCTGGAAATTAAACCATGGTCAATCACGACACTGAATGGACATTATGAAATTAATTTGAGAGAAGGCCTTTTTTTTGCAAAAGCTAACTCTGATGATGAAAGCTGATTCAATTCCACCGTGCATGTTCATTGTTTTTTTATTACCTGATGTTCATCTTTAATCACTGTTTGTCATGTTCTTTACCTGCCTGAGACTAATGAAAGACATATTTACATACACACACACAGTCAAGCTTACAGACAGGCTGGCTCACTTATCTATACAGCCTGTGTGTCGGTGTGTGTGTGTGTGTTGCACTTTCTGTGTAAGTTTGACTTTCACTAGCCCCATCTTGCTTCTCTGAGTGAGCTTCTGGCTGTGAGGAGGGAGGAATATGGCTTAAGATGGTACAAAAATATCTCTGGATGTCGCAGAAAGGAGGTCAAGCTCCTCCCGGGTGACACTGGGACCCAGATTAAGTTCCACTGATTTAGTAGTATTTATCTACAATTCAGTATTGTGTTCCACACATGTTAGCCTCATTTTAGAGTATTTTCTCACTGCATAATTATATACAATATCATTTTAAAGGGTAGAGATTGTAAGGAAACTGTTATTCATTTCTAAAACAGGGTGACTCCTCTTAGGGGATTTGGTCAGCCTTTAACATGCAGGTATTTTCAGTTATTTGACTTATTCAATAAATATATATATTAACGCATCCCTTGTTAGAGCTGCCTTGAGCTTTGTGTTGCAGTTTCGAACTCAATAGATATGAATAAAAGACATAAAACATTACAAAAACATTAAGCCTAATGTTTTCTGTTGATGTGCTGTCTGAGGTCCTGGAGACTCAAGTTTAACAGCTCAAAAAACATACTTAACATAGTTTGATCAGCTTGATACATCATAACTTTCCCTCAGAAACTGTTTTAAAATAGAAAGAAAATACAATAGATTTTCTAATTTTAGTATGTGATTTGTGTTGACAGTAATTTTAGTATTTAGATCGGAGTTTTATAACAATGTTATAACTGTGTCTTTTCTTTTCTGTGAATGGCAGGTAAACAAAAGAAAATATGTTTGTTCACGCATAAAATATAAAGATCAAATATTTCCTTAATTGGCATACAACAATATTTGATGGTCTTTTTATATTTATTTGAGCCAAAGCGACTCTAGCACTTTTCTTCATATTAGGTTTAATAAGGTCAGAAGAAATGAAAACTGTTGATTTGTCATTGCTGCTGTTGAAGTGTATTGTATTATACTGGCAGGTGTTTATATCAGTGAGGCTGGGCTAAATAATAAAAACAATTCTCTGTATAATGCAGTACTGAACATTATCACCTTCATAAAGGGGGTATTTATTGGAAGACTGTTGTATTAGCTTCTGTTTGGTTTTCCTAATAAATTACCAACTGAGTTTATGCTATGACTCACTTTTGCAGCATCTGTAGAGTAAATGAGTAAATTTAAATTGTATTCATCTTTATTTCAGGAATATTAAAACCACAACTGTTCAAAAGCCAGTGTGTCTGCAGTGCCTATCTTCACTGTACTGTATGTCTGAGGGGAACAATGTTATACTCTGTAAATCTAAGCAGATTCAGTTTTCTTAATATAGCAATCAGCATGACACATCAGAAACCACAGGAGGAACCTCCCTACTACTGTTTCCTGTTTGTTGTGCCACTGCTGCCCTACCTGCTTTTCATGCAGTTAAAAAAATAAATAAATATAATAAAGTGGGAGAAATTAATCCCTCTGGAGCCATTGTGGGCATTTCATGTCACCCACCGCCATGCTCCCCAGCTGCTTCTGTGTGTTTGTGTGTGTGTGTGAGAGAGAGAGAGAGAAAGAGAGCACATAAATTTAACGTTGTGTGTGTGTGTGTGTACACAGTGGCCTGCATGTGATACAAGGTCCATACTGGGAGAAGATGAGTTGATGATATGTGTGTAACAAATGGCTGAGCAGAGATACGCACAGCATCTATGATAATAAAAATCACTGCATGTTTAACTTTAGTTGAAGAGAGAAGAAATTATCAAGTGACATAAGATGTTTGTAATGAGCATCTGCGCAGTAATATGTACATATTTACTGTATTCATTACAAGCACAAAGGCCAAGAATAACCTAAAGATATCTGTAACCACTGGAATTGATTGACAACAACACACTTACGTACAGTATCTCTTATTAGCTCAGATTCAGTGTGATGATTTGCAATTGAATAACATGCTGCAAAACAATGTCTTCAGTGGCAAGGATATGAGATCCATGCAAGTCGTTGTGTATTTACAGTTTCCTTCCAGTCAATCAGCCGGTCATATAATTTCAATAAATACAGTGTTCACAAAGTACAAAATCACCTCAGCCGTTCAAAGTGCAAATTGCCCAAGTAGCTTTAATTGACCTCATCTGGCTGTGTTTGTCCAAAGGTAAACCAGACCACAGAAAAATTGTTCTTCCTCAGATCTTAACACACCCACACACAATAGGCGTTAGTACATGGGGGTCAGCACAACAAAGGGGCTTATGGCTTCTTGTTTCCTAATTAAGAATGTAAAAGGGGATTAGGCTTCAAACAGCACAGTTTTTGTTGTTTCCTTCTTCTCGAAGCAGTTGAGGGGCGAGCTACGCTAATGGTGGCGTCAGTCCATTATCATTCTCTTGTGTTATTTTTCTGAGCGCAGTTATGGCTCTTCCTGTCCTCCTTACTCTCTTCATCTCTCTCACATCCCTGTGTTCTTCACCCCCCACCCTCCCTTCCCTAGCTGCCAAAGTACCACAGAATGTACCACTGGACAACCCCCTCTTTCTGTTTCTCTGAAATAAGCAGTATTCTCTGGCCATGTTTGATCCTTTGACTATGCAGGGGCTTCATGTCTGGCCAGTGTTTTTGGATCAGCAGGTAGTCGCAGGCAAGCTGTTAAAGGGGTCATCATTCTTCTCTTTTTCTGCTCCCCTCCCTCCTCACACACAGATGGGGTCTTGCTGAACTCTGCCAAAGATCAGAGCTAAATTA